>NC_080047.1:14433737-14783737 GCF_026212465.1 Amaranthus tricolor
CGACTAATTATTAAAATATATTAAATCACGTAAAGTGTAACACGAGGGAAATGAAGCTCTTATATTTGTTGTGATCCAAGTATAAGGGTAATGAACAGGTTGTCCTGTTTGGTTAGTATAGCTGCCGATAGGTATTATTATTATTTCTGATACTTGATACAATGTTTGGTCTTCCTTCTATTTGTTGTGATCCAAGTAGAAGGGGTGTGCACACTAGGGTTCCCTGAGACTACTCTGCTGGCCTTGAATTATTTGGGGTGACGACCTCTTGATGAAGTAGGTATAGGGGTAAAGCCTCGGCCTACTGGCGTTCTCGTTCCCTCAAATAAAAAAAAAATCATTATGTGTTTGTCATTATTAAATATCAAATTAATAAATTGGTTTATGTGATATTATATATATTGTTTTCTTAAATTGTTTTTCTTTTAAACTCAGCTATATGTATATTTTTTTTAAAATTATTTTCAACTCAAATTATGTTTTATTTTCTAAAATCATTTTCAAACTTAATCGTTTTACGGGATGGAGTTAGAATTACTCAATTTCCTGATTTTGGGAGTTTTCCCTTGTTTTTCTTGCATTCTTATGTTGCAGGTTATTGATTGCGTGGGAATCGTGGAGTGAGGATCACCTAGAAATATAGCTTTTATTAGAGTCGTATTTCAGTTAAATTTTTTTTTTGTTGTTTAAATTTTATATAGATATAGATTGCGTTTCAGTCTTCTCTTATGTTGTAAGACCCTTTGTTGCATTTAAAATTATTAAGTTATTTCTTAGTCGTTAAGCCTTACATTTATTTTATTAGAAATAGATGTGGCGGTAACACTCCCATGAGTAGGTTTTGGTTCATGTGTTTTTATTAAAGGTGTTTTTTAAAAGTTCGACCTATTTTGAGGGTGTTACAAAGTGTATGTCTTCCTTTTTCACCAGGACACACCCTCACCGTTTAAGGTCTTTCTCTTGGTTTACGACTACTTCCTACAATCATAAATTTACACCCACATGTTCTACTTTTAGAACCAGTTCGGGCAGTATTATCTTGGTTATGCAAATCACCCATAATATTACCATAGCGATGATATCTTAAATACAAACTAACTTTAGAACGTCCTTCTTTTTGTTTATATGAAGCACGTGTAAATTGAAAACCAATTCATATTGCTATCTCATCGGCCCAAGCATGTACTTCATCTACAGAATCAAATTACCTATCTGTAACAAATCTACCAGAGTAATCTAAATTGTCCCCTAAGTTTTCAAAGTCCTGCAAATGTAAAATAATTTTCCAATCATTAATAAATATAATTTAAAATATAAAATAAAACATAGATTAGGTTAATAAAATATTATATAAACAAATATTAATAATAAAAATATTCAATATTAAATAAAAAATAATTTACTTTAGTACTTAAAATTTCAACTAAATTAAAATGTATATAAAATAAAATAATTTAAATAATAATAAAATAAAAAATAATTTAAATAAATTACTACAACATAAATTGTAAATTTAATAAATTACTACAACATAAATTATAAGTTACTAGAATAATTTAAATAAAAAATAAAAACTTATTTAAATAATTTAAATAATAATAATAATATAAATTATAAAATAAAATAATTTACCACAACATATATTAAATAATAAATAAAATAAAAAATAATTTAAATAAAAAAGAGAAATAAAAAAAAGGATCAGTCGCACGCAATCAAACCGCGGACAAGTCGCATGTTTTGTGCGACCTATTCGCGGCTCAGTTGCGTGCGACTGTTGTTCGTCATTTTTTTTTCAAAAAATTCGAATCGATTTAATTACTTACCGAATCGTAATCATGTTCGTTAAGGTTCGCCATTGTGAATCGATTTGAAATTTTAACTTCCTTTAATTTAGAGAGTTTTTAGAGTTTTTGAGTTTGTAAATTAAGTAGGGGCAATATTGGAAATTCAATATATAAGGGGTGGCGATAAAATGAAAAGGGTGACGAAGTTTAATAATAGCCTTTGTTGTAATAAATACTAGTAAACAACCAAACAAAGGTCTCTTAAGTCAACACTTTCAGCTAACTTTAAAGATATAAGAGACGATCAACACTTTCAAAAACAACCATTTGCTAAACGAACTTGATGAGATAACTATTTGATAGAGTATTTAAACCAAACCCGATCAATTCCCTAAATTTGGACCCCCAACGTCCCCACGCATTTTCTCACGGTCACCAATCACATACTCACATGCAACGGAAGCAAATATACACTTATTTTCCTAATTTCTAGCCTCCCGGTAAAACAACTGGCTAAATAGGTTTTCTCTCCCCCTTTGTGTATAATTTAAAGCAACAGGCCAAATGGATTATTCTTCTCTTCAATCTTCTTTATACCTTCATTTTAGAATTTCTCAAATAGGTGATTTAGTAGTACTTGGTCAAGTTTTTAAGTTGAAACTCAATACGTCATGGATAATTCCTCTGATAAAGGTATCTTGCAGATTTTATGCTTCATGGAGAATAAGATTATTAAAAAAAAAGTGTATGAAAAATATATGGAAAATATCAACAATAACAACAATGTAAGAATTTTAATTCCAAAAGATTAAAATCGACTATATGAATAAATATATCAGTTTTAATGGTCATCCACATAGATTCTTCTTCTCATGAAACCTAAAATAAGTTTATAGAAAAATGAAAGAATTTGAGATCATAGCCTAAAATAGAAAGGGCTTGTGCACTTATACAAAGCAGTCAACATTTATTATGCTGTGCCAAGTCCCAAATCTCAAAGCCATTGGTGAAAAGTTTGAGCACCTCATAATTCATGCACTATCTAGCACATTTGAGAGTGAAGATGTGAGGGACATGGAGTATAGAGAATAAGGTTTGGATCACTTAATGAAGAAATCAAAGTGGCTTGATGAAGGCAAGGGAGTGCAAAAGGAGGGGTTTAAGTTGTGCCTTGAACAAGGCAACGACCAAGGAGGCCAGTGCTCGTCCAAGGCAGCAACTCGAGTAACAGAATGTGCTGAGGGTTCACTTGACCGAGCGAGAAGCGGCCCACAAAAACAGAAGCTTTCTATTTTGTTAACGGCTTTTAGTGGGCTTTTGGGGTTTTGTCTTAAGGCTTCCACATATGTTGTGGGGCTATAAAACAGGGTCTTAGAGCATCATTAGGATTATTGGAGAGGCAAATACAAGGGAGGCAACTTGGTTTCAACCATAAGAGTTCTCCTCTTGTATTTGCATGTTTGTGTAAGATTGACATTGAAGGTTCAATTTTTACCTTGAGAGAGTGTTCTCAATGCAAGGATTGTGTGAATTGAGTCATTAATGTATGTTGACATAAATTAATAGAAATATCTCCCTAAAATATCTTGGCTTTGAAGGGCTGAAGAAGTCTAGAGAGTTTTAAGTTGGTGTTGGAGTCGGAGAAGATGAAGAAATGAATTTCGCGAAACTGATTTCTGGAACCTAGACTCGACCGAGTCATGCTGCGTTTTCTCTTTTCTTGTTCTTCAAAGCTTCTATGCTATCAAGAGTCCGCCCTATTCTTTTCGTCCTAACTAAGTATTCATACCCATGGTAGTTAGTTAAAACCCTACACATGCGAAATAAATTATAACTAGTATAGAAACTCATGCAATGCACAAATTTGTTAGTACAGAATATATATAAAAGTAGTTTCAAATAATAGTGCAAGTATATAATATCGTTATTAAATTTATCAAATACATGACTTTTTAAAATCAAAACATAATAACTGACTTTTTTTTAGATTATTTACCGAATACAATATTCAATTGAATATATTAAATTATATGTTAACTAAATAGAACTACTATAGTAAAACATATAAATACTTTACCTAATTTAGCACTAATTTTAAATAAAAAAAATATTAGATTTTAAATTAGATAAATATTTTCATGTAATCAACTATTATCTACTAAAATAAATTCATTTTTCAAGACTCTTGAAAGATGTCATTTATCATTTTTCAACATGTAATCACCTGTACCGTATAGTCATTTACGAACATACAGTTATATTATCAAACCAACATATTTAAGCAATATAATGCTCCATGTCTAAATCCTTTCTTTTAAAATGCTTATATTAGAAGTTTTTCCAACGATATGAGTTTATATATTTAATCCATACGCAAAACTTTAGTTTTCAATCCCTAATTTTTGTTTGAGAACACACGTAATCTACAAATAACTTATTAAAGTGAAAATCATATAATTAACTAAAGAACTGGAAACTCTCATGTGGCATCCTCACAAAGATTTGCCACATGGAATAATCAAATTAATTAATTGCTATATTTATTTAGCTGAATAAGGTAAAGTTGATTTTATTCTATGGTACTCCCTCTGTTCTTTTAAGTCCTTCCACCTTACTATAACGGGTAGTTTTATAAGTTCTTCCACTTTCGAATATTTTCTATTTTTAGAAAGTTTTTATCCCACTTTTACCTCTTAAAACCACCCTTTTCTTTTTTTGTACCCGAAATAATCATCCGGACTCATTTATTTTTCTTGGCCGTTGGGGTTTTCATTATTACACCTACTGATTTCCTACGCTTCCTCCTCCTTTTGAACGGTCATTTCTCTCTCTTCATGAAAACCATTTTCATGGTTTCAAGTGGCCTTTTCCCCCTGTTTGTTCTTCATTTTTGGTGCATTTTAACTGCAAAATGTAGATCGGTTTATTCTCATCATTTTGAGGTTCGTTTTGTTTGTTTTGGAAAAGTTTTGAAATTGCATGCCCCTTGTTCTGGAATCCGTCATTATCTTCTTCTTGAACCTTTAAGTCTTTGTAATGGAAAACAACGAATCTAAGAGTGACTCTACAATTCCTTCATATCTTTATGATGGTCTATGCGATTATGGTGAGTTGTGTTCTTGTTCCCTCCATGGTCGTTCCCATTCTTACTCAAATGAAATTTTAAAGTGGACAAAAAAAGAGCTTAAGGCATATGAAAAGTCTCTTGAAGATGATGCCACATCTGTGTATCATGAATCTCGACCAACTTCTCCTTCTGTTGAAAAGGAACCAACATTAATAATTGTTGAATGGATGTTTGACTCCCCATCCGAATGAAATCCATTAACTCCAACTAATGTGAAAGAAGATCAAATCAATTTGGTTGTCCCTGACACTCCTGAAGATGTTATTGCTTCTAGGGAAAAATTGAACCCCAAAAAACGTGTCTGATGATTGTAAGGTTGTTCTAATTTTTCGTTTCTTTTTTTTTGTAATTAAATTTGACATATTGGAGCTGGTTTTATGTGTTGTTGTTTGCTGCTGGATTATGATGTTCTTTAATTTATGTTTGATGAAATTTTTTTGATATTGTGTTCTTGTGTTGATTTTCTCTTATTATGTTTACGTTAATATTCTGGGGTTTTTTTTGTTCTTATTGTTGGTATGATGTTGCTATGTTCAGTTATTAGTTCATTTGTTGATGAACAATTATAATCTGAGAGGTGTCATAACCTCTATGAAGAATCAGGGGGCTTTTTTTCTGAAATTATGTAAAATAATAAAGTGACTAATCAAAAACATGCACACTAATCATTAATATGGGTTGTGATTGATAAATTGTTGCTCCTAAGTTTTTAAAGTTACAATTTTAATGATAATTTGAACAAAATAAACTGAGGGGCTTTGATGTTTGTCATCCTTGAGTTTCTTCAATTGCCTGATCATAAGCTTCTTGAATGATCTCTATTGTTTGTGAAGCATCCTCATTTTCTGTTAATGCTTGTGTTTGTTGCTGATCCTTGTTTGGGTTAAGAAAAGCTACAGCCTCTCTAACCAACTGTGTTGGGATTCTCACTTGAATCCTTAACCTGCCATTGTCTTCTTCAACCTTCTTTCCAAAGTGTGGTTGTATGTAATCATTAGAACCCTTAACTTTTAGAATCTCATTTAAATGGTGTTGTAATGAGATCCACACATTAGTTAAGGTCTTTGGATGTAACTCTCCGAATGCATCCTCAACTGCTGTGATTAATTCTGTAATGTTTTTTGAGCATCTTTTTATGCATAAATGATTGTATGCTCCTAAAGAAACCCAAGTCTAGAATATTACAATCCGGACTATTTGGAGGTTGTTGAGTAAGAATGAAAGTTAAACCCCCTTGCCTATTGTGTTGTTGCTATATTGGATCATCGTTTGTGATATGAACCCTTGCATTATCTTGTTGAATAAAAATAATGGAAGGTCCTTCACTTGGCCATTTTCTTAGTATAGCCGGAATCAATTATTGTATGAGCATACTCCTATAAACTTCTTGATTAACTGATTCGGTTGGTTTAATTTCTATTGAACCCCTTGGTCGATTCTTTCCTATTGATAAAAGGGAAAATTTCAATTTTCCCATCAAACGTACATTGGCCCAAAAGATTCCATTTAGGCCTAGCAACGGCCCCTAAGAACATGGCCTTAGGTATGAACTTTGATGACTTTGCTGCCCTATATGGGACCTTTTCTTTATGTGCTAAATTAACCCTTTGCGTTTTCTTGGTTATATAAAACCACTTCTTGTCAATGTGAATATAATTGTACATTACTTTGTAAATCGGGTGTCTTTGAATGGTGTCTTCTTGGATAAGGCTTAAAATCCACTCCACCCTCCTTATTTTGTTGGCATCTGTTAAAGTCGGGTGTAGTGGATTTGAATGAGCCTATATCTCGCCTCTTTTTATCAACCTCCACACCGTTGACGGTGCCAAATCTAAACATGTTGCAACATCTCTAATGCAAGTGCGTTCGCCAATGGGTCTAGACTTAAGTAAGTTTGGTAGTACGACCACTCTTTTTCTTCCACAATTTTTGTACTTGGATTCCACAATGTATGGTTTGTTTGCTTCCTTGGTTTGTATTACTCGTTTTCATAAATCTCGGATGGTTCTATGTATGTAGCCGTATTTTTGAGCTATGCGTTTGAATGTACCATGAGGAAGTGAGTCACTAACTATTAGTGACAACATCTCTTGGAAAATAAGTTGCCTTAACTCATTCGTAAGTCTTGGCTTATGCTGATTTTGTTGCTGTGGTTCTATTTCTTCCATATTCTGTGGCTTTTCTTTTGATTCAGATTTAGACTCTGGAACGTATGAATTCGATCCGAAGTACCAAGCCCCCTGTTGCTCATCTTCACTTCCTGAAGGCTAATGATGCGATGATCTTTTTCACAATCTGTTTTGCTGGGTTATTTTGATGAAGATAAGTGATGGCTTTGTGGGCTGTTTTACTGATCTGTTTCTGATTTTTGAAGCTACTGATCTTTGAAGCTTCTTAAATATGTTTTGAGGTACTGTTTGGAGGTGAACAAACTGAAATTTAGTTTTGCTGGGTTATTTTGATGAAGATAAGTGATGGCTTTGTGGGCTGTTTTATTGATCTGTTTTTGATTTTTAAACCTACTGATTTTTGAAGGTTCTTAAATATGTTTTGAGGTACTATTTGGAGGTGAACAAACGGAAATTTAGTTTTGCTGGGTTATTTTGATGAAGATAATTGAAGATAATTAGTGAACAGCAGCCTTTATAGGCTAAACTGGAATTTGTAAGGTCATTTTTCCAGATTGTTTGATGTAATTTCTGATTAGAGTACATGTAGTTTTTAATTTGGCCAATGCTAATTTTTATATGTAATTTCTGATTTTCTTGGTTTTGTACGGAGGGATTAAGTTCCCTCCTTTTTTTGCTTGTAGAGCTCTAAACTTTCCCAATTTGAAAAGTTGGTTAATTTACCTCCATTATAAGATTCTCTTTCATTTTTAACTAATTTAATAAAATCAATTTTTTTTGGTTTTACTTTTACTTATAATCATTTTCTCTCTTATACTTTCAATACAATCATTACTTCACACTACTATTTAATTAAAATAATACCCACTACAACCAAAGATTTTATCTTTCTTAATATGTGTGAAAAACCCAAAGTGGAAGGACTTAAAAGAACGGAGGGAGTATGACATTATATCATACATCATACTATTAACTAAAAGAATTGGAAAATCCCATGTGACATACTCATAAAGATTTGCCGCACAGAATAATCAAATTTTATGAGGTATCTTCACACAGATTTGCCACATGGAATAACTAAATTGGTTAAATGCTACATCTATTGAACTACCTAGAGAAAATTGTGAGCTATTATTTCTAGATTATTTCTATTTTTAGACAATGACCCGCTACTATATTTTTATCTCAGCCATACATGTTAAGTCTTTTTAATTTCTTCAACACTAATTATTTTCTCTCTTTATTTATTATTATATATCGACATTTTTAAAAAATACTCAATTCAAAGGTGTGAAATAGTATACTTTAGAGGGGAGTGAAAAAAAATATATCTATCATCAAACTGCATTGTTGTATAATTATATTGATTATAATTTTAATGTGAAAACTTCAACTTGATAATAATATATGATTATATTTTTGTTCAAAAATCATAATACTCTTTTATCTTAATACTAATAAATTTGTGCATTGCACGGGTTTTATACTAGTATTAAATAATATGATAATTATAAATAGTTATTAACTAAACACAATTAACTAATGTAAGCATTTGAATCTTTCATACAAATTCATTTTAATGAAAATTAATTCAATTTAATATTCATTTATGTAAAAAAATGTGAATTAAAATAATTTATGACATAGTTGTTTAATTAGAGACCAAAAATAGTATGTGTAAGATTTGTTTTAATCAATACTGTTAATGAGATACTTGTTTCTTTCACTTTAATCTGTTGCAGATCAATTAGGGTTGTGATTTTCGATGCCATTACAGATGAGCATGGGTCGGATCTGGGTCGGGTCCAGCTAGACCTACATCCAGACCCTAATTTTTTATTGGACCTAGACCAGGATCCAGATCCCTAGGTAAGGCTGGACAAAGTTTGGTCTAAACCGTAAACCAAAATGGACCAAACCGCAATTTTAGTATTTGGCCTGGTCTGTTGTCTTAACAGTCTGGTCTGGTTTTTATTCAAAAAAAATTATGGTTCATGGTATGGTCCGGATTTTTTATTTTTCAGACCAGACCAAACCGTACTATGACCAAAAGCCATAAACTTTTTAAATAGGTTACTATCTAAATATTTCGAGATGTAATTATTTTTATACAGTAATATATACTTGAATGATATTGATGCAATCAACTAATTCCAAATTATAATATTTGGTGTTTGTAGAAGCGAAATATTTTCATAAAATATATAGTATTAATTTGGAAAAAATATATATATAAATAAAAAAATCGTAGACCAGACCAGACTGTTGTAGAACGTTTTGGTCCGGTCCGATCTGGAAATTTTCCAGACCGAAAATTTTAGTTTGGTTTGATTTTAATGTCAGACCACACCAAACCGGATCATGTACATCTCTACCATAGGGTTTGAAAATTTTGGACCCGAATCCAAACCCTTAGGGTTTGGCATGTCTAGGGTCTACATCTGGGTCCAAAACAAATTTATTTTTTTCCTGAATTTTTTTTAAAAAATATTATATATTATACAATTTTCGACCACTCGTATAAAATTAGTTAAACATTTTCAACTAATAAGGATCTTAATACTTTATACTAATTAAGCGAATAAATATATAAAGCTTTTCTACATACAAGTTCTCATACCAAAATATTTGTCAAGTCTTATAATTTTAAAAGTATGGATACAACAAACACATTTCAAATTACATGAACCAATAAAGTTTAAAATCACTTAATGTTCAGAAAAATAAGGAAATTCCAAATCAAACAATTAAATATACATGATAATTAATATATAATTTAAAAAAGATGTAAATAGGTCCATTGATCGGAATTGGGTCTCAAAGGTGTGGACCCGGACCCAAAGTATAAGATCATGGATCTAGATCCAACCCGAATTCATAATGTCCAAAATTAAATGGATCCAAACCCTTAAAATTAGGGTCGAGTCAAGTCTAACCCCTTAAAATTCAAGACCCATGTCCATCCCTAATTCCAATCCTTAACATGTTCTGTCAAGTTGGAATTGATTGAATCACTCTTGAAATTATAGATATTGTATCGTTTGGTTCACTCCTGAAATTTGGAATTAATTGAGACTCAAGACATTGCAATTAAGGCTTAATTAAGTACACTAATCAAGCAAAAGTTCAAAATTAATTGCCAACTCAAAACTGAGTTTCTTCCAAACAAAATTCTTAATCTAAAAGATGTAAAACTAAAAATAAAACCATATTCAAGCCAGTTTTTCTAACAAAAGATAACAATTTTGCTTCTTTTTCTACTTCATTTGTGTGTTTTGTGTATTTCTTGCTTCTGTATCTGGTGCGCCCAACGCCAATAAGTTTTTTATGAGTAGACGCTCCGGTGGATGAAGATCCTTCAAAATCCTATTAATAAATACAAACAAATAAATAATCAAATCATTATGATTATACAGACTAATTAAAACTTTGAAATTAGAATGTGTAAGTAGAATTACATGACAACGGGAGCGCTAATCACTAGAAAACTTGTAAATAATTTGTATCCCATTCTCAAAATTACTATTTTATAATTTTATTGAGTAAGTATTCCAAATAACAAGCTTAACCCTTATATATATATATATATATATATATATATATATATATATATATATATATATATATATATATATATATATCATCAAAAAATATTTCATACATTTAATTTATAGTTTTTAAACATTTAAAATATTATACTTGGGCAACAAGTTTTTTAATAAGATGACCCGTTCTTAATCTTGTTTTTGTTCTTGAGGAATAAGTTAAAACATGATCCTAATTAGTAGGATGGTTACTAATTATTAGTAATAATTACTATCTATACGTCGCGCAAGAATCGTTAAACAAAAGCCAATCTCAAAAATTCAGTCTATATATACAAACACGTCACAATTAGTATTTTAATCAATTATTTACAATAGTATTACAATTAACTAGTATAGAAATCTGTGCAGTTATTAAATTTACCAAATACATGACTTTTTTAAATCAAAACATAATTACTGACCTTTTTAAAAAATTATTTAGCAAATACATAACTTTTTTCATTCAATTGAACATATCAAAATCTTAGTTAACTAAATAGAATTACTATAGTAAATTATACAAAACCTTTACCTAATCAATTAATTCAAAATTACTATATTTATTTCATCATAGACAAAACATGCATTAATTCAAAATTTTTACTATATTTATTTCATTAATTATTGTTATACATTTTAATTTACTAATTTACCATTTTTAGTCATACTATTACTAAATAAAAAATAATCAATATGACATGTAAGCATTTCTCTCTCAATGATATTTTTTTATTTGTCGTGTCTTTTTAAAAGATGACACTTGAAATTTTACAACATTTTTATAGTATTGTATGATTATTGTTATATGTTTTAATTTATTCATTTACCATTTTTAGTCATACTATTGCTAAATAAAAAACTAATCAATATGACATGTAATCATTTCACACTCAATGATATTTTTTCATTTGTCATGCCTCTTTAAAAGATGACACTTGAAATTTTTCAACACTTTTATAACATTGTATAATATACATTTACTAAATAAAAATTAATCAATATGACATGTAATTGTTTCACATTCAATGATATTTTTTCATTTATCATGCCTCTTTAGAAAATAACACTTAAAATTTTTACAACACGTTTATACTATTGTATAATTGTATAATTGTATGATATGATATGACCCGTCACGCCCCCTTAGGAACTTACATAGCAACATCTATATCTTTAGTGTTTTATTCAAAAGAGTCGTGTAATTCAACTAATGACATTGGAGTACTTAATTCATGCACAAGTTTTCTTTGTATAATCTTCAAAGATTTTAGACCTTTAATTGTCCAAAAAAAACTCTCAAAACTCTTTTAGAAAAAGGATTTTGCCATTGCGTTTGAAATATATGAATACCCTTGGGGATCAAGTTTCATAATTTATAAGCATCGAGAACTATTTTTATGCAATTTTCTTCTTAAAAATATTAAATAAGCCGTAACCTGTTTCAATCTAAACGTCATTACATGTATTAGTAACGGCCTAAACTTTTTTGTCATGTTAGTTACATATTTTTCATTAAAACTTTCCTTTTCCTAAATAATAATAATAATAATAATAATAATAATAATAATAATAATAATAATAATAAATCAAATACAATGCGTTTGAGCATTTGGTGCAGACACATAATTAGTGCAATTATGCCACATGCAAGTAGAATGTACACAAAAAAAAAATTAAAAAAAGGAAGACACTTAAGGGTATGCTTGTTTTAATCACAAATTCTTACAAGAGAGGGTCTTTTTAAGAGATCAAATTCTAATCGGGCCGGTCTATTATATATTTTTTTAAATATTATAATTAGACATTAAGAATGATGTAAGTAAACATTTAAATATTGAAATTATGCATTAAGGATACGGTAAGCAAGCATTAAGAATAATGTAAGTAGACATTAAGAATACGGTAAGTAGACATTAATTTTAATAGGCTGGGATTTGAGATACATCTCTCAAAAAGACGGTCTCTCAAGAGACTAATTGTTATTTAATTGTCTCTAATTGTGTGTAACTGCTACTGCTTCCAGGTTTTACTGAAATTTATCACTTCTAATTCTTTATTTAACGTTTGATGTACTTATATAATTTCGTTAAATTATTTATACATATATTTTTAAGAGAAATTTTATGTGCTGATCTTGAGTTTTTGATTTTCTTACAAAAGTTTATTAAATTCGTGTGTTGACTTTGAACTTTTAACTTTTTCATATGGTAGAAAAATGTTTAATTACTCCCTCTATTCCACTGAAAATGTCCCATTTACTACTTGACATTATTCACTTATTACTCTTAATTGTATTTTATCCTTAATCTATAATTTTAAACATAGTCAAGTGAGATCTTTTTTTTTATTAATCTCAATGCAAAGATTATTAATACACTTTTTATAATATTTCGTTATGTATAGTATGAAATATTAAGCATTAAGTAGGTGCATTAAATAGCATGAAAAAGTAAATGGGACATTTTAAGTGGAATGGAGGAAATATTACTTAATTAGAATAATCACAATGTTTGTTTTTTCTTTTTAAAAAATGTTTAACATTGGGTAAAAACAACATAAAATTAAAAACAAATTACCACATAAATTAAAAAAAATTATCTACCACGTGAAAAAATCAAAAATTCGGATTAAATCCGAGTTAACTCACCTCAATTGATGGATACATTAAACAAACAGATAACGGTTTTCCAGTTGTATAGGAGAGAAAAAAGGGCATTTACAAATTTACAGCCACCATAACGTATGATATCATCCACTTTTATAGTACAAGATGGTAGAAATTTTCTGGGTCAAAAAAAAAAAAATGAAAACAAGAAACTGTTGGCTAGTACTACCTCTATTCTTCTTCTTTCCCTTCGTACTTGATAGTTCTTCCCTTGGCCTTGACTAGAACCTATCAACCACGATACCGTATGATATCATCCACTTTTATAGTATTGTCTTATTCAAATTATTCAATCTTTGAATTCAATTTTTAATTTTGATTTTAATATTCATATCGTTGAATTAGTAAACAATCAACGCTTCTCAATTTCTTTTGAAACCCTATTTTGTGGGTCTTATAATTTTTTTGACCCAGTTCATGGTTTTATCTCTTATATATATTTACTCATTTTTATAGTTTCTGGGTTTCCTCTTTTTTTTTTTTCTTTTCATTTTATTGATTCTTTTCCTCAAATTTTATTATTGTTTTGTAGTTTTGTTGCTTAATGATTGGTTGATTGATGCATGTTTGATACTTGCAAAACTGTGTGTATTCATTCCTTTTAAAAGGGGTTTTTGTTTGGGAATTGTATAGTAATTTGAGCAGTTTGTTGATTGGAGATGCCAATAGCTGGTTTTATTGGTGTTGATTGATGAATGATGATTTACAATAGAAGTTTAGATTAGGGATTATTTCAATAGTGGTAATTGAGCATGGGTTGTGGAAGTAGTAAACCTAAGGCATTTGAAGATGGTGTTGGGACCTCTAGAATTGGAGTTCCTAGTAAGAAACTGTCTCCAACGACGTCGTCGTCGCGTAGAGAACCCTCTACTGCTAATCAGTTAATGAGTAGAAGTGTAAGTAAAAGGTTATTGATTGATAGGAAAACCAGTAGTTCTAATAGATTATGTGAGGATCGATTCGAGAAGAGTAGAGTGAAACCTGAGGAGGGTGTTTTAGTTCATAAGTCAGACATTAGATTGGTTCCTAAAGCTAGGGAAGGTGAGCAGATTGCTGCTGGCTGGCCTTGTTGGCTTGCTATGGCTGCTGGTGAAGCTATCGATGGTTGGATTCCTCGCAGGGCGGACACTTTTGAGAGATTGGAGAAAGTATGCATTTTCTTTGAATCCATAAATATATTCATGTTTATTATTATAATCTTGTGGTTCATACTCGCCCAGCATGGCGGATACAGGAGAATCAGAAGTGATGTCAATAATTTTAAATTTTTTTATGTAATATATGCGCTTCATGGTTTTGAACCCTGGTCACTCATTTACTACTTGATTTTGTTATAATCTTGGGGATACTGTTTTGTATCCTGCCCAGGTGATAGCCACTTAATGGCGTTGAGGTGATGAAATGAATAAAATTTTATGATATACTTCTATAGTTCTATATGTTTGCTAGTTTGCTAATACTTTGTGTATGATCATGTGAGAACTATGTTAATTATTTTTTTAAGGGTGTTTAATCAATATAAAACCATTTGTATTGGTGCAATGTAAATCATGTGCAGAGACTTTAGGCCATCTTGTTTTCAATGATTAAGAATGTGTTGCGGACTAGATTAGCAGTAGATTTCATATGATATAAATTATTATAATTATAATTTAATGATTAATGTAAATGTTTTTTTAAAATCAACTATAAAATTTATTAGGAAGAAAATTACAGAATGAAAGGAAGTACTGCAAATATTCTTGTTACATGTATGTCCTTGCAAACATTAAGACATAACTCTCTTGTTGCTTCCAAAAATGTGTTGCTGTTGAGTTTGAAGCACCACTGTAATAGCCATATAATTGCTCCTCATTATCGAGTTCCTTGTTACCTGGAACGACATTCGATTTGGAATGGGGAACGGGAACGGAAACAAGTAACGCAACCTAGATTGACTCGGGAACTATTGGGTACGAGATACATTATGTACAAAAAATTTATTTGAAAAAAAATCAAACTAAATTGATTTTTTGCTTTAAAAAATTATTTTTAAGTGGAATTTTTTAGTTTTCTAGGTTTCATCTTGTTTTCCTATCTTTTTTTTCTTTATTTTGTAAATGAAGCACTTTTAAAAAAGGTCTTTTACCATGGATGTCACCTAGAGCGATTTGGTTCGACGTTCCCGGATCCAGAACGTGACTACTTCCACGTTCCATGTAATGTAACTATGATCGAGTCTGAACTTTTGAATCTTTGATATGCTTGTAATGTAGCATATTGCATTAGGTCCTAAAGCATAACTAATGTAGGGCATTGTATGGGTTCTTCATTACAAGTCGCAGAGTGTATGGTAGTAGTAAGGACTATGGAGTTCTTTGGTTACTGGTTAGAAAAGTTTTCTGTTGTTTTGACTTGATTCGATCTACTAAGATACAGTCATGTTCTTTTTTTTTACTAATTATTGAACAAGAATACTAGCTGTCTGTTGTACTTTGTCAAAATCAATATTTTCTAATTACAAGTTACAACTGTGTACCCGTGCAAAAAAATTGACTATGGTGTAATTGTATATTTTTCTTCCAGATTGGAGAAGGGACTTATAGTAGTGTCTACAAGGCTCGGGATCTCATTAATGGAAAGCTTGTTGCTCTAAAAAAAGTACGGTTTGATAACCTCGATCATGAGAGTGTAAAGTTCATGTCAAGGGAAATTCTTATACTACGTAGACTTGATCACCCTAATATAATTAAATTGGACGGCCTAATCGCATCTACCACGTCGAGCAGCCTATATCTTATATTTGAGTACATGGAACATGATCTTACCGGCATTGCATCATTACCAGGCCTGAAGTTCACGGAACCACAGGTACCTACGTTGTGTCTAGTTTTTTAAGCATCTGTTCTGTCTGCAAGGCATTGAATACTTGAATGTACAAATTCTCAGGTCACAGATTTTTTTGTCAGGTAAAATGTTTTATGCAACAGCTTCTTTCTGGCCTTGAACATTGTCATAGACATGGTGTACTTCATCGTGACATAAAGGGTTCGAATCTGCTGATTAACAATCGTGGCATCTTGAAAATTGCCGACTTTGGCCTAGCAACTTTCTTCAATCCTCACAAGAGCCTGCCATTGACAAGTCGAGTGGTAACATTATGGTATCGACCTCCTGAATTGTTGCTTGGAGCTACTCATTACGGGGCTTCTGTTGATTTATGGAGTGCTGGTTGTATTCTTGGAGAATTGTACGCAGGCAAGCCCATCATGCCTGGAAGGACAGAGGTAACATGTTTGGGAAATTCATTAAGATTGGTTCAAAATGTCTATATTTTCATTAATGACTGGTGATATATTTTTTTTGGGCCGTATTTGAATGTAAACAACACTTATTTCATTAAGTTAAGGTTTCTTACGAAAGTATTAAAACAAGTATTAGTAGACTATGAAATGAGGGGAATGCTGTTTGTTGTTTGGTTTTTGTTATTGTGGTAATAGTACTAATCTTGCCCATCCAGAGTGTTTTTTCTTACATGTACTCTGCATCTGCGTTGGGTTGGACTGCTCCACACATTAGGCGAAATATCATAGACTACGAAAACATGTATTTCGTGAATCTTCTAAGTGTTAGATTTTGAGTAGGTTGAAATAAATGGACTTGTAACTTGTGATCGTTTAATATAAATCATTTTTCTTCATTTCTATAATTGAAGTTGACTTAAAATATATTTGTCTATGTGTTTAGGTTGAACAATTGCACAGGATATTTAAGCTTTGTGGCTCTCCACCTGAGGAATATTGGGAAAATTCAAACTTACCCCATTCAACAGCTTTTAAACCTCAAAGGCCTTATCGAAGACGTGTTGCTGAGAGATTTCAAGATATTTCTGCTCCTGCATTGGCTCTTGCTGAGACTTTACTTTCTGTCGATCCCACTACTCGTGGGACTGCCACTTCTGCTCTTGAGAGTGAGGTATATGAACATATTTTACAGTGTAAACTTAGTACTCACATCTCCCTATTTTCTTGCAACTTTTGAAAATTATGATGGTAAACTAGTGCAAGGTACCCGCTTGCAATTATGATGGTAACTGGAGACCTCTCGGGTAGTGAGTTTTGTCTATGAATCATTTTTTTGTTTACCCTCAATCATCCTATGTGATAATAAGGAATTTCAGTATATCCTTGACTTCCATTAACAACTTATGAAAGTCCAGAACAAGGCTCGTAACTAATTGGTTTAGCATGTCAGATTCATTGTCTCGTGTTTAAGCACTAATCTGTCAATAATGTGTTCCATGCACTAAACCAATCTATAATATACACGACTTTGAGCTGGGTGTTGCTCAAGTTCTCTTTGCCCAAGGCTGGCGAGGCTTTAAATCGAGCCTAGTTTCGTTGTGCTGATGAGTTCATGAAGAATTCAGGCTAAAATCTGTTACTACACAAACTTAAGAATTTGATATTAGCAAGATAGCTGGCTGAAGAAAAGGCAGATGGAGCCTTCTACTAACTCCCATCAAGTTTTTTGCCCAAGGCTGGTGAGGCCTTTAAAAACGATCCTAGTTTGTGCTGATGAGTTTGTGAAGAATTCCGTGGCCTTACCATTGGTGTCATAGTTTTTGCTAGAGTTGTTCCTTAGCTGATAATGGGGTAAGCTCTTGGATTTCCTTGGACTCTGTGGATGCTATTCATCTTGATGATTACAAAGAGTATGACTTGTTTCCAATCCAGTTCCTCAGCTGGGTTTTGGAGGAGAGAAGAAGGATCATGATCTAAACGATCCAACGAGGTCTATTGTGGTCAAAATAACATGTAAATAGTGCATTAGGGAGAGTTATGTCGAGGTATATCTGAAAATGAAGCCATAACACGAAGTAATATCGTACAACATTGGAACATTAAATTAATTTAATACATATTCTTCCATCAACACTCCAATTTCCGTTAACTGGATCCCACCTAGGCGAGGTTCGAGAGGTTGGATGTATGCAATCGTATCCTTGTTAGCGAAATTTCTAAATTTAAATCAGTTTCAAACTGTGGTGGGTATTTCAATCGCATTCGCGATTGCTTTTAAATAAGCTTCGTTCTAGAGTATTGACTGGTTGTTCTACGTACATCAATATCAAATTGCCTGTTTGCCTTTTTAGTTTAGTTTGACGTGATCTAAAAGCTTATCACTTATCTTAAAGTGTTTTGCTTCGTACTCACTTGCTGTTCTTTTGTGATTAAATTGATTATTACAGCTTGATTATGGTTGTTTATACTTTTTGGATATGAAGGGTTGCCTTTTCCGTTGGTAAGGTTTATTATTGTTCATCTAATGGATTTCATTTGTTCTATTTGAACTGCCAGTTTTTTACATCAAAGCCTCTTGCTTGCGATCCATCAACTCTGCCTAAATATCCTCCTAGCAAAGAGATAGATGCAAGACGACGGGAGGAAGAAATCAGAAGGTTCTTCACATTTTTTAAACCTCTTTGTTATAGAATTATCTTGTCCTTTGTCTATACTCCTTTTTCCTTCTTTGAATCACATTTTCTATTGCAATTAGTAAATATCAATTATTTTATAAAAAACTAAAATAGATTCTCATGCATGTTAGTATGGAATTACATATAAATATAGATATCAAACAAAGACGCAATTACCAATTATCGTTATAAAATTATAACGTTTCCAGTAGCATGTAATAATCGTTATAAATTGTTTGTAACAACATAATGGCTGCATACTTTATATATATATATATATATATATATATATATATATATATATATATATAT
Organism: Amaranthus tricolor; assembly: GCF_026212465.1. Classification (NCBI taxonomy): domain Eukaryota; kingdom Viridiplantae; phylum Streptophyta; class Magnoliopsida; order Caryophyllales; family Amaranthaceae; genus Amaranthus; species Amaranthus tricolor. Next base: position 14,452,803 of record NC_080047.1, read on the forward strand.
ATATATATATATATATATATATATATATATATATATATATATATATGTACTCTTTTTATTAGCTATATATATACTTTTTTTATATAAAAATAATAATAAAACTTAAATACACATTAAAGTCGTTTATATTAATAGTATCCTCCTACATAATGTGAATGCTAAAGTACCTAGTGGTTGATCTCTTATTATCAACTATTAATATAATGTTCTACTGATAAATTAATTCTTTAAAAAATAAACTTATAGGACTTTTTTATTTATGTAAATTTAATTAGCTCGATCATTAATACTAAGGTAAACTATGGTGGAAAATCAAAATAACCTAAATATAGATTAGTGATTTGATTTATTCCTTTGCAATTTCTGTCAATTTTGTAAGTCTTAATAAACTTTAAGTTATATACTCTCTCCAATTCGATTTCATTGTCTCATTTGTTTTTTTTGGCATTATTCAGCAGTAACTCTTAATTTATTGTTCAAATCAAAATCGATAAGTTATAGATTTTAAGACTTGAAGAAAAATGCATTGGCATGTGTGCAAAATGAAATGGGACGACTAAATTGAATTGGAATGAGTATTGTCATTTTCCAGTAAGATTATTAGTATTTATGATTATGATGATTATGATTGTTATTATGATGATATGGTAATTGGTAACCATTGAGTTAAGGGTAGGAATTTTGGTATAGGAGCACGCGTAACTCCTAGGTAACAAATTAGTGTATACTTTCAAAGTTATTATATTATTAGTTTGTATTCTATACGTTGCTAATTACAAAGTATGTTGGAAAGTGTATTTGATCTAGATGACAAAGTATTTTTTTTGGAATAGTGCCTAGTGGTTAGTGTATCAATTACTTTTCCTGTTCTGTTGATTTTTCCCCAACTCCGCGATTTTATTTTCCTTTTCTCTTGCTGATTTGAAGTCCTCTAGCCTAGAAGAGGGAAAAAATGAGGAATACTTTAAATTTGGGTAATGGAGCGAAGTCAAAGGGACTAACAAAAAAAATAAAATGGGGCAAAATCAAAAGGATTGAAGGAGAACATAAAAAAATTTGTGACATTGTGTAGTTGTGTGACGTGTGATTATTCATTCATTCACACACTTTTCGTGGCACGAGACACAAATGACCCTTTGTTGATGAATAATACTTTGTACGATTCATCTAAGCCAAAGAAACCTTAGATCTATTTTTTAGAGGCCAATTTGTGTAATCGTTTTTGGAAGTATGAGGCTTTTGATTGAAAAGATAAAATGATTTATTGGCAGCTACTAATTTACTTGCCTATAAAATGATATTATTCAATTTATTGACTCGCTATTTTTTTGTTTGTGAATTGTGTAGTGCTTTAGTTAGCACACATATTTACTCATAACAGAACAATGCCAAAACTATAATTCCAACATATGGGTCCAGATACGTGAACCAAAACAAAACAATTCAGCGTGAGAAACCGTCGCAGCAAATATACTTTTGTTTGCCCCTATTTAATACTAATCTACAACCCTAAATAATAATTTCAATCCCCTTCATTCATCTCTGTCCATTGTCATATTCTCTTGCAAATCCAATGTTTTGTCATTCTTCACCCTTGTTCATCGTCGGTTTACCTCATCTTCTAAGTTTCTTCAAGTTTTAACCTTCGATTTTTCTAAGTCATACTTATTCCATTCTTTGCAAATGACTCTTTTTTTCTACAGTGATCCTTTCTTATGTCTTCAATATATACGTCTCTAAGACTCTTTCTTATGTCTTCATCTCGAACTCTATACACTAGAGTATGTTTGCTTAGGCATCTTAAGATACTCATTCACCTACCCTCATCTTTCTATAATATTTGCTTCTCTAAGCCCAACATTCTGACCCCACGTTGTATTAACCTTAGTGGCCACACCTCAATCACAAAATATTTTAGGCATATCTTTTTATTAAGTCACCATCAGTAAATCCTATGCTTTACATTTGATTAATATGATTTGAGTCAAGCTACTTGAAAGACTCACTTGAAAGGACTTATTTCATATCTTACTTTATTACATGTCTACTACGATCTTTCGTGCCAAAATGACTTCCATAAGCTCCATCTTACTTTGACTTAGTTTAAAATTTTTTGATTCTAACGCTGAACTCCACATCTCTAGTTTAGCATTGAATGCGTCTCTAGTTTCCTAATACCAGCGAACCACATGTATCAATGCTCTCTACTTAGGCTTTAATATCATATTTAGCACCGCCACAAACAGGAAAAGACTCAAAGCAGAACCTGATTGTAGACTGATTGTGATCATCACTCGTTCCTCACATGTCTTAACATTGGTTTGATTCTCCTCATACATACCTCAGACTATAATGATATATTTATATGGCATACCTTTATGTGTCATAACTCACCAACTTACTTTCTTTGTACTTTGTCATACACCTTGTCGTGATCAATTAAAATCGAGTGCAACCTTTTTCCTTACCTAGTTTATTTGTTTACATAACATTTATAACTTCTATCATAGATCATCTTTGCACAAAACCAAATTGGTTAATCAACTAAGTGAATTCCATTTGTCTCCTTATCTTGTTAATGAGGTTAGTCAACTAATTGAATTCCATTTGTCAACATTTTCATACCTCAATCAGAATACCAAATTTTTGCTTCTCAAAGTTTCTTCCACCTCTACGTTCATGTTCTTTTTTATAATTCTGTCAATGTTTCTCAAACCGCCTCCATTGATTTTCATTAAACAACTTGTTGAATTACTCCTTTCATCTAATCATTTCATCTCGGACATGAATATTTTTTTGTTTATCCTTAACACAGCTCAGCCTACTACAATCCTTTTGACCTCGTGTCTTCTTTTGATATCTAATTCCCTTATCGAATCCTACTTGTTTTATACCTTTTTGTATGCTTTCGATTTTGCGTCATATTGCTTGTTTTGTTTTGGTGTTAGCTTTATTGTCAGCGATATTGTCTTGATTCTCACATTTGCCTAATGTTAAATGACATTCCTGCTTCTCATTTATTAAGAACTTTTCATTCTCATCCCATCACATTATGTTCATTTCACTACTATGCCACCCCTTCCTTCTAGAATATCCTTACCTGTATGAGTGATACAATCCTTCATCTTCGTCCGAATTTATCCCTATCCTCTTTGCTTGTCCAATCATCTTCAAAAAATCTATCAACCAAAATTTTGGTATTTTCAGTTCCACCACTTGAATCTTCCTTGTCTATGATTTTTATTCTTGCACATCCCACATGTTTGATGGCATATGTACATCAATAATTCGGAGTTTGTGTAGGGTAATTGCACTTTCACCTCTTATGAACTTGAGTTTAGGTATAATTTCTCTTAACTAAGAAATAATTGATTCGGATTGCATTCACTCAACTTCTACAAGTCATGAAATGAGTTTCACACTTTCTATACACGTGGTATGTATTAACAAATCATATGCTTGTGTAAAATCCAAAATATTCTCCTTCATTTCTTGTTCCATACTCAAAACCTCTTTGCCCTCTTGGTGCTTTATGTATGTCCAATATGACCATTTAACTTCTGATCAAAATACAATATGGATATGTTACATCACGCCATCTAACTCTTCCCAAAATTTACGTCTAAGTACTTTTCCTGCTTGTATTTAAGGCGTGTATTCACTGATGACATTACAATTTCTCTTTCATACACAAGCTCTATCCTCATACTTCTATCATTTACTACACACTTGTACTACCAACTTTTTGATGCCGGTATGTATGATAATACAGCCTTTTTTTTCTCCTATATTACCTTGAATTCCACAATTTGCACTTTTTTTTTTTTTCTCATTTTGAATGTATTGTCTTCTTAACTAACTTGATTTGTCTTCTATTCGCAAAGAACGTTTCTATAATGTATTCCATACCATGTACCAACTCTAAATTTACCCTGAAAGAGTTCCTATCTTCTAAGGTGTAATTAGCTTAGATCCAACTCTTTTCCTTAATCTCTAATAATCTCTCATCTCAAAAACCTAATAGTCTCTCTCCTTTAACTCCATACTTTAGGGATGTGCCGTACCACTTTTTGTTGACGACCTAGCAAATTGTTGCATTCCTAAAACTACAATCACTTTGCTTTAGGTGATGCACCTTTGCTTATTTGACTTAACATTTGGGTAATGTGGCGTGAAAGCGACAATTTAGAAGCCTTTATCACAACAAATGGTAGCGTGTTGCTGATTGGGTGATGCACCCGTGTTAATTAAATTTTTCTAATGTTATAGATATGAATATGGTTAAGGTGATTTGTCACTAACCTACCACAATGCTCATTAATTTGAGATTGGGACCCACAAGGAATGGCAAAGCAATCAGGGTTTAGACTTTGATGATAACTAAGAATATGGATGTTTAATAAATTGATTTTCCATATACAACCAATAATGTTCAGTAATTCCCTTCCGCCCACCCAACTGGTATGGTGTCATTTTGTTTTTGGTCCTGTTTTTCATGTTTTTGTAATGATGAGGTGTAGCTGTGTGGACTTTGGTATGCTGCACATGATTGCAGGATTAATCTTTGGTTATGTAGTTGGTATGTTGCACATGATTGCAAATGTAACACAATAGATAGGTTTGTATTGCGTTTAGAGTATTTCGAGCATACTTCATACTTTCAAATATCTAAGCACACTAATTGTCGATACAAGCATGATTTGCTTCCTCCCCTCCCGTTATATATAAAAGATATCGATATGAGAATATCTTCCTGCAAAAATAACTAACTATCCATCCACTCACCATAACAAACTTGTAAATATATCAAAACTTAAATATTCCTTCTAGAGAATGTAGTTGCTTTTATTTCCCTCTTCCCCTTTGTGAGTAATTCTTCAATTCATACAGTCCCCTTTCATGATCTTGTAGGCATCAAGCTTTAGAAGGAAAGCGTGACAGGATTATCCATGGAAAGCAAGACTTGCAAGAATCTGTTGCTACTGCATTGGCCAAGGTTAATACTGAATTTGTTTCATCACTGAAGTTTCAGTGGCTAGCATAAGGCTAAAATACATAGATAGTTGCGTTAATTTCTATCTGAACAACTCTAAGTTGTTAGAATGAACCCTTCCAATCACATTAAGAGGTAGCATGGTCAAACACATGCACACGAATGTGATTTCTTTGGCTCAAACTTCTTTTTCATGGGTTCTCTACCAAATGATATTCCCTCCAATTCAGAGCAAATAACCCTTTTGGGATTTGCGCAAATATTAAGGTAAGAGGACCACAATAAAAAGGTGTCTACATGTACAAATAAAGAGGGGACCACAATAAAAAGATTTCCACATATACAAATTAAGGAGAGTACCACCACAAAAAGGTGTCCACATATACAAATTAAGGAGGGAACCATAACAAAAAGTGTTCACATGTGTCAAAAATAATTACTTAAAATAGAAATAGGACAATTAAGGTGAACTGACCTAAAAAGAAAATGAAATATTTTCTCTTAATCAGAGGGTGTAGAAATTTGAAAGAATTATGAGACAAATATATCATCAAATGTTGTTACAGATTAGACGATTGTAAATCTACTAGATTTAGCAATCATATTAGCTAATAGATGAAATATAATGTTGCCTTTAACATTCCAAGGTTCCATTTATTAGTATTGCTCCCCAACCCCTTTGAGTTTTCCCTTTAGTTTCTGAAAACCTCTTGCATTAGGAATTAATATGGGGAAAACGTAAAGGGGTGAAGAGATTACATGATGCTTATTACTTAATCTAAGCTACTTGATAGTTAATTAATCATGTTGCGTGTATAATATTAAGGAAAAGGCAATTATCTCTATGATCTCTTGTGTGCATACATTTTTTGTTTTTAACTTACCGTTACACAATTGCAGAAAAAGAGGAGTCAATCCAGATCAAGGCCTGAGAATGAGTTGTTTGGGTGTCATCAGGAGTTTACCTCTGATTCTCTACAAGGTCTTACTGGGAATTCAGTAGCAGTCAAAGCAGTGAGCAAAGAGATCTTTAACTGCCTTCATCAGAGAGGCGTGTATTCAGGACCATTAACTCGTGTTGGATTGCCAAATGGTGAAAGGAAATTGAATGATCCTTCATTTTCAAGGTTACCCTATATAACAACTGCATCTAGTCTGGTACCAAGTAGAACTTCCACTGTTGAAGATAGCCGCCCAAAATTTGGCCTTGCTCAAAATAGAAGGGCACTTGATGCAGCGGAAAGATTTTCAGGACCGATCAAAGATATGACGGGGGTAGGAAATGAAAATTGGCGGCAGTACTCTGGAAGAATGATGGGTTCTCGTCAGCTGGAAGAAACGCGTGCAAGAAGACCGGCATTGGTGAGTTTGAAAACATGTATAGCTTTGGTGTGACTTTAATTTGATAATCTACATTTGAGCATAATTCGTTTGCGTACATCTGACCCCCAGACCGTGTCTCGGTAATAAATTATCGGGGTGTCATAAAAATTGTCGATTTGTTATGCTTGTTATTTTATTTCTGTGGATGTGCTGACCTCAAAATGTTCTTTGAAATTAAAGCCTTTGTTTTCGGGAAAAGCGAACACAAGGTTACTGATGCATAATGTTTCTTCTTTGTCTTGTTTTCCAGCATAGTGTTGCACTAGATGGGAATAGGATTCACTTATCTGGTCCATTATGCCATCCGTCTAAAGATATGGATCAGACGCTGAAAGAACATGATCTCCGAATCCAAGAGGCAGCTCGGCGTGCTCGTCATGATAAGGTTAAGCACACCAAAGTGCTGGCTTGGTGAATGAGGATCGGCCTCATTGATACTGCCTTTCGGGTTTTGGAACTGAAAAAATACAGCAACAAAATCGAAATTACGTTCAGGCTTCCTTGTAAATATTTACTCACATGCTCTTGCTCTTGCATATTGTTGGGTGGTAATGAGGTTATCAAATTTCAATTAAAATGTATGTATATGTATTTTGGGTTGATATTGTCTAATAGCAATGTCATGATTGCTTCAATATATAAAATAATTTGCTAGCCTTCAAGCCAGTTTTCTCTGCCCCCTCTACGCTTTTTTCCCCATGTATTTGGCAGGTGGGATTTGAGGAAGGGAGTAGGACTTCGTCTTTGTTTGTCTAAAAAAATGAGAAAGTCTCCAAGAAAAATGTCTTGGAGGAAGGTGGGTATTTTAGTTGAGACTTTCAAGTTTATCTTTTTCTTTCAAGTTTTTAATATAACAAATAAGGGATGAAACTTTTTTATCTTTAAAGTCTCATCTTAAAATCTTATAAGACCTATTTCCTTATGCCAAACACCCCCTAAAATTATTTAAAGGTAGAGAAATTCATGTTTAAACATAGACAATTATAAAATATAAATTATAAATTGTTCTTAGTTGGGACGTTTTTTATTGGTTGTACATTGCCTACATGACACACTTTTGGCCACTTAGTCAAATCCTGTTATAATTATAATCATACATATTACTAAAGAGAAACTACAAAAAACTAAATGTCATGTTGTTTGTCGTTTACATATTTAGATCCCAAGCACGATTCAGGATGGATCGCTCCCCATATTATTTTCTGCCTCTCTTCAATCAAGCCAAAGAAAATCAAAAACTCCATCATAGAATAGCCATCACAAGTGAGTTAAACCCCATCTCGATTCTTCTTTGTTTGTTATTTTAGTTTGCCCTATTGCTTATCTTCCATTATATGTTCCCTCAACACTTAAAGAGACACTAAAGTCTCACAACTCACTCCTCATGGACACCACTTGTATTGTGCTACACGAATCGTGCACGTGCGGTCACTCTTTGAGATAAATTTGTGTGATAAGTTTTTGACATCGTTGTCAGAGAGTGAGGAATTTGTGAGTGTTAGGTTGATTTCATATGTGTTGATTGTTTATATTATTGAGAATCCGTAAAAAAAATTCAAAAAATCAAAAAAATTAAAAATTAGACCAAAACATCACCATTGAAAAGTATTTGATCAAAATTCTTGACACAAAAACTAGAAACAATCGCAATAAAACCATCAAACTAATCCTATGGTCAAACCAGAAGCGAGAGGAAGCCACATGGGAGACTTTGGATGTAATAAAACAACATTACCCTGAGCTTTTTAACCAGGTAAGAACAAAATTTATGAGGAAAATGTAGTCCGTAAGGTTGTTGAACAGGTTGTCCAGTTGGATTAATTTTAGCTACCAACGAGTGATATTCTCTTCTTATACTATGATATAACTATGTTGTCTTCCTTCTATTTGTTGTGATCCAAGTAAAAGGTTATGCACACTAGGAACTTTTGTGGTTGGCTAATATTTGGCCATCATTATTTAAAATAACGACCTTTGTTAAAGTAGGCGGTTAAGAGGGATAAATCTTGGCATACTAGCGTTTACATTTCTCATTTAAATTATTTAACCTTATAATTGTGATCAGTAAATTTTAAAAATGATAGTTTATTTTTTTGTTATACTTTCTCCATTTTCTAATGTTCTTCTCATTTACATTTTGCACAATTTTCAAAGTAAATTTTGAGCCTTAACATCTTCAAATACGCATCATAAAAAATTATAAAAAATATATAATAAAAAATATACATTAAGACGAATTTAACAAAATCTCACATGGATATATTTTATCATCTATATATGTCTTAAAAATAATCTAAATGGGAAGAATATTAGAAAACGTGGGAAAAATGTAGTCCCTAGAGTACTTTTAAATATTGTTGAACCAATTTATTTAAAATTATTTACCATTATTATTTTATGAAAAGGAGTTGTATTGATCTGTTTTTGCTGATTTTTGTGTACCTTATTTGTGTTGTTTTTTCCATCTTATTTGAGGATGCTTAGAGTAAACGCCTACATTAAATTAGTTTCTTTAATTTATGTCAATGCTAGATTCTTTGTTTGAGTTGTAATTTTGGATCTTAGTTTCCTCCTAACCTGAAGTTAAATAATTTTAATTTGTTATATTACAGTTTACACTGAAGATTAATGATAAAACTGTCAGCAAAGTATAGTAAAGGTGCAATTGTTAGATTAGCTTCTCTCTTGACTCTTTAAAAGATGTATCTTAAGTCTAACCCATTAAAGATTAATACCTATTTATCGTATTCTTAATGTCTACTTATATTATCTTTAATGTTTACCTACAATATTTTAAATGTCAACTTACATCATTCTTAATGTTCATTTATAATATTTTAAAAAATATATATAATGGATCTGCCCAATTAAAAATAATGCTTCACAAGAATTTGTGTTGTTAGATTATTATTTTCTTTATTTTTCCGTTTTTTAAAATTCTAATATTTGATAAAGGGTATGTCCATAACGACAGTCACCCAGTCTCAAATAAGAGTTTCTGTTTTCCAATATAGCAAAACCTTGTGAGCGACGATCTAATATCGAAACCGTCCATATGGGTCGGTTTAAAATTCAAAAATTAAAAAATAAAAATAGTCCAAAATATAAAATTTAAAAAAATAAAATTTAATTTTGACTTTAAAAGTGTCAATTCTGACATTAAAGTGATCATTTTCAACTTAAAGTAAATTTAAATAGTTCAATTAAAATAAAATTTTCAATTGGACCAAAAATTGATAAATTTTGACATTAAAGTGATTAATTTTCTATTTATAAGTTTATAACTTTAATGGATGTACTATTTTAAAGTCTTCAATTAATCAGTTATAACTTATAAAAAAATTAATTTTGACCTTATCAATTATAACCTTAAATAGATTAATTACCGATCAATCATTAGAAAAAAACTATAATTAAACCGATTGACCATTGGTCTCAATGTAAGAAACTAGCTTGCTATTTCAATAGATTTTTGAATTTGATTCTCATCGATCCTCTCCCGATTTACCCTCTAACAAATTTTTTTTTTTAATAAAAAAATATAGTTGGTGTATTTATAAACAGTAGTATACATAATACATACAAAAGATCAATCTCTCTCTTTGACTCTATCCATCTGTAGTGTAAACTCCGTCCCCTTATCTCCTTCCGTTAGTTTTTCCCCAATTTTCCTTCAAATTCAATTCAGGGTTCTTAACAAAACGATTCATCCAATTTTTATACAATTTGCTTTTACCAGTTTCTCATCTTTGCTGTTCAGACTCAGTCTTCAAATTTACTCATCAAATCCAAATTCACTCTAATCTATCTTTAAAATTTCTTCATCATCTCTTTAATCTGCAGTCATCTCTTTTGCGAGATCTGTCTCTGCAGGACCGCTGCTTTTTTTCTTGTTGCTCGTTTTCAATTATCTGTCGCAAGGTTAGTTGTTTAGTGAATTGCATTCATATAATTCCAATAGTTTCTGAACTTAGTAGTGATTACTTAATTTGTACAGTTTGTAACTTCGTTTCTACTGTGAATGTTCTTGGTCCATATGTTTGAGTTTGGTGTGACTTTTTGAGTGCACCAATGGCGTATGATGAGGTTGATGGTGTATGGAAGAGTATGTGTGTATGTTTATGATGATGAGAGAGAGGTTTTGTAGGCTGCTCGACCAAGAGAGACAAGTGCTCGATCGAATGGACAAGCTCGACCAAGTCAGTGGGCATTCTGGACTGCCGCTCGACCAAGTCAGTGGGCATTCTGGACTGCCGCTCGACCAGACATGTAAACCGCTCGACCACCCCTGTCTGGCTCGACCTGTCGAGCGGGCTGCAGCGTGGCAGTGTCTTGTTTGCTATAAATGCTACGGCTAATCATTAGGGCTGGATCCTTTCCTCATTTACTCCCATATTTACACATGTATAAATAGAAGTGCCTACACACATTTCTATGTTGATTCTAACCCTAAGCCAAACATAAACCCTACTCTTTCTCTTTTCTTCCTCTCCAAGTGTAATACTGTATTGTATGAGTTCTTGAGAGCTCCATTGATTCTTCGCATAACACAAGCAAGCTTACCACCACCGAGGACGTAACCCACATTGGGTGAACTTTGTAAATCTTGTGTCTTTGTTTATTGCTTCGTTTCTTATTGCTTTTCATTACTAGTTTAGTGAAGTGTTTGTTTCTTTGCATTGATCACCCCTACCATAGTTCTTTGGTGTTTTTAGGGATAAAGTTTGAAACTTTAGACCCTAGCGTGCTTAGTATTTCACCATATTTGATTTAACTAGCTTTTATTTGCGCAATTTGTTTTAACTGTCCGCTATGAACACAAGTTACAATCTTCAGAATAATTGAATGGATTAGTCCCAAAACTTATCAATTTAGGTTCACCCGTGAGTAAGAAAAGACATGCTACATTCAATAGAATACAAAGAAAAGCCATTCATCGTATTTTTCTACATTCAATTTAGAATTACATAATTGGTGGTTTTCAATTGGGTCAAATGTAATTGATCCGAAAATGACATTTATGGCCTTGAAGCAACCCGAGCATAAAGTAAACATCATTAACATACCAACTTAGCTATATACGCGGATAACTCAGAATGGACTACCTGACCATAAAGTTATTTAAGCTTCCCATTCATGGCATGAACATTGGAAGTCCCCTTTACTATTCAGCTATTTTCAATTGCCTTGTGTTTGCTTCAATTACTTACAAGTGCTAAGATTGATCACAATTTTTATGTTTGTGTGTTTGTTTGTGCACTGCAGGTTATGAAGACATGCCTTTGTCAAAACAGTATCGGTGCATACACTCAGCAAGTTGTGCATGTATCAAAGGGCATCTACCTGAAGATGTGATTCTTCTTGTTTTTGAACGGGTTAATTGGCACCCTAAGTTGATTGCAGCATTCTCATGTGCTTGTAAATGGTTTGATGATTTTGCAAAGAGGGTATTATGGAAAGAGTTTTGTAAGACTAGAGCTCCCAAGATGATGCTCGATCTTCAATTGTCTGGTAGCCATAGTGTTGATGGGAGTTGGAGGGCGCTTGCGAAATTGCTTATATACTGTTCGGGGTGTACCAAAGGTGGCTTATTCAATAACATTAACGTTCCTAGTCATTTTGTTTACAGAGCTAGGTTCTCAAGAACTTCAGGAAAGAGTTTTCTTTTGCCACAATGCAGATCAGATGTTTTATATGTTTCGGACCCTTGTGAACATCTAGACCAGGGGGAAGATGGGGACATTGGATTTTTTAGGGGCATGTTTAAGTCCTTTTCAATGTCAAAAGTTCGCAAGTTGCTGATCAAAAGAGGTGCACAACTTCTCTCAACAGAGTTGTGCCCTTATTGTAAGGCAAAATTATGGAGTATGCAGGCAGCAAAAATGATACCCCAAAGTGCTAGTTGCAGGTTAGGGGCTTACGAAGATTGCATCGAGTATTATGTTTGTCTTAATGGTCACATGTTCGGGGTCTGCACACTCTTGCCCTTGTCTGATACTGAGGAAGCATCTGAATTAGATTAATGGTCAACTCAATTACAGGTACAATTTTTCTTGTAGGCATCAATACTTGTTACTTGTCACCTGTTTGTGCTTAATTACTAAATATTACCCCAACATATTTATTGTTAATGCCAACTTTCTATTCAGGTGTAACCCAAAGCATGTTGGTATTATAGAAAAAGGGATGTTGATTTGAATATATAGGAATAGGAGTAACCAAAAGGATGAAGATAAGATCTATGGGATTGAAATAGTATGGCTTATTCATTATCAATGTACATAATGCAAGGACTTTGTGTTAAAATTAAGATTCATAAGGTTTTGGGTGCTTCATCTGGTTTTATAAACATGTAGCCATATAGGGTGCTTTCAGTTCACCTGAATATCATGTATTCTATCTTACATTAGCCCTGAACTTGTCTTCACTTAATATATCTAAATATATTGGCTCTAAATTTTCTTAAACCTAATTTATTTGAACTTATTGTGGTTGTGTGTTATAATGAGATAATCCTAAATGATCTTGAATTTATCTTATGAAGTTATGTCCTAGAATTTTCATAAATTGGAAACTTCTGATTTGATTTTCTTTCTAAGTTGAACCCTGTGGTTGTTTTGTACTTTTGTATTTACCTCAAATTCTATGCTTAACCACTTCAAGGAAGCTACGATCAAGTATATTCTAGTTTCATTAACTTCAAATAAGTACCTATAGGTTTACATACAACTGTTTCCTGATCAAAAGAATTCATCTGTTTTGTTTATTGAACTTGGTAGCTTTGACCTAAAGCTTCATTAGTTTACCTTTTATTGAAGTGAAGGGACCTAAGTTTGAATGGATTCTTAAGCTGGTCTTTTTTATGGGGTGAACTAACTTCGTGCTGTTGTCATCTTTTGATATTTGAAGCTAGGCAGATGATAGATTTCATAATTCATTTGTAATGAAAAGGCCACATCAATCTTGTTAATAAAATATGTCAATGTTAGCTTCCCTTAGTAAACATGGTTTTTATTATATCCAAGTCATTGGAAATTAGATCTTCCATGTGTTGTATACCGGCATGATGTAAGATTATTGTGTGCTTTCTCCACCCGAAAACTATAAAACTCAGTACTCAGCTAGTCTTCTTGGATAGCAGCGTGAGACTTGGGTATGGGGGCTCAAGAAGGGGAAGGGGAAGAGAAGGAGAGGGATGATAGATGAGTTTTCTGGTTCAAATCCTCTCCATTTTAAGAGAATTTACTTTCCAACACAATGTGAAGGATCTTATCCTTCCAATTCCTTTTGCTTCGTTTCCCACCACTCATTTATTATCCAAATAGAGGAAAATACATCCTTGCATATCATCCTCCTTTCTTTCCTCCATTTTATTCAATCCAAACACAACATTAATCCACCCTAACCTGCTCGTACCTTTTTTGGCCTGTTGATGGACTGGGCCGCGTAGTAAGTGTCTGAACACAAGAGTCAATTGGTTTTTATGTTTATGTAGCTTATATGAACCTTAGCCATGTGACGGGTCATGACTAACTAGACATTTGTAATCTTCCTATTTATTTTTAGGGTTATAACTGACTCAAGCTAAATAAACAGGAATGTGTTGTGACTTGTGAGAAGTAAACAAATATTTGCGTGGAGCCTGCTTTACGGACTACCGTGGCTGTTGCTCTTTCAATCATGTTGATTTGCTTTCTCTGCCCTTCTGTTAGTAATTACTTTGATTGAGATAGTGCATACAACATTGTGTACCCAAGGTCTACACTGGCCAATTTGAGCTCTGTTTTCTGTATTTCTTTTGGTGTCACCTTCTCTCTTTTGTAGGATGCTGGCTTCTATCCTTAGCCATAACTTTGTTGGGAAATGTTTTAGATATGTTTCTAGAGTCTAGACTAAGTTGAATTGATTGGTCTTACACATTCGCTTGCAGGAAAGTGGACTTTGTACATTTGTACTTGTCCCAAATTCATTTGAGACTTGGAGGGAGCTTTGCTTTAGCTTCTTTCGGTTCTCTCAACATGCCAAGCAAAAAGAATGTTGTTCAATATCTGGGAAAGAAGAGAGGCTGACAATTGTGGAAGGGTGCTCAGCTGGTCATGTATCTTCGGTGGCCTATTTTGAGTGAGTGTAAGAAAAGCATTATTTGAAAATGTCTGTACACTAATTTCGTAATATATTTCAATTACAGATATGATGTTGCTAACCGAGAAATGTTTAACTCAGTCATTTTTATGGTATACTTGATAATGTAAATGAGCTTTTGTTATAGCGTTTTAGGTTCGTTGCACATTCAGCTTGTGTGATGCTAGCAAACCTAGTCCTACCCTTGTATTCGTGTATGGTACTACCCTTCAGAGAGCAGTTACACTTACTATTGTGTGGGTTTTATAGCGTGCGACTCTTTCTTAGATTATCATCCAACGGAAACATTTGTGCATTAGACTAATTTTTTGTAGTTTGGATTTTAGTTATTTAGACCGTAATGCACATATTTTTAAAAGATTAGTTTACAAATTGTTCTTTGAGACACTTGTTAGTTGTTATCGAAGTCCTACTTATATCCCAATTGGCTTGATTGCTCCATCATTGCATTGCTTGTACAAATAGGCATTTATATAATTTACTCGTAAATACTCCCTCTGTTTCCTAATGTTCTTCCCGTTTAGAATATTTTATTTTGAAGAAAGAAATTTCGCTCTTTCCTTATTAAAATCGGTATTCTACTTAGAATCGTTTACAGAGATAGAATCAAATCAGTAGAATCGAATTGTAGAATCGTACGATTCCGCAAATAAACTTAAATATATTAAAATATATAGTATCTTATCACTATTATCCATTTTAAAAGTCTAAATTTATGAATAAAGTTTCTTTGACTTTATTTTTAAGAATGTAAAGAAAATTTTTTAATAATTAATTTAAATCTTCATACCGGTTAAATAATTTATTTTTAAAAGTTTTCATAATGGAACATTTGAAATTTATTTATATAAGTGAATGAGATTAGTGAAAGATGGTACATAAGAAAAATTAATACTCCTATTAATTAATACATAATTAGTAAAATCAAATTGTTAAATCATAGGATTGTAAAATCGTATTATTATTTTACCTCTAAAAAATTTTATTTCAACTAGAATCGTAAGATTCTACAACTTTAAGATTCTATCTACGATTCAAATCGCTCACTTGTTTTTAAATCGTAAAATCGTAGAATCGTAGATCAGAATCACGATTTTAACAACAATGAGCTCTACTAAGTAGGCCTAAATAGAACTTAGATAGTTGTGTTACACTTTTGGTTGCATAGAATATGTTACAGCAAGAGGAAAATTTGAAGAAAATAAGTTTGTTTGGGAAAAAATTTCAAAATAAGATTTGGTATTTATTTCAAATTAAGCGTCTTTTAGTCCAATGTTAAGGTTTGATTGGGTTCGCTGTTACCAATAGTAGGCGATTACTTAAACTGAGTCAATAAATATCAACCAAATAATGGCCCGAATCCTTAATATCTACTTTTAATATCTTAAATATTTATTTACATTATTCTTAAAACCTATTTACAATACTTTAAAAAATAAATAATAAATCAATTTAATTAGAGATAGTCTCTCAAAACAACTGTCTCTCATAAGAATTTCTGATTAATTAATTTTAGAGATGAGATTGAGCTTTGCGCTCTTAATGTTTTCATAGCCTATATGGTGGTTTTAGTGAAAAATACTTGATAAACTAACCTAAGTGCATGTGTTGGTTTGGCCGCCTTTTGAAAATTGAGGTACGAAAAGTACATGGCCTTAAACTCGCTAGTTAGGGCTTGTGTAGTTTACTTCCTCCATTTCATAAACATTAAAAAATATAATGTTATTTATTTTTTGATTTTAATTTATAATTAATTTTTAATTTATAAAACATAATTAAGTGTGATTTTATATGATTCATCTTATTGCAAAAATTATTAATATTAAAGTTTTATAATTTTTTATTATAAATTAAAAATATTAAAGTTTAAATTAATATATTATATTATATGTAAAAGCAAATATTAGACGTATTTTAGAATTATTTTAGGAGTCTCAATCAAACATTAGTAAATTTAAAAATAATTTTACTCAAAACAGTTATTGCCTCTCTGTATCAATTCAAATCAAAAGACAGTGAGGCATACATATTTTTCCTTGTCTTACCCATTGTTGTCTTTTCCTATCGGTATTTGTAACCTTTAATGGTTAATGCTATGGTTGTAAAAATAAAATCGTATAATTTTATAATTTTAATTGCATTAGGGTTAAAATCGTTAGTAGGTAAAACTATAAGCATTATCATTAGCATTGGTAAAATTGGGTAAATAGTTCACCATTAAAATATTGAAAACATTGAACCACTAAAAACATTAGCAAACAGTTACAACTTACAATTGCGTTTTGTGAATAGTTCTCTATTAAATTAAAGCATTGATTAGAAAAAGGAAATTATTACCAATTGCAAAACTATTAATATTATATGATTGATTTGCAAATAGTTTACCACTAAATTTTTTATCAACAAACCTAATTAAAATATGCAAATTTTTAATAGAAAAGGAAAGATGATTGAATAGAATAGGAAATTAAAAATAGTTGTATCTTTCTAATACTCGAAATTTGAAAAATACCTTTAGGATTTAGAAAAGACAAGTAGAGATTGACCTAATAGAGAGGGAGAAAGATGAATCAGTAAGAACGTAGCGGAATCTATCATTCAATGAATTTCAATATCAAAATCCATCTTCATTCCAAAACTTTACATCATTTTCATCTTCAAAATCATCAAAAATTGCTAAACATAAACAATCTCAAAAACAATGTAAAATTAAGCACAACTTCAAACTGAGAATGAAAACTTGGGGTTTCAAGTTGCAGATCGGCATCTATATATAGCGGTATGTCGCAAATAAACCCTAGGGTATGGTCTTCGGCCTTAGCCCTTAGTTATAAATTATGGGCCTGTAAAACCCAATCATTCGGACGCAACGTTTGATGGTAAACGCTGCGTTTCAAATATACCTGGCCTCTGAGTTTTACTTTTTGCACGGAATGAAGTTCTAATTTGAGAATCGGGTTTTATAGTATATTGTTTTACAACGTTTCTTGTAAGCAAAAAAAGTAAATGTTGAGAAAATTGTTTTTCTTGATTTTTTTTTATTGACAATGTACGTTAAATGTATGTAAGAATAAACTTTTATATGTTGCGCTAACTATACGTTGGCCCAATAATATACCCTAAATACAATGTTAATCCTAACGCTTCTTTTAAGTTGGAGTATAAAGGTCACACATGTTCAACTTGCAAAGAATAAATTGAAACTAATTATGGCCTAGGACCTTAGTGAAAATATCAACTAGTTGCATTGTAGTAAGAACATGAGAAAGACTTATAAGACCTATTTGAATGGCATCATGAACAAAGTGATAATCAACTTCTATATGTTTAGTACGCTGGTGAAAAATCGGGTTATGAGCAAGATACAAAACAGATTGACTATCTCAATATAACTTCATGGCTTTTAATGATGTACCTCTAAGCTTAGAAGCAAACCTTTCAATCATTTAAGTTCACATGTGAAAATCTAGACGCAGTGACTTGTTTCTCTGTTTTCCAATATATAGGTCGTTGCCCAAGAAAGACTAACAACCTTGTTATGGAACGACCGATAAGAGGACATGTAGCCCAATTCGAATCACACCAACCAGACAAAGACAAGTCATAAACAGAGCGAAGAATAATACGTTGATCAAGACAACCTTTATGGCCCGTTTGGTTGGTGATATTAAATGGTAGTAATGAGAATCATTTATAGTGTAAAATTTCATCAAAAGTTTCATATCATTCCCATGATAAAAAAACTTTGATCACAAAAAAGTTTTTTTGTTTACAAATTTTCATTACCACCTAATACCACATCTCCCAATGGTCATGTATTAGAATGAATTTTATGAAGAAAATGAGATGATTGAAGTTGGACAAGCATGTCTATCAAAGTAGCCAAGAGATTTTCAACCAAAATTACACTAATTTTTATTCCTATTACCGTTGTTTATTACCACCTACCAAACAGGTCGTTAAGGTATTGAACAACACGAATAGCAACGTCCCAATGTTCTTTTTGAGGAGCATGGAGAAATTGTGACAACAAATGCACTGAATATGCCAAGTTAGGTCGCGTGAACAACAAATAAATTAAACGCCAACCAACTGACGATAGTACTCAACATCTCCCAGAAGCGGGCTATTTTAGCTAGTCTACGTTTAGGCTCGACGAGAAAAAGCACCAGTTTAGAACTAAGATTACCAAATTTCAACATAATGTCCAAAGTGTATTTGCGTTGACACTGAAAAATACCCTTTGGATTTCTAGCTAATCTATGCCTAGAAAATACCTTAATACCCCAAGATCTTTCATATAAAAACATGAACACAAATATTTTTTTTAAATCAAGAAGAGTTGTGGAATTGTTACCAGAAAGAATCAAATCATTCATATACATAAGAACATTCAACTGAATTGCATCCTTTGATATGTGAAAAGAGAATAGTCAGATTACTGAAAAAATCCATAATGTCGAAGAGAATTAGCTATCTTGGCCAACCAACACCGGGGTGCTTGTTTGAGATCATAAAGAGATTTTTGTAGACGACAAACCTTACCAGAGTGACCACCCTCAAACCCTGGGGGCAACCACATATATACCTCTTCATATAAATCACCATGTAAGAAGGCGTTATGAACATCTATTTGGTGCAACTCTCAATTTTAGCAGCATCAATGGAAAGAAATGCTCGAATCGTGGTCATCTTGGCCACTAGCTCAAAAGTCAGTGTAGTCAATTCCAACAATTTGATGGTCACTAAAAACGACTAACCGAGCTTTGAGATGTTTAGCACTACCATCTAAATTATACTTGATTTTGTAAAGCCATTGACTTCCAAAAGCCTTTTTACCAGGAGTACGAGTAGTAATACACTAAGTACCATTATCTTCTAAAGTATTTATCTCGTTCCTCATAGTACCTTGCACCCTGCATCCTTCATGGCTTTCTTTGAATGATCGTGTTTCAGAGTTTGCAGGCACAACTGCAAAAAAATTATATGACCCACGGAAAAACGATCACAATTAACAATTAACATTCAAAATGTGACGATGTTTACGCTCAACCATTTCATTTTGTTGGGGTGTGTCTACACATGAAGTTTGAAATAAAATAGCATTGTGCTAAAAAAACTCATGCATACAATTGAACTCAATAATCCTATCACTATGAACCACTTTAAATTTGGCATCAAATTACTTCTCAATCATAGATAAGAAAGAACAAAACATTTTAGAAACTTCAATTTTATCATAAAGAAGAAACACCCAAACAGCTCTAAAGTAATCATCAACCAAAGAGAGAAAATATGAGGCACCACATAAAGAGGGAGTATGATATTTTCCCCACAAGTCACAATGTATAATCTCAAATCGAGAACTAGCTCTACTTTCACTCGGAGAAAAAGCAATTTGAGAATGTTTGGCTTGATGACATACTTCACAAGCTTTATTTTCATTATTATCATATCTAATACTAGAAAAAGGGAGATATCGAACTAATTTATCTAAAGGATACCCGAGCCACAAATTATAATAAGAACCACCAGTAGGGATGCAAACGGGGCGGGGCGGGGCGGGTATTGGCGTTACCATCCCCATCCCTATCTGGTAAATCAATCCCCATCCCCGCGGCGGGTATAATTTTTTTCCCCGTCCCCGCCCCGATGGGTTTGTACCTAATACCATCCCCATCCCCATCCCCATCTGAGTATCCATCCCCGTCTAATACCCATTTTACCCGCCCCACCACCCGTCAAATCCCCGCTTAATACTCATCTGTGTCACATATTTATTTTCAAATCCCCGTCTAATCATCACTTAATATCTCCTACCTCTACACAACTCGTAATGAATATAAACAAATTTTATTGAGAAAAAAGGATAAAAAATAGAAAAAACATAATTATAAATCTTACTCTAAAAAACATGATCTTAGACCTTATGAAGTAGTATTCATGGCTGAATCACATTATGTTTTTATTAACACTCATTAATTCAACTAAATGAACCGCTAATAATATCAGAATAATGAAATATTATTAACGAAACCAGAGATCCGATCAAATTACAAAACAAACATTTTACCAAAAACCTTGTAAGCAAATGAAGCATCATGAAAATATGAAATTAATAACAATATAATCACCCACAATACATAAATTTATATCCAAACTTAATTATAGGTGTAAAATAATTCAAGGTTTTCAGAAATTTGAAAAATAATTTAGGGTATTCCAATTCTCAAAATTTGTACATTTCGTGAGGCGGGGATGGGGCGGGGATGGGGCGGGTATCACCCAGTCCAATTAGAGTATTCAAATGTAGGTCTTGAATATCACACATTGTATCAGTAAAAGTGACAAAACACTTAATATCAACAATAAGCTGTAAAAGAGATCAAATTGCAATTTAAATAGGGCACATAATACACATTGCGAAGAACAATATTGGTGCACAATTTCACCTCACCCCCTACACTAAAAGTAACTTGTTTACCATCCAAAATACTAATTGGACAATGATTTATATCTCGAGTGTGAACTAGTATGTCACAATTTCCAACGACATGATGAGAAGCACTAGAATCAATAAGCCAAGAGATAGAAAGATCACCGCTTAAATGGTTAACATAATGTGGTACTGAAGAAGTACCAAGAAGATCATAAAAACATTGCTATTGAGCAAAGTGAGACCTAGAATATCAATAGAATATAACAAGGGGGCTGCTATCTCATTGTTAGAGCCCATTCAATTACTACCGTCATGTGACCTCTTAAATTTCAACAAATTTGGCAAACCATGCTTTGCCCAACAATTATCCACATTATGTCTATGACGGTTGTAATAATTACAATATAAATGGAAAATTTCTTGGTTGAGTACTGTTAGCCATGTGAATAGATAAAAGTACGAAAAAGCAATAATAATGAAATAGAGAATGTTATATGATATATGACAATTGAAATTATGAAGAATATAAACCAAGAAATTAGCTTGGTCCTTACTGGTAATTTATCCAAAGAAAGACGGAAATCAAAGTTAAAATAATAATAGCAATAGTAGTTTATCAAAGTAAGAAGTAAATTAAAGTAATTGAAAAACCTATAACCACCGACATAGCAGTAGTATTATTAGATTTCCAAACCCATTACTTGATTTTCATTAAACCAAAATATTATTGCCGGCTGAAATCAATGGAAGAAAGGTATGTAACCTAAGCGGCAAAATTTTGAAATAGGGTAGAAAGAAGATTAATTTTGCTCTGATACCATGTTGAGAAAATTGTTTCTCTTGATTTCCTTATTGACAATGTAGGTTGAATGTATACAAGAATAAACTCTATGTGTTGGGCTAACTATACAATCATAACAGTTACTCCCTTCATTCTTCAAAAAAGTTTTCATTTGCCATTTTGTGGTATTTTATTTGTTATTCTTATAAAAAATTTTTCTATTTATATATCCACTATTAAAAATAACTTTGTTAATTCTCATTTTAATATTTAAATAATGTTTATGGTCCTTACATATCTTCTACTAACTTTATTTTAACATTTTTATATTTTTTATGGTCCCTACATATTTCTCACTAACTTTATAAAATAATTTTTTATTAGTTGTGTTCTTCATATTTTTTCCTTATCTTTCTTTAATAGTTTTTTTTAATGTCTATGATACTCACTTTTTCTCAATCAAATTTATTATTCAATAAAATAATATATCCACTATCAAAAAGGTTTTATTTTTTAAAATTCATGAGAATATACATTGTAAGAACTTCATTAAGGAGCGAATAGAGTTTGTTATTAATTTAGAGAGATTGTTTCATATTTTTAGTCGTGAAATAGATTTTGCGGTTGTCTCATGATATATAGATAGATAGATAGATATATTGTGGTTGGCCTCTAACAAATCCGAATTTGTTTACAAATTTACGTTTAAGTGAAGTATCATATATCATACAATCTAATAAAAAATTGTAAAATTCCGCATGACATTCTCATAACGATTTACGATAATTATTATCTAAATTAGTATCAACTTATTCCTTAATATATGAGTATTTGCTAATTAAAGTTAGTATCACAATTAAATATGTTCTTTTAAATTTTCTTAAAATGTTATATTTTTAAAATGTACATAAAATTTCCAATTAAATTTTTTTTTTTTTACTTTTTTATGTTGAAGTATTTGCTAATTAATAGATTTTTTCATAAAAATTTGTGATTTTTGAAATATTTAACCCATGTGTGATTTTATAAAACGCATCTTTCGGTGAAATCGTTTAAAATTTAAGTGTAATTAAAAAAAAAGGGAATTATAGCGATTTACAAAGAGTATTATTAAACGAATGACAAGGGTATTTTCTCTCTGTTTGACTCTTTTAAATCAAAAATTTCTAATCAATAACCGTGATTTGTAAATCATTATAAAAAGACAAAAAAATAATATTAAAATAAATAAAATCAAAAAAATAAATTTAAAAAAATAATTTTCACATCACATCTTATCGTGATTTATTAACCTCACAGATAACCGTTATTTAATAAGACTTTTCCGTTCAAAAATTCTAAATCTCTGTCTATATGAGTAATTCTCTTTATCTATATGAGTAATACTTGTCTCTGTCCGTCCCTATTCATCTGCGTTTCTTCTTCTTCCCCAATTTCCCATCAAACTCTATTAGGGTTCTTGATCAAGACGATAAATTCAATTATCTTACAATTTGTGTCTACCTGCTCCTCATCTTTGTTGTTCAGCCTCAGACTTCACATTTACTCATTTTTTCCTTGTTTTATTGTTTACGAATCCGAAATTCACTCCACGCCTCAAGCTCAGAGTTATCTGTATAATTGCTTTATTTTCTCTTTAATCTCAAGTTCTCTTTTTTCTTGATCTTTCTCTTGCGGACGGCTGCATTGTTTTGCTCGTTTTCAATTATTTCTGCAAGGTTAGTTGTTTAGTCAATTGCATTCATTCATATAATTCCAATTATTTCTAAATTTTGTAGTGATTACTTATTGTGTACAGTTTGAAACTTTGTTTCTACTGTAATTGTTCTGGGTCTATATTTGATTTGGTTTTGCATTGTTATATTTAATTGATATTTAATCTAAGGAACAAACTTCGAAGTGATTGAATGAATTAATCCCGAAAATTTTCAAATTAGAGTAACCTTATGAGTCAAAATAAGCATGCTACATCCAACTAAATAGAAAAAACAGAAAGCCATTGAATTTTAATATCCATAATTAGAGGTGTTCAAGTTTGTCAAAATTAAAAAAAACCCAAATATGATCCAAACTGAAAGCCAGCCCGAACATAAAATGAAATACTATTACATACCAACTTAGTACACTATACCAAAAAAATGACCCAGAACCAATCCAATGACCTGAATGATTACCGTTATATTTAAGCTTGCCACTCATGGCATAAACATTGGAAGTCCAATTTGTTTATTCAGCTATTTCAGCAGCTAAATACATGCTTTACCTATATATTTAATCACTTACAAGCTTAAAAACTGATCACCATTTTTAAGTGTTCTAATCACTTGTTTGTGCGTGTGTGTGAATTTGTGTTTTTTGGATTGTAGATTATAAAGACATGCCTTTGTCAAAACAGTATCGGTGCATACACTCAGCTAGTTGTGCGTGTATTAAAGGGCATCTACCTGAAGATGTGATTCTTCTTGTTTTTGAACGGCTTAATTGGAACCCTAAGTTGATTGCATCCTTCTCTTGTGCTTGTAAATGGTTTGATGATTTTGCAAAGAGAGTATTGTGGAAAGAGTTTTGTAAGACTAGAGCTCCCAAGATGATGCTTGATCTGCAATCTTCTGGTAGCCATAGCGTTGATGGGAGTTGGAGGGCGCTTGGAAAATTGCTTGTATACTGTTCAGGGTGTACCAAAGGTGGCTTATTTAATAACGTTAATATTCCTGGTCATTTTGTATACAGAACTCGGTTCTCTAGAACTTCAGGAAAGAGTTTTCTTTTGCCACAGTGCAGATCAGATGTTTTATATGTCTCGGATCCTTGCGAACATCTAGACCAGGGGGAAGATGGGGACATTGGATTTTTTAGGGGCATGTTTAAGTCCTTTTCTATGTCAAAAGTTCGTAAGTTGCTGATCAAAAGAGGTGCCCAACTTCACTCAACAGAGTTGTGTCCTTATTGTAAAGCAAAACTATGGAGTATGCAGGCAGCAAAAATGATCCCCCAAAGTGCTAGTTGTAGATTAGGAGCTTATGAAGATTGCATCGAATATTTTGTTTGCCTCAATGGTCACATGATTGGAATCTGCACTTTATTGCCCTTGTCTGAATCCGAGGAAGCATCTGAATTCGAGTAATGTTCAACTGAGTTACAGGTACTGTTTGCTTTAAATGCAGCAATACTTGGTAGTTCTTTGTGCTACTGTATATTGCCCAAAATTCTTTTGTCAATGTCAATCTCTAATTTTGGTTAAACCCCAAGCATGTCGGTATGGTAGGGAAAGGGAAGTTTATTGAATATATGGGAATAGGATTAACAAGAACTATGACTGAATGAGAACTGCTGAATTCAATGAAAATGCACATAATGAAAGGACCTTGTGTTGAAGTGAAGATGTATAAGGTTATGTGTGCTTCTTACAGACTTCTAAGCATATACCTATATGCAGTACAAGAAAAAAGGCAAGCTGAATAATCTAGATGTAGGTTGTATGAATCCTACTTACTGCTGTGGTTGTTGCTCTTTCAATTGCTTTGTTGATTTGCTTTTCTCTCCCCTTCTCTTAGCAATTAGAGTACTTGGATTGTATACAAGGTTTTGTTCCGTTCTAGCCTTATTTATCTGTTGGGCGACAGGCCGACAATGTCTTATTCCAAGGAAATTCTCTTTTGGTGTCATCTTACCTCTTTTGTAAGATGCTGCTTTCTATCCTTTGCTAGAACTTTGTTGTCAATGTTGTGAATAGATTTCTAGACTATAAGATGAATTGAATATAGTGATCTGGTCTTGGTCTGGTCTTAAAGACTTTAAACACTTTGCTTGCAGGCAAGCAGACATTGTACTTGTACTAAATTCGTTTGAGACTTAAAGAGAGCTTGATTCTAGCTTGTGCGGGGTCTCTAAACATGCCAAGGGAAAAAAAAATGCTATTCGACATCTAGAAACATACCTGCCGAGGTTATATAGGCAGTCGCCATAGGAAGCTCAGCTGGTCCTGTATATTGGGTGAGTGGTCTATTTTAAGTGAATAAAAGAGAAGCCTTGTTTAAAAATGTTTGTACATTGCAATTCCATTATGTATATCAAATGCAGATCTTATGTAGCTATCTACGAAACGAAATGTTTGATAATAGTTCAGGCGATTTTCATGGAATGTAAATGAGCTTTCGTTGTAGGCTTTTTTGGTGGTTGTACTACATTCAGCTCGTGTGATGCTCGCAAGACTAATCATACCCTTATTGCGTGTAAGCTATTCGATATCGGAGAGCAAATACACTCAAAAAGTGTGGGATTTTGCTACGTAACTCGGTAATGCACAGATTGAGTCATAGATTAAGAGTATGTAAAATTAATAAATTAGTTTAAAGTTTGTTCTTGAGACAGTTGTAGAAGTCCTAGTTTAATCACAATTCACAAGTCACGACTATTTGTCAAACATAAACTTAATTTTTATATAAATACAAACCTAGAAGTTGGGAGTTATAGAATAAGATACTTTCTAAAGTTGAGATATTTATATGAAATACAAATTTAAGATTTTTATAATTAGTTGAGATATTTATATAAAATTATAAATTTAAGATTTTTATGATCAAAGCCCTTCAAGTTGGGACTTGGGAGTTTAAAAATCAATTTTTTTTAAAAAAAGATGATATAGGGCAAAGAGAGATTAATGGTGCCAAATATAGTTTTATTAATTAGGAATTTGGGATTAGCTTTTGGTTTAGACTAAATTAATTTTTAATATTTTTTTTTTAAAGTTTTGAATATTTTTAATCATAGCTTGAGAATTCAAAATGGGAAAAATAAAGTTGAAAATTGTTATCATCACCAATATTTCAAAACTATTCTACATTATCGAAAATGAATACAAAATATAAGGGAGTGAGCTACCAAAAAAAACTTGAGTCATATTTGTTTGAAATGATAACAATCGATGAATACATTACAATGTGTTCTTTCCTCATTATCGCAAAAACATCATTGGCATACCTCAAAATACTCTCAAACCTAGTCAAACATACTCAACCACACTCAAAAATGCCCAAATATACTTTAGTATGCAACAACATGCTCAAAACATTTGCATATATCCAACATGTTCAATAGAATCCAACAACATACTAGAAAAGAACCCAATAAATTATTCAAATAGTTTAATAAATTTTTTAAATTTTACGCATGCACATAAATTTTGGGTTATATTTATGTGGAAGGAAAAACAATAATAATGTGGACAATAAAATTTATAGTGATATTGATCAATTCATGCTCAAAGTAATATTAATAGCACTAGAAACGTATAAGAAGACATTATATATATTACTACTATATTGTAGTAGCTCACTCTTATGTTTTTTACAACTCACTCTAAAATATTACTCTAGTTTTACTTTACCACTCAAAGATATTATGATGGGATGAGAAAAATACAAGTGATAAGCATCCTTTTTATACTACTAAAAATACTCTAAAATTTAACAAAATTTAGCAAGCATTTAAAGCTTTTACTTATAGCGTATTTAAAAGGGCTGATAAGAGTGAAATTTACCATTTTTTTTTGGTAAACTTTTTACTAATATAAGCATGATAAAAGAGAAGATGATTGATATTTGATGCACTTCTTTAACAATTCAAACATACTCTAACTCAATTACGTTAATAAACCTTCAACACTTACTTAATAATAAAAAATAATTAAATATAGATAAATTAATAAATAAAAGGCAAAATGTTAAAAAACTACCTAACATAAACCCAACTTTGCAAATAACTACCTTAAATAAAAAAATTTGCAAAAAACTACCTTACATAATCCATTTTTTTGCAAAAGAGTACCTTGTAACGGAATTTGGCGTTTGACCGGCATTTTTAACCGTTGACCATCACGTGCCTTGCACGTGGTCCCTTTATTAACCTAAAATCGTCTTCTTTTCAATTCAGAGCATTCGAAGTACTGCTTTCATTCCTTCTTCTTCGCAGCGAAGAACCCTAAATCTTCTTCGTTTCAATTCACAGCTTTCTTTCATTTAATTCGCAGCGAAGAACCCTAAATCTCTAATTCATTCAAAGATCATCGTTTTCTTCCAATTAATCAGCTATGTCTTCTTGTTCTTCAAGCGAAAATTCTTCAATTGAAAAATGTGGGTGTGGAGTTCCCTTTGCAAGGAGGGTTTCATGGACCAAGGAAAATCCTGGAAGAAGGTTTAATACTTGCGTTTTTTATGATCTTGATACAAAATCGAGGGGTTGCAAAAAGTTTAAATGGGTTGATGAACCTGAAATGGCTGTTTGGCAAAGAAAACTCACTAACAAGCTTGTGGAGGAAAAGCGACAATTGGCAACCGAAATCAAGATTTTGACATCAAGGATATCTTGCTTGGAACATGAAAAGGAACAAGCTTTTTCAGAAATTAAAATGATTAAGAAGAAATGGATGAATGAGAGGGAGCATGGAAATCATATTAAAAGCTTTGTATTAGGGTTTTTGTTTTGTTTTCTGTTGGTGTTTCTTGTAAAAATCAAGATTTCTGTTGGTGTTTTGTAACATTGATTTGGATATTGTAACATGATGATGATGAATGAATTAACTTTTTAGTCAAGGCTGTGCTGTGCTGTGTTTTTCTGTTGGTGTTTTTTGTTCTGTGCTGTGCCAATTGTTGTTGTTGGTCTTGATTTGGATATTAGCGTAATTGTTGGTGTTTTCTGTGCTGTGCTGTGTATTAGTCAAGGATGCACAACCTGATTCAAACACATGATCAGTTCATTACTGATTCAAACACATTGCTGCACAACCTGAAATGGCTGATTTTAGTTCAATTACTGATTAGTCAAGGCTCACTTTTGCTCCACATGATCAGTTCATTACTGATTCAAACACATTGCTGCACAACACAATTAATGATTTGCTGCATACTGATTCAATTTGTTGATTCAAACACATTACTGATTCAAACACATTTGCTGCACATATTCAACTTCAGTAGGTATTGATTCAAACACACAGTACAACTGATTCCAATAATGATTTGATTACATCTAGTTCAAGAACTTAGTTCAAACAGGGTACATATTCTGTGGTTGCTGTGCATAATAAACTTCAGCTCAATTGCTGTGCTGTGCTGTGTATTAGTCAAGGCTCAATTGCATTGAACACTAAAATTATGAACATTGAACACTAAAATTATGTGCTGTGTACATATTCTGTTGGTGATGTGTTTGATGATCAGTTCAAAATCAACATTGAACACTAAAATGAATGAATTAATACATGCTGCATACTTATGAACATTGAATTGTTTTGCTGAACATTGAACATACTCAGGAACTTAGGACCATTGCTGCACATGATCAGTTCGAAGGATCCTGATACAACTGATCAGTTCAATTCTGAATGATCAGTACAACAATGATCAGTACAATTAATTCAACATAGTACAATTAACTAAATTCAACATAGTACAATTATGATCAGTATTTGCTGTGTGTTTGCTGATGAACTGATGAACTGATGTGTTTGATGATCAGTTCAACATTGAACACTAAACATGCTGCATTAATACATGGCTCACTTGCATACTTATGAACACTAAACATGGCTCTCTTGCATACATGCTGCATACTAAACATTGAACACTAAACGTTGCTGCATTAATACATTGATCAGTTCAAATCAAACACATTGATCAGTTCATGAATAACACATTACTGATTTGATTCAAAAACAGAAACTGATAGTACACATTGCTGCACATTACTGATCAGTTCAAACAGCAGCACATCTACTTCATTTAAATCGACAATTTCAGTTCAATTGCTGATTTGCTGATTTGCTGATTTGCTGATAGTACAGAAACATTGCTGCACATGATCAGTTCAAACACAGAAACATTGCATACTGATTCAATTTGCTGATTCAAACTTTTGATACATCAACACAATTCAAACACATTTGCACCACATGATCAGTACATTCTGAATGAATCAACTTAAGTATTCAAATACAGGGTACAGCAACATTACATTCTTAGTTCAACATTCATTTGCTAAAATACAATTAACTAAATTCAACATTACAGGGTACAGCAACTTAATTCAACATAGTACAAATCTATATTTGACTAGTTTGATCCATTACACATGAAGTAGATGCATTTAACTGCGTTTGTTGTTGACCACTGAAGCTAGGCACATCATTCGTTGTAGATTGTTGAGTAGAAGAGGTTCCCATTTTAGGACTTCCACCTTTTGACTGGGTCTTTGTTGGTGGTGGTTTCGGTGGATTCTTGCAGCCCTTTTTGTAGTGACCTAGGTCACCGCAATTACCACATCTCCGTTGCTTGAATTCTTTAACTTTGGATACATCACTCTTACCTCCTTTACCTTCACCAACTTCCTTCTTTCTCTTCCTCTTGTTAGGCCTTCCAGGCATCTTTCGATATGGTGGAGGAAGTGGTTTGGCTAAAGTGGTTGTTGGCCACATTTTGTGTCCTGGCATACCATAAAACTTTGGACTATACGTTTTTCGATACGTTTCTACGAGATACGCCTCGTGGACAAAGTCTTTGGCATCTAATTTTCTAAGCACAATACAAGCAACGACATGTTTGCAAGGAATCCCTATAACGTCCCAACTTCCACAATGGCAAGTTCTATTGGCCAAGTTTACAACGTAACAGTCTTCAATATCATCCACCTCAAACTCATACACATCCACTGGGATTACCCTTAAACCATATATTTCTTTTGCATTTTTTTCAATAATTTTAGTGATAGCTGGCATCAACTCACCTTGAAAGTTACTCAACCCTTCCCTTTTGGCTGCGCTTCGTTGCATTACATATCTCCTAATCCACTCCATTAGAGAAATTATAGGCTTCGCCCTTGCTTCTACTAACACATTGTTGAATGCCTCACAAATATTGTTCAATAACATCCCAGACTTACTCCTACTACAAAAAGCATGCCTAGCCCAATGTTTTGCAGGAATAGCAGCTAGATATGCATATGCGTCAATAGAAATATTCTTTATTACATTCATTTCTCTATCAAAATGATTCTGTAACGTAAATTGTTACTAATTAGTTTGACATTACATTCATTTCTGTATCTAAATGATTCTATAAACATAAATGATTCCATACCTTGTTGTAGGCTCTGGCTGCACTCCAAAAGTGTTGTTTGAACAACTCTCCAGGGAACTTGATCTTGAAGTTCGCCCATATATGTCTACAGCAGAACCTAATTTCACATTCAGGAACCACTGAGTTCAAAGCTTCAACCAAACCCTGCATTTTACACAAGTTTTTTTAGGGTTATAACATTAGTTACATTTGAAACAAGAAACGTATTAACAAGAAATTACCTTTTGCCTATCGCTCATGAAGGTGAAAGCTTCACCTTCTGCTTGAACCCAACTACTCGATGCAGTTACCGACCTAAGGTCTTCCACCAGAAGATTTAGAAACCAAATCCATGTTTCTACATTTTCAGTTTCAACCACTGCCCATGCAATGGGAAAGATATTATTGTTCCCATCTTTACCAACAGCAGTCAACAAAACCCCAGGGAATTTTCCCTTCAGATGTGCCCCATCAACACCTATAATAGGCCTACAGCCAGCTACAAACCCCTCCTTACACGCTGTCAAGCATATATACATCCTTTGGAACAAAGGTGGGTGTGTGTCTATTCCAATGCATTTAACGATTGCTGTGCTTCCTGGATTAAACGTCCTTATTGCTTCCGCATAATCCCAAACCCTGCTATACTCTTCACTAGCATCACCATATAGCATTTTCATTGCAATTCTTTTAGCCATGTAACACTTAGAATACTTCACTTCACAACCTAACTCTCTATTAACCCGTTTCTTAAATGCCTTTAATTCCCAAGTTGGATTGTCCCTCCAATCATCTATGTATTTCTCAGCTAAATACAAAGCAGTGACTTTCTTATTTTGGTGTTGGTGACCACATGTGTGGTTTGGAAAATAACTCCTTATTTGAACTGTCTCCTCATCTTTCAATTTCACGGCATGAACCTTAAAATAACACTTCTTCTCCTTCCCACAAACACAGTTCACAATTCTACCTTTCAATTTCATGCAATCGCATCTGTTGTAGCAATACACACTGATCCTATTTGTACCATTATGCAGGTAATAATAATTGTAACCACATTCAATAGCATGGTACCTTAGTGCTTTTCTAAACACATATGTCGAAGGAAACTTAAGGCCTAAAGACAAATTAATCTTACCCTTGAAATCAACCTCAGGGTTGAATGTAGGATAGCTGCATATACCTTCCTCATCATCATTCAAGGCACTCAAATCATAATCATCAGACTGCGGTTCATCATCATTAAAGTACATGTCTGTGTTGTTTTGCTCATCAACCTCCTTATCTAATATCAACCTAATTTCCTCATCATCTATAAACACATCATCAAGACCATAAACTACATTTTCCGCAAACAAATCAGAATCATCCTCATATTCATCTTCATTAACACATGTATAATCATCATCACTACTACTATCCTCAACCTCATCAGCATTACCATCTACATTTGCTAAAACCAACTCAGAACTTTCAATCAAGACATCATCTACCCTTACATTACCCACCTCAGTTGACAACTCACACTGCTTCTTTTTCGAATCAATGGCTTTTTTACGGATTGTCAATTTCTTCATCTTAGCTAATTCTTACGGATTGATATAGCTAATTTTAAGAACCCTAATACAGTATTCAGATACAACAACAATCAAATTACAAATTAAAAGATATGAAACAACAATTTCAAATACAAAAAACGCAGCAGGAGGAAGCAAATCTGAAAACGAACTAAGATGCAACAAAGAAGAACAAAACCATAATTAATTAGTAGTACATACCGGATTTGCTTAGAAATTCCAATGAACTTGATCTTACGAGCTGGATGGGACCGAAATGAGAAGGTGAAAGCTTCAGGAAGAATGGCTGGGAGATAGCAGAATTGAGTGCTGCGAATTTGGGAGAAAGGAGAATTAGGTTAATAAGGGTAACACGTGACTGGCACGTGCTGGTCAACGTCAAAATTACCGGTCAAACGCCTAATTCCGTTACAATGTAGTCTTTTGCAAAATATTGTATTATGTAAGGTAGTTTTTTGCAAAATTTTTTATTTAAGGTAGTTATTTGCAAAGTTGGGTTTATGTTAGATATTTTTTTAACATTTTGCCTAAATAAAATATAAAAAAACTTAAGTTACACAAAATGTGTTATTTAGTGCACTTGCAATGGTCATTTATTAGTCATTACTATAAATTTGTTTACAAAAATTACTATAAATTACTAATGACTAATGAGGGTTGTTTTTTTTGATACTCCAAATTTGTTTACAAAAATTAAGTTCTAAGTTGTGAATAGAGTTTTAGACTGTTTTTCGAAAATCACCAGAGGAATCATCTTTCGATTGATTTTGATATCAAATCTTAAATCCAATATACTTAGAGTTCTAGTTTACATCATCAGAATTAAACCCTAGAATACACTTGCTTGGATTTGGAAAGATTGCTGTTGCTGTTGATGGTTTAATTTTCTGGGTAAATTTTATTGTTTTCGTTCATTTTTAAATGATTATTGACTTATCATTTTCTGTTTTCTCTCTATTCGGTTTTTGTTGCTTCCCTTTGCCACTATCATCTGGAGACTGGAGTCACTATTTCATTTCTCCAAACACAGAAACACTTGATTATGAAAATTATTGTTTTAATGATGCTTTAAATTATTCCTTTTTAAAAATTTTGATATTGTTATTGCCTGTATTTTTGTTTATTATCTATCTTTGTATTCCTCTTTTATGGATTATGATTAGTTTAAAGATAATATTGCCCTATAATAGGTTTTTGGCTTGGCTTTTGGTTACATACAGAAGGCGCTTGATTGATGCTTTTGTAGCAGCCATTATAGTCAGTATTAGTTGTAGAATATGGTCCATTTCAATGAAGATTTTGTAGTGTTGCATGGTAGTTCATCAATGGGTTGTTTGGTACTTGGCAGTGGCAGTGAACAATTTTCAGTAATCTTGACTAGAGAAATAAGGGATGATTGATTACCAAACGACCCATAAGGCCATAAATGTATCCCACCTATGCGGGGTTTTGGGTGTGATTTATGCAATATTACTCCTTATAAGTGATAGCAAAGAGGTTGTTTTTGATTGACCCTTAGTAGCAAATATGTTATGCTACCTTACATGAATAAGAGTGCATATGATTTAATGAGTTATTTTGATATGATCAATTTTATAATGAAACCAAAGAACTGCAAATCTTTAGCCCCATTGAAAACGGACATAGTGCACTAATTTTATCATGTAAAAGTTGATTTTTGTTTTCCTGATGTTGTTTCAGCTATTATATTAGCCTAAGAGACTTTGCACACTTAGTGTGATGGAAGTGTGTTGTTCCGATACTATAGTAGACTTAAGTGTCCCTTGGGCAAACTGATCTGCAATTGGTTTTTGCTAATTCGACAATTTGTAAGGCTTCATCTTGGAGAATTGTCCAAATCTGAACTGTGATGAAAATAGATGATGGAGAATAAAAAGATAGTGTTGCTGGGAGGATGATCTTTTCAATGGCTAAACAATTCATATCAGATTCACTTAAACATTGTAAAACCTTCACACAGCTCCTTCAAATTCATGCCTATGCCACCACTACAGGTATCCTGACTCTGCATCCATGTTTCCTTCTTCCAAACATTCTTGGTAAAATTAGCCGCCTAGCTGGTTCTACACCTATTGTAGCTTCTTCAACTATGGCTACCTATGCAGTTTTTGTCTTCAGCCTTATAAGATCACCTACTACTTTCTGCTACAACACAATGATGCGCATTCATAACCTCTTTTCTGCTCCTGCATCAGCGCTTGTACTATACAAAGATATGCGACGTGCTTCAGTCCCCCCTGATTTTCACACTTACCCTTTTGCCATTAAGGCCTCTTGTATTCTCCGTGCCCCTTCAATCGCTGCTTCCCTACATTCCCTGACCGTGAAGTCTGGCTTCATTTCTGACATTTTTGTTCTCAATTCCATAGTTCATGTCTATGCTATATTAGACCGCCTCAGTGATGCTTGTTTGTTATTTGAGGAAAATGATCATAAAGATACCATATCATATAATACGTTGATTGATGGCTTTGTGAAGGCGGGAAACATTGAACAAGCTCGTCTGCTCTTTGATAAAATGGATAATCGTGATGCTGTTTCATGGGGCACTATGATTTCTGGGTATGCTCAAATGAAGGAATGTCAGGAGGCCATTGATTTCTTCAATTGCTTGCTTCAATCATCAACTGGAATTCATCCCGATAATATTGCCCTTGTTTCTGTTCTGTCTGCCTGTGCTCAACTTGGAGATCTGGAGCAGGGCAGAATAGTTCATGATTATGTAATTCAGAATGGAATTCAAATTGATTCTTACTTATTAACTGCCTTGGTGGACTTATATGCCAAGTGTGGCTGCATTGAGGATGCCGTTTATTTATTTGAATCAAGCTCTAAGAAAAATTTGTTCACATGGAATGCTTTGTTGATGGGGCTTGCTGTACACGGCCAAGGCAAAGCATGCTTGGAGTACTTCTCCAAGATGATAAAGGCTGGAGTTCGACCAGATGGTGTTAGCTTCTTAGCAATTTTGGTTGCTTGCAGCCATGCAGGCCTAGTTTGTGAAGCTCGTAAACATTTTCAAAATATGGAAACTATTTATGGAGTTCGTCAAGAGCTAAAGCACTACGGTTGCATGGCTGATCTATTTGGACGTGCTGGTTTAATTGGAGAAGCATTGGAGATGATAGAAAATATGCCAATTCAAGGTGACATCTATACTTGGGGAGCTTTGCTTGCAGGCTGCAGAAAACATGGGATGGTTGAAGTTGCAGAGGAAGCCGCTAAGCAAATGCAGAAGTTGAATCCTAAAGATGGTGGGCTTTACTCGGTAATGGTTGACATTTATGCTAATGCTTATATGTGGGATGATGTAGTCAAAACACGGAGCTCTATAAAGACTAGAAGGATTAAGAAAAATGCTGCTTGTAGTTGGATTAAATTGAACGGCATTACTCATGAGTTTATAGCTGGTGATGATTTACATCCACAAATGGATGAGATATATATATCATATTGAGTTCTCTTGTAAAGCATCAGTTTAAAGCTTCACAATAGTAAAAACAAAACAATGGCAAAGCGTCATTCCCAAATCCCAACAATGCCAATGCCTTAATCCCCAAAATCCCAAAGCTTTTGCGATAGTAAAAGCTAACATATGTTGGCAACCTTTGGTTGATTATCTTTCCTGTTTTGGTCAATCAAACTTTATGGAACATTTTGACCTTCTCCATCTGACAGATGCAACTGGATAATACTTCAAACTCCAATCGATGCTTTATATATGTGATGCAACATTGGAATATGATGAAGAAAAAGTCATTTTTGAGGGATTGAGGAGATTAACATCAAATAAAATGCAGTAAGCACAGAAGTTCTCTAGACTTTGTTTGGGTTGTCTTGTTTTTGAGTATAAAGGGTTTACCACCATTTTGTCTTCTGCATTCTGCAAGATATGATATTGCTTCTTGAACCATGTGTGCATAGCTCAAGGCTTGAGACATTTCATGACCATGATCAAGTACAAAGTCAAGACAAAGACCAAGCAATGAAGTCAATAGCAACATCAAGTTCTCAAAGCAACCAAGAACCGCAGCAAATAGGGCAAATAAACCAGAAAAACATCCAAGAACCGCAGCAAATAGGACAAACAACCGCAGCAAATAAAGGGTCAATTGCCAGCCAACCATCTGCCTGCCAGCCTACCTTGCACCATCACCTGAGCCTAAACCAGACAAGCCAGGACCTGAGAAACCAAGGAAACAACATCTATGTACATGGACCAAGCCACCAAGGCCCAAGGACCATGCTGATAGTGCACGCAGCTCACTGAGGACCTAGCACAAGGAGGCCCAGTCAGCTGATCAGGCAGCTGATCAGAATGCCTATACCTAGCCTAGTTTCTGTTTCTATTTTTAGCATATGATGTATGGCACGTGATGTAATAGGCAGTTAGAAAACTAGCCGTTGAGCATAGAAACTTATATATAGGATGCTCCTCTTGTACAAACAGAGTTTAGAATTCATTCTTAATAATCAGATTTCATTTTTCACAAAACTGTTCTAAGTGTTGAAATTCCTCCTCCTTCTGTTTCCTTGTGTGTGCATATTGTTTGTTAATCAGCCATTGCAAGAAAGTGTGGAACATTTTCTGATTTTCTAGATTGTGGAACAATCTAGAGTGTAACACTTCCTAGTCATTGAGTGGAACTCAGAGGGAAGAGTGTGAAGTCATTCTAATTGGTGAGTGAAGCCAATAAGGGGAGACTGAGGGCTGGCCTGAGAACCAAGAATTGGTTTCTTGGGTAAGTTAGTGATCAAACTGTGTGATTGTGAGCCAGTCAACATTACTAAAATTGAGGAGGTTGATTGTCTGCAAGACTAGGAGTGTGAAGGACCCTATCTTGGTGCACTTCTACACTTTTGAGCTGGATATTCTGCAATCAAAATTCACGTTGGAAAAGGTACTGTCCATTTTGATTTCTTGTTTGTTAGGTGTTTTCTTGCTCTGTCTGCTGTCCTCCCCAAAGTCTCATTCAACCCAATTAATATTTATGGTATGTTAGGATCATTGGTGACTTGTGTTACCAAGTAATTAAAACATGATTAAGTTAATTAATCATTTTAGTTAGTGAAGGTAAGAAGAGGACAATGTATCACATGTTGGTGATTTGGTTTGTTGGAAATCCAAAGTACATGATACTATGGGTGTAAATCTTTACATGTGAAGGCTAAAGGTGCAAGAATTCAGTCCTAGGTTCAAGTTGCAACTTGCAAGAGCATTGGAGACCGTAACATACACAAAAGAGGAAAGAAATGTGCACAGAGGGACTGCTGAACCTTGCTCGACCTACCACTCGACCGAGCCCCAGGTTGAGCAGCGCTACTGGCTGTTTTTCGTGACCTGCTGGAAGCTACTGGCTGGTCTTGTTTGTTTCTTTTCACTTGTTGCCCCCTTGTAATACTAAAGGCCTCATTATTTGCTATATATACACAAGACTTAGGACCTTATTAGTAGTACCCAAAGTCTCATTAGTGAGCTACCTTACTTGCTCAAGAATACTCCCTATTTTAAGCTCCTCTCTTATCACACTAATACTCCATTGTAATTCCTTCAAGTTTTGTATTTTCTTCTTTAAACACATTAATATAATCCTAGGCTAGATGGTGGATGTAGCCCAAGATTGATGAACCATCTTAAATTTTTGTCTTGATTATTTACTTTATTTTTGTCATTCATCACTAATTTGCATATTTGTTTTCTAAACTTTGACACAACATAAACACCCAACTTAACTTTATACTTTTGATCCTTGAGTGAGGTTAATACCTCCCCTTTCATGGTAATTGAACATAGCATGGTATCAATGAAGAACCTCGTAAAATATTACTAATAGATATACTGCTTTAGGGAAACTTGATCTGCTATGTTCTAACAATAACAAGGGAAACAAGGTCGCATCTTATCATATTAGTCAAGTTGTAATTTTTTTCAAATTTACTGGAATGATATTATCCAATGCTTGAAAGGCCTCTGAAATGCTCAAATATGAGGAAAACTAGGAGAGGTATGTAATTAAAGTCAGATTGGTCATTAGTTGTGGTGATACAACACTACAACATTCCTTTAGCCAATGACATTAACAGTCGATTTTGGTTATATTTACTAAATAGCGGTGATAGAAATGATTTATAGCGTAAATTTTCATGAAATTCACCATGTTATTTTCATTGTAATGATACCTTGATTATAAAAGCTTTTTTTTTTTTAACAATTTTAGATTGCCATCAATACCATATTTTCAAATAGTAATGCACTGAAATGAATTTTGTGAAAAACATCGAGATGATGAAAGTAGAACAAGCTTGACAATTAAACTCGCGAAAATATTTTTCCTACTAAAATTACACTTAATTTTCATTATCATTCCCATCATTTAATATCGACTACCAAATGGATCATAAGTGGCTTTCACATAGAGTGGTGTTTGGGGTTGAATGCTACAATCTTATCCTTGTCGGTGAACAAAGAGTTTGTTTCCAAATTGAACCTCGGTAACATACATCATATGCAATTTCACATAAATAAAAAGTACAGATGATTTATTAAGTCACTTTATTATAGTCTATTATAATTCGAAATCACAGAACAATCTTGATGCAAAAGCATCCCACGTCATTATCAATCTCTCTTGCGTTCAGTCTACAAATTTCACAGGTAGGAAGGGTGGACTGGAGAGGAGTCGGTAAAGGATGGGGGAAGAAGAGTGCTCAGTTGATCCAGCAGCTTCTCACTATAGGAAGATAAGCCATGCTATTGATTCAGCTGCTTCTCACTAGGAAGCCTCCTTTTCTTCCTTTCCAGCATTTTGGAGCTGAAAAACAAGTGAGCTAGCTGAGCGGTGATCCTATGCGAACTTGGAGTAAATGGAACGTAGAGGGAACTGATAAAAGCTAATTTCAACATCTATTAACTCCTAATTGGTTCGATACATTAGCAGTAGAGAGCCTTACCCAATCGGCTAATTTGGGGTATCTTCAAGAGAAATTGGCTCCTTCTGAAAACATTCAAGCTAAAATTTGTTTTCCTTAAGCTTAAGCTTTGTAAAATCTGCCAGATGCATGCTCTCTTAACAGTTTATTGTGTAATCAAGAAAAGCTTTGCTTTTGTACAAGATTTGCATGCTAGTTTACCTCCAATTAGAGGCATTGAGGGTGAGATGAATTTGATTCCTAGAGCTTTTCTACCAAACAAGTCTGCAGTATGCTTATAGAAAAAACCCTAAAGATGCTAAGCGCTCATAGAGGTAGGTAGAGGAATGTAATGGTCATTACCACACTGTAACAAGGTATTCCATTGCTTACTATAGAAATTAGAGAGAAGCTAAGTGGTGAAAGACTGAATTACAATAAAGAGTTGACTGATACATGAAGCGTCCTAACAGAGCGAGGATCCGGAATAAGACTCCGCTTTAAAAGTGTAACGGATACAAACCTTAGTAACTTACCATGCATTTAAAATTTCTTTTGGCTATCAACATCAAAGCACTTGAACATTGAATCTCTATGCCAAAGAAATATAACTCATGCTTTTGTATTTTGGTTATGCTTGATTCTAATCTTTAAATCTTTTGGCTTTGTAAAACAATTATTTAGAAATGATCCATATTTTGCCCAATGTTTTATAGGTGAAAGACCAAATTAATAGAAAAATTGAAATGAATAACATAAATTATCAAAAAAATGCACGAAATAGGATAAGTTTTAACTTATTATGAATTACATATTTACCATCATGTTTAGTGAGTAATCTTGTTCTTTAGGGTTAGGGTATAATCCCTAATTTGAAGTATGGGATGACATTTTATCGATTAATTGTGTGAATTTAGGTCTATAATTAAATCTACGCTTAATGAATCTCGGTTTAAACATCTTTATTAACCTTTTCAATAAAACGAAAGTTTGAGATTATGTCTAATTTAGGATTGAGATATATTTAAGTTAAATTCCTACTAGTTTAGCTAATAAAACGAAAGTTTGAGGATTAACACTAGTTTGGCCTTAAATCGATATTAATCAATAGAGCGGAAGCTTGAGATTAATTAAAATACATTTAATTATGCTAATGACTCAATCTCATACAATCATGAGAGTGATCGATTTCCATGTTAAGATTAGGTGACGCCCGACACCCTAGAGCTTGTCATATCATATTCATCTTCATATTAATCATTGTTTTAGCTTTAGTTTTTTGCATCGTAGTACTAGTTTCTCAACGACATTATTTCTTGATCCGTGTCTTATAGTCATAAAACAAACAAATTGATTAACTCGCCTCCTTGTGTTCGACCCGCGACTACATGTCAACCGTGCGCTTGCGGTATTTAAAATTTGCACCATCAAGATAGTATATCTCAAGTTTGTTACATGTGCACTTCCTTTGATTCAAGTCCACATGTTGAATCTTACCCCCCCCCCCCCCCCCCCCCCCATTGAATGATCCTCTATTTCCCTTCCCAGTCTTAATTTCGAAAACACCTCTTCTATAGTCAAACGCGATTATCTCATGAAAATTTGCCTTCTCGGTGTTTCTATTGACTTGGTGGCATGCGATGTGTACATGTGTCTTCCAAGTAACCATGCACTAGCACGTTCACGTCTTTGAACAAAATAATCGTCTACCCGATAGAAGGTGAATTCAAGAAGTGTTATCAAAGGTAAGAAACGTACACCTTTCATCACATAGTTGAAAACTTCAGCTAAGTTCGTGTTAGTAACGCCATACCTATGACCTCCACCATGACACAACGACCACTTAGACATCTCACCCACATCATCAATTCAGAAAAATTGCCTCTCGTTTTGCAGTCCCGATTTCCTTTAAGCCATTCAGTACCTTAACTTGTTGTCTTTGCTCAGCAGTTCTAATAAACATCTTCTTCAGCTGAACATTACCCATAGCACAATGAAAGTTGCTAAGCAAGTGACGTAAGCAAAACATATGATAGGCATTAGGTGGTTGCCACTCCGGCTCTTCCATAGTTGCTAAAATACCCGTGTGTCTATTAGAAACAACGCATAAACCCATCCTCTGTGTGACATGCTTACGAATACAAGCCATGAACCACGACCATGCACCTATACACTCCTTCTCTACCAAGGTAAACACTAATGGAAAGATTCCCTTATCACCATCTTAGGCAATGGCAATCAATAAGGTATAACGATACTTACCATACAAGAGTGTGCCGTCAATGGCGATAAGAGGTTTACAATGATTGAAGCCTTCAATGCAAGGTTTAAAGCCCCAAAAGACACGTTGGAAGGTCCTAATATTAGGTCGCACATCTACACCCGTGTCATTGTCTTCCTTAACAAACCACTCAACTAGTAAGCCCGAGTTGGAATGCTGCAAAGCTTTTAAAAAGCGTGGAAGGAGTGAGTAAAAACCTTTCCAAGTTCTATATATGGACAACAAGGCTTGTTGCTTAACACACCACGCTCGCTTATAATTCACTTCTATACCAAAACGATCTTTAACCATCTGCCGTACGACAGATACCTTAATGGATGGGTCTTTAGCAACATAATTTCTAATGACATTGTTAATGACAGAAGATGTCAAGTGAATGTGTCCAGCCAAGACAGTGTCACTACCCAAAACACAAGACCCATGCTTACCTTTATACGTAACAATACGCCATGAAGATAAATATGAATCGAGCATAGCCCTAAGTCTCCACGAACAGCCCCGCTTACACTTCAAGGTAAGGACAATTTGGTTTGAAATCTCCGTTCTATACTCCACATTTCTACGAATATAATACACTCTAATAGCTTCCAACAACGCTTCCTTACTATCAAACATCATACCTTTCTCCAACTCTGTTTCTTCGGTGTAAGTGGTATCACAAGCCCAAGTCCTCCAGGAGTTGTCCTCCTCATACTCGTCTAGAGGTAGACATAGGGCATAAGGTGTAGGAGGAATGATTGTAGGAATGTTACCTAGGATCATGTCATTTGCTAGCGCATCCTCATCGACATCCACATCATCCTATGAAGGATCGTCAATGAGCTCATTACTCTCATTTCCATCATCCCAAGGTCCCATCTCATCACTTTCTCCTAAGTTAACCATTGAATCAATTGAAACTTGAATCGGAGG
Source organism: Amaranthus tricolor (assembly GCF_026212465.1). Classification (NCBI taxonomy): domain Eukaryota; kingdom Viridiplantae; phylum Streptophyta; class Magnoliopsida; order Caryophyllales; family Amaranthaceae; genus Amaranthus; species Amaranthus tricolor. Next base: position 14,495,351 of record NC_080047.1, read on the forward strand.
GGGTTGAGAAAGAGTACAAGATGCGGAAGGAACGAAAGGATTTTGAGTTTCTTGAGTTGATATAGGCATAGGGGTAGGAGTAAGATTAGAAGCAACTACATTCCCTAAGGATACTTCTTCTACGTATAACTCCAAAGAGGGAATTTTGGTGGACTTTGAATGCTCCCACATAGCATCTATAGCCTCATCATCCTCAACAGGAAAGGCAAATTCTCCACTCATGTCATATTTAAAGCTTATATTTATGGTACTTCTAGTGGGGTCCAATCCAATCTTAGAACATATGAAAAGTTTAAACTGGTTCAAATTCATGTTCGAGTTGCATGTAAACAACCTACGTCTTCCCCCAACATAATGAACTTTGCCACTACTTTCTCGAATACAACCATTCCAAAAACATACTATCGTGACGTGAAATGATGCTATTTTCTACATTAATACAAACAAAATCAACATCATCAACAACTTCATGCCCATACAAGTATATTATAGTCATTTGATTATAATCTTTTTTGGTCTACAAATTAATAAAGTCCATAATGTAACTAAGTTCATACATATATAATGCACATAAAATCCAAATAATAAATCAATTAATAAGTTCATAAATGAAATTGCTAATACAAACATCAACATTCTTAGTAACACATAATGTACATCAAATTCAACTAATGCAATATGCTCATCAACAACAATACTTCAAAAAACAGCATAAAGCTATGAAAACAATTAAACATTACCTTGAACAGTTATGGATGATTAAGAAGAGTAGAGGTGTTCATTCGGTTGATCGGGTCGGTTTCGGACGGGTGTTATTCGGTTCGGTTGCATTTCGGATCGGTTAATTTTCGGCTGTGTGTTACAACGGGTCACATTCGGGTCGAGTCGGTTAGTCACGGTTCGGTTAGAGATCGGTTATTCAAGCTATCGGGTTAGCATCAGTTCGGTGTCGGTTGAAGTTCGTGTCGAGTGTCAATCGGTCTCGGGTTGTCATCGATTACTAATTGGTTCGGTTTTTTCGGGTACAGATCGGGTTCAAGCTTTATTTTTCGAGTAGTTATCGGTTACGGATAACTATTGATCGGGTCAATATCGAAATAAGTTAATAGTCAGGTTTTTAATTGATGTATGCTCATTTACTTACAAAAAATAATTACCGATTGTTTTATCAGATATAGCAGATAGGGGTGTCAAACAGGTCGGATTGAGTCATTTTCAGGTTCGGATCGTGTCAATACACCCTTAACCTGAACCTGACCCATTTAATTAATGGGTCAAAAATTGAAACCCCGATCTGATCTGTAGCAGATCGGATCAACCTGCTAATGACCCATTTAACCTACTTTTTTTTAGGTCATTAAATTCATATATTTCAGGTCATTTGACCCATTTAACCTTAATTAAAGGCTTCCTCCAAAAATAAACGTATGCCACTTAATGCACCGAGCACACGGTATTCTTTAGTAAAAGGCGAAAGAATAGTTCGCTTTGTGCTCACGGCGTGGCTGCGTAAGTTGGTATGAGATCTGTAGAAGTGATTTAAAGGATTTTTCTTTTATTAGTATCTTTCATAGCCGATGTGGGACAACTTCCTTTGTTATTGAAAGTCATCTTCAGCTGACAAATCCCTTAGCCGATGTGGGACAACTTCCTTTCTTATTGAAAGTTATCTTCAGCTGACAAATCCCTCAATACATGGTAATTGGTATTATCTTAGTTTTACGAAGTATTTGGCAAATGTTGATCCGTCTTAAATTTAATAAATGGGTTAAACACGTTTTTTTCGGGTTTAAATATTCAACCTGAACCTAACCCATTTAATAAACAGATCAGGTCGGGTTGACCCATTTAATTAATTGGGTCAAAAATCTAAACCCAAACCCGCTAATTTCGAATCGGTTTCAGATCAGGTTAGCAGGTCGGGTCAGCTTTTGCCAGCCCTAATAGGCAGATCAATTTATTTCAATTAGTTTATATATATATATATATATATATATATATATATATATATATATATATATATATATATATATATATATATATATATATATATATATATATATATATATATATTCTGTATGCAATCTCTTCTGTACAGAACTTGTGTTCTTCCTTTTTCCGTATTATTAGAAAACTGAAATTGGACTTAATTTGCTAAAATTATGTGAAAATTTGATTCGGATTTATAACAGTTCGATTTACAATCGGTTCGGGTTTGTATCAGTTCGGGTTAAAAACAGTTCGATTAATAATCGATCGGGTTTGTATCAGTTCGGGTTAAAAACAGTTCGATCTTAATCGGTTTTAGTCAGGTTACATTCGGTTACGTGCATAATTCGGGTCGGATTTGACTCGGGTCGATCACTGTTCAGTTCGGGTAACATCGGTTAAGGTTTATATGTCGGTTATAAAATTCGGTTGCAGTTCGAGTTCGATTTTGCCCTTTTCGGTTATCAAGCGGTTCGAGTGAAGTATCGGTTCGAGTAATTGCGGTTCGGTAAACCTAAAAAACTTACATTTTTTCGGGTCGGATAATTTTCGATTCCGGGTCGGATTTTCGGGTCGGGTTTGTTTTGAACAACTCTAAAGAAGAGTGTTGATTTTAGAACTAGTAACCTACATTTGAGAAAATAACAAAACTTCATCAAAACCCTAAAAAACGATATATATATATATATATATATATATATATATATATATATATATATATATATATATATATATATATATATATATATATATATACTCAAAAAAACGCATAAAAGTTTACCTTTGTGCAAGCTAGAGTATCCCATACTAAATTTGAAGTGCCAAATTGAAAGAAGAATGTAAGAATTGATGGATTAAAGCTAGTCTAATAGTGGTTTTGTAAGGAGAATGTCGAGTAGTTTAAGATAGGGTTTTGAAATGGGGGAAAATGAGAACGAAGGAAGCTGCTGCTGCGTATTTGTGGTGCATTCTGTTCGCAGTTAGTAACTGCAAACAGGGTCAAACAAAAGTCAACCCCTGTTCGCAGTTACTAACTGCAAACAACTAGTTTGTTTTTTTGATCTGTTCGCAATTAGTAACTACGGACAACATCAAACCACAGGTTTGAGAATTACACGCTTATTTTTGGAAATAAGTTAAAACTTATCTTATTTCGTGCATTTTTTTAATAATCTATCTTATTCATTTTAATTTTTCAAATTAATATGGCTTCAACTGATTCCAAGATGACTTCAAGCTCTAGCGAAACAAACTCTACTTTCCTAAGAGGGTCTCTTAGAGAGCTAATAACCAACAAGACTAGAATTTATTAGACGATTCTAATGGCCTAAGCTTGTTAGTTGTTTAAATTCATTCAGCAATGTCCAATTGTGATGTGTGCCAAAGAGTCAATTTTGTTAGGGCCACTTCTCGATAAGAAAAACACGGAGAAAATCAAAATCAAAAGAACCCAAGCGTTCATAGAACGCTTCTATCATCCTCTATACATTACCATTGCAGTTCGTTTGAGTTATTGTTAGTACTCGAGAGGGTAGCTTATGAATAAAACATTCAAAATCAATAGTATAATTTTTCTTTGTTATTAGTCATCAACGACAAAAATGCCTAAGCTTGGCGAAAGTGGAGATTTGGTTGCCTTCCTTTACCTCTGTATTGTATTCAATAAGAAACCTACAACCTATGATGAGCATTTGATATACACATTTGTAATATACATAAATAATGGTTGGGCAATAATACAATTAAGTCACAGTTGTTTTGTTTTGTCTATTTGAACTTCCTCCGACTCGGCATTTTGTTGCATCTCTGCTTCCTCTGATACCTAAAATAAACAAGTCACTACTATGAAGGCAACATGAATAACGTATATAAGGCCAATTAAACAAGTAAAGTTTCAATGTGATAATATCAATTGAATTATCAAATTGAAATGAAAGTAACTGAAATGTATAAGATACAGCTAATTTGTCGAACTTAAGGAGTTATCCCACCTCAGGACAGTTCAAATCTGTTAGCTTGTACATAGCCCGACTAAGGAAATGAAATTGCTTTTAACCAAAAAAAGGAAAGGCTTTGCATCCTTCACTTAGATTTAAGGGGCACAAGGCGCTCTGAGGCAACAAAAACCCTTTTACCGAGGCGCCAGGTGCAAGGTGAAGGAGTGAGTTTTTGTATGCAAGGCGCATAACTTTGCTAAAAAGCTCCAAAATCAATTTTAAATACTCCTATATTTAATACTAAAAGTTAAAATAACATGAAATTCATATTACATATAAGTAAGCTAAATATTACTTTAGCACATAAAGTCATACGACAACTCTATAAGTCGATAACATAGTCTTGAGTTTACAAAAGAAGTAAAAACTAAAACAAAGACAAAGGCAAAGAAAGAAAACAATGGTTCTTAATGCTTGAAATGTTTTGTGACACGCTTAAACAAATACTTAAAATCTAAAACAGAATCATACGTAGACTAGTGAAGATAGCGACACTTCAAGATTATTTTTACTCTTCCGTTTCTCACTATATTTTTGCTTTAGGGAAAGAAAGAGGGTGTACTTTTGCTTTCCATTCAATAAACTAAGAATTGAGGGTTATTTTTACGCACATGAGGCGCAAAAAGGCACTCAAGGAGGTGTTTAAGTACTCGCCTCTTAGCGCCTCACGCCTAGGCGTGCCTCAGGTGCGCTTTTTAAAACATGATCCTTCAAAAACATTTATTTTAGAGGACAAAGCTTTAGTTGGATACTGTAAAGATCCTGTATCATAATATTATCTTTAAGGGTTGTGTCTGGAAAAAAACAGTTCACTTGGCTTCCAAATGAAGTTGGAAACCAGGAAAACAACATAAACAGGAGACTTTAAAAGGTTTATAAAGGAGTTTTCATGAGCATGAGAAATCCCCACGAATCACTGAAATCTACAACCGAGATCAAATAAAACAACTGATACAAGGAGCCCTATATAGTAGCCAAATCACCTGCGCCCAGGCTGACAAGCATATGGATTTCTCCTAAATGAAATATTCAAGCATCCTCATGCCTTTCAAAATGTGAATTACAAGACAGGAGCATAATTCGGATTTAATAGTCCAAAACATTGGAAAAACTGAATCACTCCAAATATATCAGTCCCACAAAGAGTTTTTGGGATCACTATTTTGGTTATCATTTCTTTCCATATATGCAACTATATTCACAAATTCCTTCCAAAAATTTTCTGTTCTTCTCATGTGTGGAAACAATGAATCTATACTAGGATGGAAAAGTTTGCAAACAGTTTTAGAAAGGAAACAGCATGCATCCGCTCAACGGCTCAAGAGGTTTCTTTCCTAAAGTCTTTATAACAACTAGGTTGGAAATAGTTTAAAGACTTTAGAGCCCACGGTCAGATGTATGTGGATACCAAATGTAACATAATATAATAAACCCATGCCATGACATTCATAGAAGTATATGTTATTCTCTAGAATATGATCCAGGAAGCAATCTTAGAGTTCTAATAACTTACTTTGAAAAAAATCCGCAGGCATGCACTACAACCAACAAGTGGAAATCACATTGTTAAGCAGGTGGCAAGGATCGGCGACATGTTGGACATTCCATCTTGATGTCCATCCATCTTTGTAAACATCCAGAATGGAAGAAATGATCACAAGGTGTCACCTGTAGATAAATTTTCTTTTTTTTTGAGAATTCTTACTTGTCACTTACTTCAATGGCACCAAAAAATTAGTCTTTTTATATTGAAATGACTCATCAAAGCATGTGTACTTGTTCGTTACGAGAAGTTGCAAATCTACTGTGGGTCAATTGAAAACAACCTCTTTGTCATCACTAATAAGGGTAGATTGTGTACATCCAATCCCCCCACCCCCAATAAAAAGAAAAAAAAACCTACTCAGGTGGGAGCCACTTCATGGAATTAGGTAAAGGTATGTTCTCGTAAAACGATTTATAAAAATCAGTTATCATAGCTTGTCAAAACATAAAACTTACCATGCAGTCATTAGAGTGTTCAGATAGATCAATGGAAGTCATGCAAATGACACAATCTGTTGTACGGTGTCCATCTTGATCGAACCGTCTATAATAACTATACTTCTCAGGTAAGATCTGCCATACACAACAGAAATTCAGGTCAAACCAGGAAGCATGATCTGCAAAGCCTTACATTGCAGCAAACACATTATAAACCTAAGTTGGAAACTAAACTTGAACTATACATATATACGTAACTTACTTAGTCAAGTGTCCACTATAACTCTACTTTTACCATTAAAAGCATATTTCCACACATTGTCAATAGGGCAAAAAGGTAAGGTTTAAACTTTAAACGAACTTATATTTCTTTCGTCTTTCATTCAAGTTTAAAAGATGGTTAAGCTAGACGAAAATTTGAACAAGAACAATGTGCACACACAGAAAAAGGAAATTACATTAGATATACACCATGGGGCTTCATTCACATGCAAGAAAATAACAACAATAACATTTATTTATACAAGGATATATATATATATATATATATATATATATATATATATATATATATATAAATATATAAATATATATATATATATATATATATATATATATATATATATATAGGAGCAGGATCAGGTGAAAACTAAAGTGGTGAAAACTGAAAACAAGACTAACATATACATATTAAAGCTACAGGTGTACATAGTATCTTATAGGGTGTACATATTTTTGTGAAGGAAAAAGTTCATATTATTTATAGAGATCTCATCCGAATATGTACATTTTTTAAGCATCTATGTACACCTTTTAGAAAATATCCAATTATTTACAGAAATGCCATCGGAATATGTACACCATTTAAGCTTTATATACACCTGTTTTCAGTTTTCCCGCTTTAATTGGTTTTCATGTAATCCAATATATATATATATATATACATATATATATATATATATATATATATATAATATATATATATATATATATATATATATATATATATATATGGGCAGCACAATGTGAAAACTGAAAATCAGTCTGAGATATAGTTATTATGGCAAAAAGTGTACAAACTATTTTATAGGGTGTACATATTTGTGTGAAGGAAAAAATTCATATTATTTAAAGAAAAATCATCTATATATGTATACCCGATAAGCATGTATGTAAACTTTGTAGCAAATGTCCAATTATTTACAAAATTGTCACCCAAATATGTGCACCATTTAAACTTTTATGTACATTTGTTTTTTAGTTTTCATCACTGTAATTGGCCTTCACATCATTCAAATCCTATATATATATATATATATATATATATATATATATATATATATATATATATATATATATATATATATATATATAAACACTAGTTCCTAAGACCAGATCATTTCAGAATGTACAAGTAAACCTGTTGATTAGTTCCCACTAGAAACCAAGATATCATCAGAAGCATTAAGCTAAATTTAACTACACATATTGAAGATAATATATAAAATTCTACAAGGTTCACAATATACTAAAACAAAACTTAGCCATAGTATCGGGTAAAACTAATAAGACATGATTGACAAAATAAATAATAGTTTGGTTAGGAAGATGTGAAGCAACTCTCAAAGCACAAAATTCATATAAAATCATACTTATTCATGACTAACATGTAGTTAAACAAGTTCTATTTAGGTAGGTGGAAAATTATAATTATAATTTTTAAAAATTTTTTAAGGTTGGTGAAATTATCAGCTCGTATCATAATAGAAACTTTCAAAGAATCGAAACGGGTTGAGAGTGTAACATGCTCTTTCCACATGACTGATGAATAGCTTTCACTTTTTTCAAAGCCTTCCATCTTTGGGGGGTGAGCCGTAAAGTACAAAATAATTTGCAGGGCATAAGGGTAGTCAATATATAATGGCACATGCAGTTTTAAACTGGCATAAATAATAATCCCCAAAACCCTTCGATTTTGCTCCCTCTACTGCTTTTTTAACATCGTTCTGTGTGGATTTTTGGTTTTCCAGAGCAAAAAATATCTTCTATTTTATGGGTGAAGGAGCAAAAACTAAGAATTTTGTCAATCATTACCTTGAAGAAACGTATAAAAGCATTCAGTCCACTCCAAAAAAAATGCTACTGAGTAATATGCATTTGAAGGGGAGCAGAAAAGGGAATATAGAACAAAAAATTAAGCGGCAAGAGATTAATGTGTCAAGGAAACAGATAGTGAAGATATATCAGACCTGACGAGGTATAAAACATCGTGATCCAAGGTAGTGCTGGAGTAGGAGGACAAAAGACTGAAGTCCCATGAATGAGCACAAACATATACACCAGTTCGTATCAGGTGAAATTCGCATGAAGTTGTTAGGGCAGCCAAAAATGTACAATGGAATTGCTAATCGAGTAACAGTCATGCCTAAAATGTAATGAGGGTGAAGCGGTTTTCTTGAATCACGAATAACGTTGGTAATTATTTGAGGTATCCAGAAAGAGTACATAAGAAGAAGAATTAGCCGCAGAAAATTATGGAACTCATACATTATCAGAATGCCTCCCAAGAGTATACCATCTGCAAAAACATAAGCAAACTGTATTAGTCATTAAAAGCTGACCACAACCTAGTCATGCTACTACTAACCACAACCTCCTCCTACCCCTCCCTTCCCACAATGACGACCCCCACTCCACAACAAAAGGGAGGGAGAAGGCTAAGGATGTTTCTTAGGAAAGAACAGTCCAGCAACAATAACAATGCTCAGTAGGGTCTAAGGAGGATAAAGTAATATGCTCCTAGTCCCATCTCTGGATGGCATAGATTTTTCATACATTTTTCTATCCCAAAATCAGAACACTGGCAGTTACACTGGGAGAAAAAAAAAAAGGATAAATAAAGTCTGCAAAAAAGAGGAATGCAGTAAGATGTACATGATTGAGAAATATTCAGGCATATCTTACTAGAACATAAAAAAGGGGTACTCTCAACATATAGAAAGAGTTGAAAACAATGATTAAAACACAGCTCCATTTGTAAAAATATTGAGAACTTAAAGCTTCAAGAAAAAGGATGACAATCTGTTTGCTCTTCAAAGATTGGCATATCAAAGCATCAACCATATAAAGCATATTTGTTCAAGAGGGGGGGAAGGGGTCACCAGATTCTATTATGGTGACATTAAACTCACAGAATCGGCTGTAAAGAAGTGATAGTTCACGTCTCATGGCTTCCCAGCCTTCCCCACTGTTAGCCGGCCTACTTGCTTTCCATATAGCTAAGAGATATCTCATCTCAAATATAGAGAACACAACAAACTTGAAGAAGGCAGCAGTTGCAAAAGCATTGAACAGTGATTCTGAAAGCACAAGAAAAATGAAAGATCGTCAGCAGTCAAGAAAACAAAGAATATTACGATTCAACATAAGTTGAATTACAATAGCATGCTACAGAATCACACAGATAAACGCTCAAAAAAAAATGAAAACACCAAGATGAAGCAACATCTCTTCTCAAGTAATCAATCTTCTAGAAATTTGAGTCAGATCACACTCTTAGTAACCAAGCACATGATTCCCACTTTCATGTTCACAGGACAAGTATTTCTCAAAATGCTCAACATCTTCAATTTAACACAATGAGACAAGCACTACTCATTGTAGCAGCAAGCAGAGTTAGCTACTAATATTGCATCATTTGACAATCAGCCATCCTATGTTTTAAAGACACACATAGGCACAAGAAATAATCCTTTCTAAGTCCAGGAAAGGTGCAGTCCAAAGGTCCATAAGAGGCGCATGAGGCACACCGAGTGGTGTACTTAGGCCGAGACGAAATTTTTTTAAAAAACTCAAAAGATAAATCCAAATTTTACACCTCGTTTTGGCATGCATGCTTCCTGAAAAATACATCAAGGCACGCTTGAAGCACAACAAGAGGAAACATGACCCCTTGCGCCTTAGTATGTCTCACAGTTTTTATAACTACTCACGATGCTGACTCCAACTTACACGGAACAAAAAATTGAAACTTCAAATCTTGATATGAAAAAGCTATACCCACAAAAATCAAAAGTCTGTTGGCTTGTTACTTTTTTTGGTGGACCAGCAAATGCCAACAGTTCCATATTCTCCACATCTTGCCAAGCCAATATTTTGTCCTTATCCAAGTTAAAAGAACATAATTTTATAAATATCAACAAGTGCAAGACTTTCTCGACAATACTACAATAAACCATGCGGTCCTCAAGAAAAAAGATTTTGGATAGCAACAAAAAAGAGATATGGAAACAAAGGGAATTTGAAAGCAGGGTAGAGTATAATGAATGGTAGCTTCAACTAATAGTGATATGAAGAAAACTTGTGTTTGCTTCACATTTTTTAAAACAGACACGGTTAGAGATTGAGGATGAGTAAAACAAATTTTTAGGAAACAAATTATGAACTTCACACATGCACAAGTTGCCTTTCCCAGATTTTTGTCTGCAATACGACCAAGTTTTACGCAATTTTTAGGTTCCTTCCAACAGTGTGAAACCCATGTATAAAATTTTACACCTTCATTTTCAAAGTAAAAATAGTGCACCTTTACAAAACATCAACAGACTGAATTGCCTCTGCATATGACCAAATCTATAAGCACCAAAAATCATATAGAAAAAAATTGACCAGAAAGTCTCAACACTAACATCTCATCATATACTGCTCTTATGGATGGTAGCTAACCTACCTACTAATATTCCAGCTGTCAAATGTAGAAGACAGAGATATGCATCCATGATAGCCTGTTGACCAATCATCAATATTGAAACTTTGGCAGCACCCTGCAAAAATTTTATGATGTCACTCGATGCAAGATCAAACATGAATTTAGAGATCATTCAGAAATGGAATAAGCACTAACAGATTGGGTATTGCTATGTTCCATTTGTCGAATCAATAGAAGAACTTGAAGAAAGGATACCTGATGGAAACTATAGTCAAGGGACCCAAACCATACAACTTAACTAAAGCAGCAGCATGAAGCCAGCGAAAGTCAAAACAAAAAAGGATACAAAGGTAACCATCAGTGTATAGTTCACAGCTTTGTTGTAATAGACTTCTATATTGACAGAGGTCGCATTGAGCAATAACGGAGAAAAGCAGTCACCATCTTCATCAGCAGATGGAGATTCCATCAATCCCTCTATGTGATAGCGATCATGATCTCCATCTACAAGCACATGCTGAAAAATTAAGAGGCTCTGCAAATTTTACATTAACAAAATCTAAAATGTACACATGGGGATTTTAACCCAAGATGGTATCTGAACAGAAGACATGATAGGCAAGACAGAAAAACAATAGAGCATGAACAAAATCAAAAATGTATACACAGGACTTTTACTTCAAGCTGGACGTCAGAACAGAAGGAGACATGAAAGGCAAAAGAATTGAAGTGGAACACAAAAATTTAGTATGAAGGAGGACTAATGAGCATAGTCCAAAAACAACGCCGTATTGCATCGCATTTGACATATTGTAAAGTTATTCAAAAAAAACCTATTTTTACCCGCATTATAAAGTGTAAGAGAAGTATCAAAAGTTTTGGGGTTATCCTCAAGTCCTAAGGGCGGGTTGGTACCCAACACCGTCCTCGTGATTACACAATTAACAAATGAGAAATCCAAAAGAAGATTAGAAAGAAAGATGCATAGTCTCAGAAATCTCAAATACCATTTTGCAAGGATGCCACACGTGAAACTTGAGCTGCAATTTCAATATTGCAATGTTTCTCTATATCGTGAACTTGTGCTGCAATAGAGAATAACAAGCGTATCAACAAAACATTAGCAAGTATCAGTATGTACACAGGAAAAAGATGAGAAGTCACAGATGAGTAAATTACAGTTTTTTCTTCTCCAAATTTTATCACGTGAAGAATCTTGGAACACTTGTGACGAAAAAACTCCAAGCTGTTCAACATAGAGAAACAGAATATCATATTTTGATTCTGTATAAGCCAACTCATCCCTTTAAACAAATCAATAGCAACTGTCCAACAGTAGTAACAACAACACCCCCTACCTGAACTCTATTAGCTGTAATGTCAGTCATAAAACCAATTTAGAATCAAACCTAACACACTCGTGATGTAGTTACCCTCGCTTCATAGATTAAAGCATTTGATCAGCCGTCAGCGTCAAAAACACCCACCAGCTATAGGTGAGAATATGAGTCTTAGAACACAGGAATAAGCACACTAAATAATCCTAGCCAACAATTTAGATAAATTATTTCCTGATTTCCTCAAAAACAAGGAAAAAAACACCATTTTATGATAAATATAAATGTAATCAAGATTTTAATAACAGTCACAAACAATTTCAGTCATCAACTAAATCCAATAATTACTCTTTATATTACAAAGTATTGGTGTTCAAACCGGGTCCGTGTCCAAGAGTCAGACTTGTCAATGCCTGAAATTTATGGGCACGGATACACTCCGAAAAATGGACCCAAAAATTGAACACTAACGCAACAACTTTATATTTTTATATAAAAAATTAGTTTAAAATAAACCATAATAGCAAAATATTTCAAAATACACATAGCTGAAATCAAAATTTAATATTTTTATTTATTGTTGTGTTACTAAAGATAGGATATTGTTGAGTCCCACTCCCACATGGGTCCCATGTTCGTGTTGTGCCGACACGGTTATGGCTGCCACAATATGTTGTCCGAGTAACGTAGGATATTGTCTTGGTATGTCATGCCAAAATTCTCAAAATTTAATGTAAAATCCTTCCACAAGATATTATGAACTTTAGGTAGAGCGGGAGGGCGCGTCGCTCCCTCAAACTTTTTTTCGCAATATAATATATACATAATGACATCTTATAAATTCATTATCTTAGTGGTAAAGCTAGTGATACAATAGCAAAGAGGTCAAAGGTTCGACCCTTGCCCCCTGTTAGTTAGTTTCACCACTGGTTTTCAAGAGTAATAAAGTGCAAAAATCTTGTAGGAGTATGAAGGAGGCAATATCTTTTTAGGGCAATGCTGATCCCGACAGAGTAAAAATCCATATAACTATACCATATTGAAATAGAAAACATGAGCAATGGTATTATAATTTAAGAGAAGAGAAGACAATTGGTACCAAGTGATATGGATTAGACAATAGGTAGTCTTCTTCTGGACCAAGCTCACCATCTTTTCCACTGCACATGACGCCATTGTCAAATTCTATAAAAAATCATACCACATCTTATCAAAGATATTTCATTCCCTTCCCTACATCCAATTCTAATCCTATCACTTGTGAAGTAATGCAAAAAAAAAAAAAATAGAAAGACCAAAAAAAGATCCAAACAACAATAACGCAACTCTGAACCACATATACTTAAATTAGGCGTCACCAATTTTTCCCTTAATTTCCAATATGGGTGGAGGTGGGAGCCATTGGGGTAGTTCTTCTGTTTGGAGTTTAAGGACAATACTTAAATGACTCATTAAATCATATCCACTTCTGATTCATGCGAAGTTGCAAATTATTTTTGCTATAAAGGATCAATCAAAAATAACTTAAGTTATTACAAGGGAAAGGTCGTGTATATCCCACCTCCTAGACTTTGGCAGGGGCCAATTAGTGGCTATGGGATAATGAATATTGTCAATTACCTGTTTGCCACCATTCTTAGTTGCCTAAAAGGCCAGATATATACACCTTCAACACGGATTTGAGCACCACCTCCTTCATGATCATCCTCAAAAGCATCGTGAAATATAATTAGGCCCTGAAGAAAGAAAAGGAATACATGTGAAAAGCAAAAAGATGAAAAATTCTATTAAAAATAAATCACAAACCTACAGTTAATTCATGTTAACACATCTGATATCAAAAGAATCCATCAGCTGCTTATAGCTAAATATATAGTTAAACAAAAGAGAAGATAAGACAAAGAAAGTAAAAGCATGCAATTAAGGATAACAAGTCAGCAGGCCCTCCTATTCGTCCTCTGTGATTTTCCTATCTCTGTATGCACAATGACCAATTTATTGGATAGGTTTTCAGGCTGCTCCATTCTCTGTTGGGCCTAACTAAATAGGTTTCGATCTTGTAAACAAAGCTTTATCCCTGACCCAAAATTCACTTAATTCTCATGGAACTATCAGAAAGAATGAAAATGTCCATGGAACTTCTACATGGCAGTTTTCCATGGAACATAGTTTTAGCAAAGCTTTAAAACTTTCCTTGAATGGTCCACAAGTAAACTCTACCCATAATGAAGGTAGCTAAAAAGAAGCAGGCTCTTTATAATTCTAATACACAATAGAGTAGACATTATTGAGGTCCCTACAACTAGTTCTTTTTAACTCCACTTTGCTGTTTAATTGATTTAAAGATCTGTCGTAGCCTAGCAGAAGTAGTCATTTATGGTGCATCAGGAGAATTTATTATGGTCACAGGCTGACAGCCAATCAAAGAACAATTCATCACCACTTAATACTAAAGATTCACCTTATACAGCAGCCCTAAAGGTTCAAAGCATTTAGGTCTTTCCCACCTTGCTTTTTATGGTATAACCAAACCATTATTTCTAATCTATTAGCAAAGTCACTGTCATATCACAATTCAAATGCTCAAAAATGTTATCAAGAAAATACTGCATAATTTTGAGGTTATACACACTCCATACATACATGCAAAGCAGTGGCAAACTATTCACAAAAGATGGCTCATGCATTACATCAATGATGGTTCGGACATACAATAGAAATATGATTTCTAATTTTTAAGGATCCTTGTGGGGACTCTTACGCTTGAATTCTCTACTCCGAAATTGGTCAATACATTTAATAAACTATTGTCCAACTTAATTTACCACGTTTAACATTACCTTATGTACCTGGTTTTTGTTCAATAAATTCTAGAAGTTCAAATCATACTTCATCAAGCAAACTACCTAAAATTCAAATAAAACAAAGAAAAATCTGATTTCAAAGGTATGAACTACTTTCAGTTCCCTGCTTTTAAAGGTTCCAATTTGATTTATCTATTAAAGGTTTCAACTTTATATCATTTTAACTTTCGAAGGTGTTTAGGTAATTCATTACCTCGAATAACGGTTGATATTTTTCAAAAATAAAAGTAAATTAAAATGGACTAAAAATTTCGTAATACAACAGAAATCTAGAAGAAAAACAGCTCGTTACAAGGACAGGACCCAAAAGAAGCTCAAACAAAGACAAACTTACAAAGTAGATGGAAGAAGCAAAAGAATCAGAATGCCTCAGCAAGGGTTTTCCAATTAACAAGAGGATTATGTCATAAAACTGATGATGAACTATCCAATGGCTTCTTCATCAAGACTGGTACTTAACTATTCCTACTTCTTTTCTTACTTAATGGGTTCATCTGTTTCTTTAGGTTTACATTCCAAAATGGATGAATTAAGAGCTGGGATTGAGGTGGGAAATAGACCTAATTGGACTAATTTTAGGGATAATTTAGGAACATATCAAGTGAGTACTTCAATTTAGCCTTCAATTGGAAGTGGGTATGCTCAAGTATTTGATGACTGATCTGGTACTAAATCATTCAATGTTAACATCCTACAACAGTCATTCCAAAATCTGGTTAATCTATCCTGCTACCAATTTCAAAATACATTTGCTCAGTTTTTCTTGAGGTTTTGTTTATTTTTAGCAATTCACTCATATTTTTCTCATTTCCCAAATTTTTTAAGTTCAATCATTCACAAATAGATGTTAACAAGGAACCACATTTACTCATATTTTTAGCGATCTAAAAATTAAATTGGAACAGTTTTCACAACATACAACAATAAACACTTGGGGAAGAAAGGACAAAAATTTCAAATTCAATGGGTAACATATAAATGGAACCTTTAAAATTTAAAATATAAAATGATATAAAGTTGAAACCATTAAAAGATAAATCAAAATTTGAAACCTTTAAAAACAAAACACTTGATGTTCGTACCTTTAAAATCAATTTTCCTAAAACAAATGATAACATGGAGGGGACACTATGGTTAGGATAAAAAAGAAGTTGGATATAGCATAGTACAAAAACAAGGATGCATCACACATTCAATTAAGAAAATTACCTAAACTTCAAAGAATATCTCATGGTTTGTGTTGATATTTAACGCTACAACCATCCATAACCTAATTAACGCATCATAATGACCAAATTTGACAAAAACTACATTTTTTCCTTAGTTTTAAAGTGGACAAGGTGCACGTGCAAAAGGGTATGAGAGCCCAAGCACAAGGTAAAAAACACGAGTTTCTCATACGCGAGGCACACCTTTTTAACGAAAGCTAATAAACAATCCTAAAGCATATTTGATATTTAACCGATATGATATTCATAATATAAATGCATAAAATATCCAAAACATTAGTTTCCATTGCTCCATTTGTCTATTAAAGCCCAAAATGACATCATAAGGTACTTAAATTTACATTCTAAAGCATTTATCTAATTGTCATCACATTCTTTTCAAAAAAAAAAGGAAGAGAATTAAATGAAAAAACCATAAGAGAATAAAAATTGAAAAATCCTTGAAAAGAAAATGACAAAAAGATCGAAGAGGAAATTAAAAGAAAAAACGAATGCTCGAAAAAGAAAAAACCAGCAAAATAAAGTTGACACATAATTCAAGAAAAAGAAAATTGAAAGAATAAGAAAACACAAGAAAGAAGATGATAGAAAATCGAATAAGGTGAAGGAAGAGAAAAAGAAAAAAAGGATGAAGAATCTAGAAAAAGATGAACAATACACAAGAAAAAAGACAATAGAAGAAAAAAAGAAAAAATTGTGCATACTCATGACGATTACATGAGGAGAGAAGTCCGTTAAATATCAGGACTTCAAGCAAATACTTCTTATTTTTTTCCTTTTCTCTTCCTCTTCAAAACAAATGCAAATTCGATTTTCTATTCTTTCCCCCTCTTCAAAGAAGATAAACCATATTTACCCAATTGAAGTATGATAGATTATCAAAACTATGTTTACTCCCAACAAACGAATAGCACAACAGGCGAAAAGGAGATAAGGCGCTTAAAAGAGCACAAAGGCGCATGCCTTTACTATCTCATTTACCAGACCAAGTAAAGCAATTTTTCTAGAACATAGCTTGGAGGTATGACGCACTTTTTAAAAGTAAGATTTCCATAATCTATTTCTCTGTTCTGTCTCTCTTATTTTCAGTATCATTGTACAAGTCATGCATTTTATTTGATTTTGTGGACTGTTCAAAAGTTGTGTACACTATGCAAGTCCAAGATTCGTTAGCGCACATAAGATCCCAACACTTCATCTAACCATAAATTCAGTAATTCTTAAATTGCTCTTCTTATGTTAGTCTTCATACATTAGCAACACAAGCAGCTCCACTTGATTCATGACTTTTACCCGCCCCCACCACCCCCTGCCCACTTTCTCCTTTTATTTAGAAACAAGGACTCAAGGAGTCATCCCTGTATCAGGCACCAAAACCCAAAGCTTCCATGAAGAGTTGATGCAATATTTAACATTAAACATCCAAACCACAACAAAATTAGTAAATCTAGGTCTGTTTACAAAAATGCGAGACATGAAAATTTTGCATGGCCTAATCACAAGTTCGTATGCTTTATATCAATGAGTGAGTCGATGTTCATGACCATAACTCTGCTTTCATTAGATTCATTACCTGAACATAATGTACACCAGTTATTTTTGTTGGGGTACTCATCAACTCAATTATCGAGTTCCCATCTGATCTCTTAAAATCTGGAAATCTAGCAGATATATTTGCAGATTCTGAAAACTTCCAAGTACCTGCATATCAAAATCCATCGGATATATTAACAAAGAAATACAAAAACAACATTTTCAGTTTGCAAATGGCTAATTACAACACGCAACCTAGCAAGAAGTAAAGTTGTTCATTGGCTTTAGCCAGAGTTCAAGATCCCCCTATTTTAAAAAATGAGTCCAACTTTCTCAAATAAGTTTCTCCAGAAACTTTAAAAGATATTGTATGTTAAACTTCTCCACTAATTTCCATTAGTGAACCAAGTATAATTCTAAATAAAATTAGAACTCGTATGGAAAGAAATGTGAAAGAATACAGGCATCAAAGTTGTTGCTTATTCGAGGCAACACTGTTCAAAATTCGTGCAATATTTTCCAAGTAGAGATAAAGCAACAAACCTCGATACGTTCCGCTTATGTTCCAACTTGAAAAGGAAGCCATATTACTATCTTCTTTTTTGACAAAAAGCCACTAAAAGAGCAAAATAAAAACTCTAGAGTTAAACATGAGCTAAAGATGAAAAGCACAACAAAATAAATTATCTTATTACCACCATAAAATGAAGATACACAAGAATGGATTGACAGCTAAACAGTTAATTTATGAAAGTAAAAGCATACGAATGGATTGACAGTCATAGAGTAAAAACAAGGCCGCATCGCATCGCATCGGCCGCGTTGTAAAGGTTTTTGAAACAAACGAACCGATATTTCCCGCGTTGTAAAGGTGTAAAAAAAACCGCATTTTGGGCCGCCTCAAGGGATATCTTATGGTTTCGACCGATATTTAGGCGATATGATAATCGCATCAATCCCGTTACCGCATCAACGTTCCGTTACCGCATTTTTACACTATGTTGACAGTTCAACAGGATATGTATGAAAAAACTAAATAGTAGATTGAAACAACATTATCACTGCTAATTTTTTGTCAGAGATGGTTACATCCACATACAAAACTAAAAATCTTATAAAAATTTATTTTTGAACAAAATGGACCATCAAGACTCTAAATTTCTAATCGCTGAGGACCAACATGGCAACATGAGAAGAACAAAAGAATTCAAGTGATATGACACTAAATCAAACCACAAGAGTACCAAATAAAAGCTCGTGAAATCGTAATATGTACTCATTGAAACACTACAAAATTTTGAAAATAAAATATAAAATTTTGTAACTTCTTGACAAAAACAAAGCAACAACACAGTAAATAGAAGTATTGAGCGAAATTGAAAAGGTATTCACCCATCACTATGTGCATAGCAATTAGTTTAAAATGGACTAGAGAAAAAGTAAACACGATCACCATTTCGATTTACTTTATCATGAGTAGATTTCAAATAAACTAATAAACCAAACTCTAAATAACATAATTTGAAGTTTTTTTCTTCTATTTTCCATTCTCGATGGGGCAAATAGACTATAGCATTATGACTCATTAAATTATATACACTTTTCATTTATGTGGGGTTGCTATTGTTCATTCTAGATGCGGCCATATATTTTAACTTTTTTAAGTGAAGGTGCAGTAAGGAGCAAAATTAAATCCAAAGGAATAGATAGTCTATTTTGGCTTTATGTTGTGAAGTCGTTCACCTTATGAGAAATCGATCGTATTATCGGGTGAAAAGGTGAGAAAGAAAGACATGCCTATGATCTTCATATGTTTACAGAAAGTACACGACAAAGTATCTAACAAATCCTTGTTACTAAGGCAGCAACAACACGGCTTTTCTCGTTCCTTCAAATAATATGTAGGGCTTTTAATTATTGTATGCGAGTGCAAATAGCCACATCCATTCAAGATTATGTATACTTGTTCGAGGTCACTTCTAATGTGAGCATGTCTTTTCCTTCACCAAAATGGAAACCTTCTAACAAGTTAAGTTTTGAACATATAAAACTAATAGTGCCACGCCCCTAACCAACATTTTCTTCTTTATTAAAAATGTACAAGTATACGAATCCTCTAGAAAAAATTATGTCTTGAGTCTAGACCATTCCCACCATAAAAATTTAGACGATATAATCACTTGCTAATTAACACTAGAAACCCTACTTCTAATTAGGAGTTCTATCTCCTACTATTTAAACGCTTTCTGCTCACAAACCCTTTACAAAATTGAGAGAAGTATATTTTCAGCTACCAAACCTCTTTTTTACTTTTTAAGTCGGTGTCGTGGTGGCAACTACAAATTGAAAACAAGGCTTTATTAATATAGTAGATTTCCAATAAATTTCCTTAACACTTGAGGAATTCCTACTACCATGCAATCCTTCAGAACACGTTACGACAAGATTACCAAACCTCACAAAGACAATATCTTAAAACACTCAAGATAAAGGACTCTAATCCATCTGAAAAATTAAGTTTGGACAGAAAAGATAAAACCCTCACAAATCTACTGCAATGAATTTTCCCTCTGATCTGGGAGCTCTTACAAGAACAGACCAATTTTCATCCCAAGAATTCCCAATCCCATTGGATTAGGGATTAAACTCCCCTACTTAAGGATGCACTCTTCTCACTTAAATCCTTATACAACAAGAGAAATCCCCTAATCTTCAATGCTCTAGAAATATACTTCTTCCATATAGGAAGTTTCTAATGTGTGCATTCTTTCTTTTTTATGACATTGTTTTGGGTTCGATTTACATTTTTGCCTCCTATCCCCTAGCATCTACACTTTCCGATTACCTAAGAATTACCCAATCAGGGCATATTGATATAATCGCAACTTCTCTCATAAATTTGCATTCAGTGTGTTTTCATACGATGCACTCAGAAAAGTAATTCGAGAAAAAATGATCGAAAATAAATCTTACTTTTAACCACCTACGTGGATATTTTTCCATGAGAAATTTTATGCAATCAGCTCCAACATTTGGCTAATATATAAATATTATATATATATATATATATATATATATATATATATGTGTGTGTGTGTGTGTGTGCGCGCGTGCGTGTAATTAAAAGTTTTTAAATTTGTCTTTATGCAAAAATTAAAGTATCCAATTAAAGTTAAAGGGTTTGGGCTTTATGTATCAATAAGTTGTGGACCTTAAAAGTATAGAGACTCCTTTTATGACTGTTTTCTATGATGTGTTGAATACTAGTCATAGGTTATAACTACATATAACAGTTATGGTCACTAGGTTGTACGTACTCTATTTTTCTATGTCTCCCATTATAAGATAGAATTAAAGTGAGAACATTAAGGGTCTTCACTACATAGAATAGGTGTTAATCTAGGAGATCTAATCGCTACCGTTCTCCAATATTTCTCCAGTGCTATGGAATTAGGTAACTTTCGGTTTCATCTTTTAATTAGTTCTTCTACTTCAAGATAACAAATTGTTTGTTAGTAATGGTTTTCACCATTTTTGTCCCATCATCTTCAGCACTAGGAAACGCTAAACATACATTCCGATTTTCTTATCCCATATTTTTCATGATCAATGATTATACTATCAACTTTGCAGAGGCATTGCTAAACACAAATCTATGCTACCATTGCCTTTGTCCAAAAATGCTAAATAAGCTCTTGTGAGAATTGCCTGCGTTAACACAACAAGGTTAACAATACACACAACCATACCACAGCATAACAATCTGCAAGTGCCACTAAAGTGACTGACTCCTGCTAAACTAGGTAAGAAGGGTCAGATATACACAGATTTACAATAAAATCTTAACCAACCAAACAGACCCATATCAAGAATACAATCTATAATTAGTTTTAATTAATAGTTGCTTCTTCTTTCAACTTCTAAGTAAGTGGTGGAAAATTATGGCAACTTCCATGTACAGTAAAACTCAATATATACAAAAGATTAAGCAATATAGACTTCCAGTTTCAAAACGAATTTGATATACAAGGTTACAATACATCCATCAATTTAAAAAGAATTGGATAAGAAGTAATCCTATGAAATTAACTAAAGAAAAGACTAACCTCATCGCCCCAAGAGCTAGCTCTTTCTCTCAATGGTCTTAAACTTGTCGCCGGTTCATAAAGTGTAAAACCCACCAACAAACACAGAAAAGCTTTAACAGCAAACCCTAAATTGCATTTGACCCCATTTCTTGTTCTTCCACCCATTTCAAATTCAACAATTCAACAATGAAATTCAAGAACTTTGGGACCAATTACCACTCCCTTTCGCTCCAATTGATGAAGCAAAAGGAAGAAGAACCCATAACAAGAAATAAAAAGAAAAAAAAATCCTAAATTATTGCTTCAAATGGAGTCAACTAACCGAAACCAAATGACAGAAAAAGACGTGCGAATTTGAGAGCTCAACAAACAAAAAATCAACAATTAAGCTATCAATATCTTTTCATGTGGGATTAAAGAAATAATAATAATAATCCGACAAGAAAAGGGAGGAATTTTCACTGGTTGATAAACGTTGAACTGTAAACTTAGGGTTAAATAATAATCGAATTAAAATAGTGGATGATTAATTTGGTGGAATCTTTGAGTTTATATGATGATGATTGGGGAAAGGATTTCCAGTATCGTCTTGAGTTCTCTCTCTAGCTGGTGAGAGTGAAAGCCGGTTGTTGTTGGAATACAAGTAGTTTGGTGCGAAGTGTGTGTGGGAGAAAGAAGAGGGGAGAACGGTCAACTCTTTTCAAAAGTCTTGTTTTACGGTTTAAGCTTAGAACGTGCATCAAAAGAATTATAACTCCACTTAAATTACAAGTATATACGAGTATTATATTGGAAAAATTGTTCAGAATAATCTCATTTATTATTTATTTGCTGTGAATAATTTTTACTATTAATTATTTTTAAATAATTTAATTTTTGTGTATTATTTGCTGACAGCATCTCTTTTCACATTTTAACCAGCTACAGTAGGTACCTATTAGTCGTTATACTCACTTAATCTTCCCCTTATGCTTCTTCGTTGGTCTTACCCTACCCCTCTTCAGTGGTAGGTAACCATAATGGTCGATTAAAATGAAAAAAGGGGTGATATTAGCAAATAAGATACAAATGTTAAATTATTTAGAAATAATCAATAATATGGATTATTCACGGTAGAGGAGCAATAGGTGGAATTATTCTGGACAATTTTTCCTATTATATATCCATCATTATTGTTGATAAATAATTCAAATTACATATATTCTCCAAAGAGGCAGTTTCATTGAGATATGCATTTTTTAGGGCCAAAATAGAAAAAAATAAAAATAAAAAAAAATTCAGTCTTTTTCCTTGGCAAATATTTGTCATCCTTCATCAAATATTCAAATCATCCATAACTTTTATCTTTATTTGTACATCAAACTAGTTATGGCTACCCTTATTCTTTTCCAAGTTAATTTTTATAAGTATATTTGGGTAAATAAATTCAATTAGAGTTTTATTTTATGTATTTTTTTCATTGTATAACCTAGAATAATTTCAACCTTTAATTTACAACTATAAGAGCATTTCTTATTCAAATTGATTTTATTTTTTTATATAAATTGAGTTATTAGGTGTTTTTTGTATATCAAATAGGTGCTTTTGCATACTAAAAATTAGGTGTATTTTTATATAAAAGTAGACATTTTTAAATAGTTAAAGTAGGCATTTGTAATTATTATGGTAGGTGTTTTTGCATTTAGAGATTGATGTTTTTCATACCGAAGTAGGTGATTTCACATACTAATGAAAAAGGCATTTTAAATCATTTATAAGTAAGCATGTAGACTAATTATAGTAGGCATTTGAAACAAGCAACTAGTTATAGCAAGCCATTAAACTAGTTTTAGTAGGTGTTTTTGCATATTATAGTAAGCATTTGAACAAGTTATCGTGGTTATTTGAAATAATTATAATAGATTTTTTGCAAATTGAAGTTGGTGTTTTTTCCTAATGAAGTTGACATTTTAAATAGTTGAGGTATGCATTTTGAACTAGTTATAATAGGTATTTATAAATAGTTGAAGTAGACATTTTTGATTGTAATTGTAGGTGCTTTTGTACATCGAAGTAGGTTTTATGTATACCATAGTAGGTTTTTTTTTTCATACTGAAGTATGTGTTTTTTAATATAAATTATAAAAGTAGGCATTTTAAATAGTTGAAGTATCCATTGTAAATGAGGTGTTTTTGCATATAAAATTAAATGTTTTTGTATATTAAAGTAAGTGTTTTTACATAATAAGAAATTTTTACTAGTTGAAATAGACATTAAAACTAGTTATAGTGGGCATTTGAACTAGTTATAGTATGCACTTGAACTCAATATAGTAGGGATTTTTGCTTACTATAGTTGGTATTTTTTGTTAATAAAGTAGGTATTTTAATTTGCATAATGAAGTATGCACTTGAACTAGTTGTAGTATGCATTTGAACTAAATATAGTAGGTGTTTTTGCTTTATGTTAGGTGTTTTTAGTTAATATAATGAAGTAGGTATTTTCTGTAGTCTTCTTTATAACATTATTAGTAGTTGTTTTTAATAGTTATAGTAAGTCTTTTGACATATTTAAGTAAATGTTTTAATTACCTTTATACAAGCAAATCGATATTGGTATCTTCATCAACAATCTTATTTGCACTATCAAATTCAAGCATCAATTATTCCAATCTAATCCTTAATAATATTTTGATTGCGAAATCAAGCTTCATTAATTGAATAAGGGTATTTTTCATCGAGAATAAACTTTAGAAAACCGAATATGCGTGAAACATAATATATGTTTTTTTTAAACGCGTATTGAAAAATGTATGTAGAATTATTATTTTTAAACTTAAATATTGGGTCCTCTCTCAAACATACAATATCTTATAAGATCTAATGTTCAAATTATTGATGGCATGTGGGTAAAATTTATGGATTTGGCATCGCATTCGTAACAATTGAGATGAATAAGTTATGATTTGATTGATAGTGCATGTGTATTGGTATGAAAATACTTAATCGTCATTGTTGATGGATAACTGATTGGTATGAGGGTCCTTACTTCTTACTACTTCATACCCATCTGCCCTCCCACTTTATACCGACTCGCTTTATACTTGTAATTGTCTTCTTTATAATACTTCAATACACTTTATTGGTGTAACTAATATAAAGACTGATAATATTTTAATAATAAATCTAAAGTTAAGATAAAATATAAGGACATTTTTCATATTCACCTAAATGAACAATTTTAAGTCATTTGATGTCTTTTTATATAAGGATAATTGATATAGTAATAGATAGATAAATTATATAGTAATTGATTTAAAAGAAAAAGATGACAATGAGACATTTAAAGTAAATATATATACTGAAGTACGCCTTCTATCATCCAAATCACTTATATAATTGGACTCACAAAATCCGATCAACTTACTTGACTTTCTCTTAAAGTTGAGACATTTAAAGTTCCTTTTAAATACATCAATAACCATTTCTCTGTTCCCCAATATACTCTACCTCAATTAGATATAGAATTACTCACCACACTAACGACATGATCATATTGAGCCTAGAGCACACCATAATATAAATATAACTACCAATAACACAAGTGTATGAAACGCTCACCATTTGATTTCTTTTTTCTTTATTTTTAGCCATAATTTTTTATTTATCTTAAAATGAAAAACAAGAGGAGCGAACATAATTTAGAACATAATATGAAATATTAACTAACATAATAATAAATGAAAAGTTCATAATTTAAAAACAATAAATGAAAATAGCGTCAATTTCAGAAAAAAGATTGACAGAAGGGTTATTATGGTTGAAGTCTTGGTTTAGAACTACTAATTGAGTCAAATGCAATGACGATGGGAGCTCCTTGATCAATGAAGAAAGATCGAGACGATTTGAGTGGGTTTAGAAGGAAAAGTACTGACTCATTGAGTTATTGTTTCGTTTATGTCGCAAATGAAATAAGCCTAAAGTAATTTTACCTACGAATATAGTCTCGGACAATTTGAAGTTGTCAACAATTCTAAGCTCCAAAGCAAAAAAAAAAAAAAAAAAAAAAAAAAAAAGAAGGAGATAAGAACCAGGACAATATTCTGAGAAATATAATTAAACTCATGTTGATAGTCCCTCATCTTTAATAAATTGCAATAATGAGATATGAATAAAGATTAAGAAATAGTATGACTATTTATATCGTGTGGATAATATTAAAAATATAAATTTTTATTTTTTTGAGAGACTATTTCTAATAGATCAGCCTATTATTATATTTTTGTTTAATTAAGCTTTAATAGATTGTGCTTGAGATATATTTCTTAAAGAACGGTCTCTCAGAAAACCGACTATATAAAAAGAGTTAAAATATAAGAATAACAATAAAATACTCAAATGATACTAACTTTTTCCATGAAAAGGAATTGGAGTAAAAAAACAGCCGGTCTAATGAAAGACCATCTCTTTTAGAGACATCTCTAAGGCGCAGCCCATTAAAGCTTAATTAAACTAAAAGATAACCGTCTTTTTAAAGATATCTCTCAGGTGCCACCCATTAAAACTTAATTAAATTAAAGATAATAATGAGCTAACCAAATCAAGAGTGATCTCTCAAAAAGACTATCTCTTATAAAAATTTGTATAAAAAAGTGTAACAATTTCTCAATTAGACATGAAAAAAAATGTTAGGTTGGCGGTTTAGTCAGGCATAAAATTCTAGAATAAGCATGGAAAGGCGGTGATTGGGTGAAATAATACTCCATAAGCAAACCACGTACCGCTTTCACTCGCGGCCAAAATGCTGCCCACGCCAGCAGCCCCCATTCCTATTTGATTTTCATTTCCTCCTCGATCCAATCACACCAATTCCTATTCTCCCGTATTCTTCTACAACTCTATTTCCCCCCATTTCCAAATTCTCTTTCTCTCTCCAAACCTCCATCAATGGCGACGGGACTCCTCCGCCGTAGCACCAAAACATCCATATCATCTACTCTTAACAGACTTCTCCTCTCTCGTCTCTACTCCACCGATTCGGGAAAATCATCCACCAAAACATTCTCTATCTATCGATGGAATCCCGACAAACCCTCTAAGCCCGAACTCCAAAACTACGAGATCAATCTCAAGGAATGCGGTCCTATGGTTCTTGATGCACTCATCAAGATCAAGAATGAAATCGATCCTTCACTCACCTTTCGCCGATCTTGTCGTGAAGGAATTTGTGGTTCTTGCGCAATGAATATTAATGGGTGTAATGGACTTGCTTGTCTCACGAAGATTGAATCTAGTGGAAGTGCTACGATGATTACTCCGCTTCCTCATATGTTTGTTATAAAGGATTTGGTGGTGGATATGACTAATTTTTATAATCAGTATAAGAGTATTGAGCCTTGGTTGAAGAGGAAGAATCCTGCACCTGAAAAAGGGAAGGAGTATTATCAAAGTAAAGAAGATAGGAAGAAGTTGGATGGGATGTATGAGTGTATTCTTTGCTCTTGTTGTAGTACTTCTTGCCCTAGTTATTGGTGGAATCCTGAGTCTTATTTGGGTCCTGCTGCTTTGCTTCATGCTCATCGGTACGTTCTGTGTCTTTTTTCTATTTATTTCTCATTCAATTCCATTGTGTCTTTTTTTTTTTTGCCGGAACTTGTGTTGGTGATTTTATAGTAGTATGTATTGGCCAAAGCTTGGTTCAAAGAAAGGCAGGGGAGTTGCAAAATGCACAGCTTGTTAAATTTACATTTTTCACCGAAATTTGAGTGCCTGAAAACAAGTAACTTAGCGAAAGTATAAGTAGTGTAGACAAATATTTGAGGCCTCAATTTGAGGAATTGATAGTTGGGCATGGAAGTTGATGGAATTAGGTAATTGGAAATTTGTGTCAATGGAGGAATTGACTTTACTTCTTCTGGAGTAGTGTGATTTTTCTAGCATAAAGAATTGGGTTAACTGTTCTAAGGACATTGAATTGGTGGAATTTTGTGTTTGTCTTACTTGATAAAAGAATGTATCTTTGTGGATTGAAATATTATTAATGTTGAAGTTATGGTTTTGAGAATCAATGACGATTTTGAAGCATGGAGAACTTTGGATCATCGGATGGAAAACATTGAGAAGTTATAGGGTCACATTTGGCTAGAACTGTCCGTCATAATTCGTGTTGTACCTGAGATTTCCAAGCCCTTTGTCCTTTGGAACATCAGATTTTACTTTTGTTCTGTTGGCTTTTGTTGAGTTCAAATGCTATTGTTTCCTCTTCAATAATCCATATCGCTTATAGTGTCAAATGTCAATTGCATTATATGATTGTTCATTATTACCAAGTGTTCGGAACTTAGGATATGTATTATCTAGTTTAGAGGTACATCCAAGTCACGGCTTTTTTTGGATGCTTTATATAATTCGCCATGATGGTACATCCATGCAAATGTGTTGCATTTCACCAACAAGCTTTTCGTTGGAACATAATCTGTCTAATTCTTGGATATTTTCTAAGGAAATAGTTCTTAGATTTGTCTGATGTGAGTATTTATTTTCCATTCTTTGATGATTATTAGGACATCCAAAATGGGATTTGATCCTTCATTCTTCTATTAGCAGTCAAATCAATCAGCTTATGTCTTATGGAGTATATTTATCAATTACGCCTTTCACCATAATTTAAAAAGCCAATGACACCTATTCTCCTAATAATAGAAATAAGGAGAAAATATATATCTAATATTCATCTTGTAGCTTTATTAACCGCACCCCTCTCTGAAACTGCTTTATAATTTCGTCTCTAATTTTTTACTTATGCCCATACACCAATCTGTCTTGTATCATAATCATTCTATTTGGCTATTGTTTCACTAAAAAATGATCACATTACCTTTTTGTTTTAAAGGGTTCCTTTTAGTATTTGGAATTTGCATATATGTTATATATAGCAAAATTATGTCGAAGTTTTGATTTCAACAATATGAGGTTTGGATTTATTGGATATGAGGTAAAATTGAGGTGGAAAAAAGTATTCTTAGTAAAGTTGAGCCTACTCTGTATCCCTTTGTCAACGAAGTATGTATTTTAGTGTCCTACGGTTGAAGAACTACGAGCAAACTACGACATTAGACGATTTAACCTCCAATACCTTAGGTAGACTGACTCTTCATTGCATCTCCTGTTCCTGTGCATATTTGAGCAATTTGAAATATGTTATTGCTAGCTTGTATCCTGTGATGGCTTTTTTGCATAACATGCAGAAGCTTTGATCACCCTGTCGAGCATTGGTGGGTGACTTTTTAAGATAGAAGTGCCATAGCATGGCTTTTATACAACCAAGGTCCTTAAGGATAGTTTTGCATAACCATCTTTCTTCTCATAATTTGATATATTAGCTTTGATTTATTAGATCCTGAATACTGGATCATGCTCTTTTATGCCAACTTATCAGTACATGCGCAGCATGTACGCAGGAATTTTTAGGCAATCCAGGTTAGGATCAGAATTTACTAAAATATAGGTTGAAGGGAGTGATGTCTATTAGTAGGGAAAGAGAGATGAAGGAGATCAATTATGTGTAAGGGTAAAGGGTGTATTCTACTAACAATAGATGGGATGAAGTTGTTTTGGCTTAAAGATAATGATGAGAGTTATAACCCTCACTGTCGGGATAGTGTATAATCCTTGTTTTAAAGTTGCAGATTCTGTTCTCTTCTCTCAGAAGCATCGGTGTTTGTAAATTGTAATCCTTGAACCTCTCTCATCTTGTCTTCTACTACCCTTAAATATTGATTAATTCTCTCAGTTCCAACCATGTCTTAAAAGTTTTGGACCAATGTGGTCTTTTTTTTACAAATTGAGTAATTGTCCATTGAATTCTCATCGTCAAGGCTACATATGGTGGGCATTACAGTTAGGTAATGCTTAATATTTCAAATTCACCTAGTGGAATGCTGCGGCTTGCTAGGATAATATTTTCTGTGAACCTCCTCTCTATCTATCGTGAGATCTTTTATACCATAAATCTTTCCTGTTTGCTCCATATCTTCCGCATCCCAAGAACAGAGCTGCTTTTGATGTGGTATCAACATTCATCAGTTCCCTTCAAGGAAGTGGTTGAAGCGTGTACTTATACTTTCCAGATACAAAGAATGCAGTTAATTACTATTTGCTATTATATCTGGCTCTGTTTCACTTCAGAGCAAAACAAAACCCTAATCTCTTTTTGGCATCTGAACAATTTTGAAAATGACTTCATAACTCATAAGCAACCAGGCCCAAGGCTTACATTTTATTTAATAGAAAATTTTGCTTAGTCTCTGAGTCCATATGGTCTACAGCCTCAACAAACACCATCAAATGTACCTCATTTTGAGAATCTTTTTAAACTTTCTTTTGCTTTTGCTGTCAGCTGATAGCAGAATCAAGCTCACTTGTAAAGCTACTTTCCTATCAAGTTATGCTACCACTACTTTCCTGGACATAGCTTAATTGCTGATGTGTTTCACTCTGTTGGATACAACATGGCTATGGCTATGAGATTTGTGTTAGGTGGGATACGACTGATTGCATTTGGGTACAACTTCCTCAAAGGAAGGACATAGAAAGAGAAGATCTTTTTGTCGTGAAACCTGAAAGGTTGCAACTTAAACTTCTAATTTTAGATAAACACTACATTTATTAATTCAAAGAGAAATCACACAAATTAGCTATTAGAAGTTTGGGGCTCATCTCAAACTTCTCACAGACGACTTCATTAGTGGTGAAGAGAGATTAACTTAGAAAGTTAACAAGACAATGACTCGCTTTTCTGACTCTTTAATCCTCTTTTTTTTATTTGAATATGGCTTGATGGAGACAATATTTACAATTCTTTGATTTTTATTAAATCATGCACACTTATATTTATGTGAAGTTGATGGTGTTTTCTGTCAGTGGTTAGTTGCTTTCATCTTCGCTATTACAAGGGTAAGGTTCTAACAATTGGATTCCTTAAACCTTGCCTAATGTTCTAGAATCGTTGTATTGGGGTATTTGAATATGCATGTGATGTAACATAGCTATCAAGGATCAACATTAATAGCTTTATGAAATTTGTTAGAGGGGAGGAGTAATGGTACTTCATTAAAAGATTTTGGATATTATGTGACCTCATTAAGAGCATATGAAACACAGAGTGTCACTGGATTAGTCTGTGGACTGTAGATAGAGATGTACAAATTTGACGTAATTAATCGAAATAGAGTATGACTTGACTTGGAAATAACCTTCATATTTAAATCAAATTAGATCAATAAGTTATTTATGTACACACGAGCCTAAACTGACCAGATGCAAAATATCACCCGAATACCCAAATGTACAACTTTAGTAGCTATGTATTTAGCAAATGAGCCACATAATGTACATGAGCTAAATTGAAACATAATTTTTCTATCTACCGCCATCAAAGCAAATTTTGCAATACCCATCTTGATTGTGATCTTCAACTCTATATGACTTAGTGACACAACTCCAACTAATTTGGATAGCATAAGCATTCCCATGAAGGCAATGAAATATGGCCTTTATATGGGGCTCCATAAGTTTTGTAGAGTAGTTGCAGTCTGCCAGTATTGGAGCCCACACAACCACCACTAAACATTTCGATGAACCAGAATCTTGCTGATAAAGTGATGGAGGAAGCTGATTGATACTAGTTCTACCAACCTTAATTATTTGTGATGTTGCATATATAAACAATGGAACTCAAAATGAAGTAGTTCCTTATTTTTAGTTCTAAAGGAGGTTGAAATACATGATGGGGCAGCTGAAATTGACAAGGGCGACCTTTTGGAGCAACAGGGGGAGTAGGCTTATAGGTTTAGGTATGGTAAGCCGGATAAGGATTAGGATCAGGATTTAAGAATTAGTCCTTAGCTGGAGTTGAACACTGAATCAGGCAAGTTATTCTGAGAATTTCGGTTTAGTTGATAGGTGAATTTTATTTAATGAGTTTTGGTGGATTTTTCTATAATTTTCTTATTTGCTTTGTGGCAAATTGGTTGCCAGAAAAGTAAGTTTATAGCTGAGAAGCAAACCGCCACGTACTACTTTTGCAAACATAGAACATGATCCTCTGACTAGTTCATAAGCAAATATTTTATATTGTAGATGTAGTTGGTTTTGCTTGGCCATTAGTAATGGAGAAATTTCAGAAAAGGAGTTAATTGCAGAATTAACTGTTCTAGCAAATTTTCGAATCACAGTAGCTTAGTAGTTTGCATGTATTTGTATTGATTCCTCACCCATTACAACGAGCATAAATTTTGGCTTAGTAGTCATGACTTGTGCATGAGGAAGCAGAACAAAACAAAATTAGCTTGAGTTGCAAACTCGTCAAAAAACTGTTTGAACAGTTTAGGATGGGTTGCAATTTTTTGTTTTGCTTCAATTTTTGGGTTTCTTTCCCTTATATTTGAATACTCCTTTTTCGTGTTTTTGTTGTTTTATGAACCTTCTAATTGCGAAATGTTTACAACACCTTTTTTCATGCTTACAGATGGATAGCTGATAGTCGTGATGAGTATACTAAGGAGAGGCTAGAGGCAATTAATGATGAATTCAAGCTCTATAGGTGTCATACAATTATGAATTGTACAGCTGCCTGCCCAAAGGGTTTGAGTCCTGCAAAGCAGATCCAGCAGATCAAGCGTCTCCAGCTTGCCTGATGATTACTTTTGATTTTTGATGTTTCGGATTAGGTTCAATTGCTTCGGTGCATAATGTATTGATGAAAAATTTAAGTTGGAATATTGATTTCCAACCAGCTTGAATATGCAGCAGGGAAATAATTTGTCTGAAACTGCGTTACTTGATTTGTGATGCTGCTTATTTGTTCCTAAAACATTTGGTTGCAGTGAAAAGTATTTAAATTGTCAAAGGTTTATATAATAAATTTAAGTTGTGATTTCTGTCTGTTTTACACAAGCAAAGTTATATCGGACAACGAGTTTATTCTCGAACAATGTCTACATATCCCAGTTAAGTTCTACTTCATTGCTCTCGAGCGATGGATGTGCGTCCTTGTTGCACTACTATTTCTATGCTAATGTCATCGGTATGACATTTCACTTTGAAGACCTATATGAAGTCAAGCTAGGCCTGGATTGGAGCTGTACTTACCCTCTATTTAAACCTCTTGAGCTACTGGTGTACACTGAAACCTGCTTTTCTTAGTGACAAGGCTACGATGGTGTTAAAGACTGATGAACCGCCAATAAAATGATGCTAGCCCATGTAAGCTTCTCAACAGAGTGACTGATATTAAGTTTGGCCAAGATTGGATTGTCTCTACCTTGCTAGGATCCCTTAGACCATTTCTATGCCCTGTTTGTATGTAATGAACCCAAAAAAGTTGATACTTAGCGTAGAGCTTCCACTCTCTAAGGTGTCGTTTCGTATAAACGTAATTAAATTAAATCCCTTAAGAAATGAAAATGATATTTAAAAGAATAGTTGATGTTATTTGTTTGAAAATACTCGAGAAATAGAATTGGTAACGCTTGAGAGTTGAGAAGAAGGGGAGAGAGACAAAATGAAAAATAGAGGAACGAGAAAGATCAAATGTTACCTGTGGTGCCGGAAAGATAACAAATGAAAAGTATTAGCTTGTGTTAGTTATTAATGTCAAAAAGCAAGCAACCAGTAATAAATTTACTTTCTTGATTTCGTTTTCAAATTTTATTTTTTGACAAACCAAACATATTCTGGTTTACTCAAAGTTTCAAAAATTATACATGCTTTAATTAAGCTAGACATTAAAATGTCATCAAAATTCTACATGTCTAAGTCTACCATTAATTCATCAAGCCTATTTATTAATTGTAGTTGTAAATTAATGATATTTAATGCCTCTTTTCACAAATTAGTCTGTTTCATTGAATTTGCCCGACTTTTTAAATTACACACGCTTAGTTTAATTCTCATCCACACATTAACTTACATTTTCATCTCATCTACAAATTCTCCCACCTTCCTATAAAATATACCTTTTGACTACTTTTATTCAATTTTCTTGATTTTCACTCTGTTATGCTTGAAGCTTTTTCTTTAAAACATCGGGTTTAATTATCATTTGCTCTAAAATTCATCGGCAGAAGCTAGAAGAAAAAGGGAACATGAAAAATCAGAATGCTTGTAAGCATTGATTCCTATGAATTATTATAAACTGTTCAAAAGATTTTGAAAAAATATGAGCATGAAAATATTTGGTTTCATTACTTGCTTTACTTTCCCATTGAGATTTTCTATGATGGAATATACAATAGATGCTTTTTATTCAATAAGTTATTACTAGAGGATTATGCTTTAGCTTTGATCCTCATAAATAGGGAAGTGTCATACAATTACTATCCACAAACAGCTTCTACAGCTAAGCTTTTCTTCACTCCCCTACACGGATCCCCAAACGTGTCGATAGATACTCCGATCTTGCAACTACGAGCTCCGACACACTCCTGTACAAAAATTTAGATGTTCGAGAAATCAGCTGAACTCAAATAAACGATAAAAAGACCGAAGAAGAGTTGATAAGGGTGGAGTATCCTACCTTCTGAACAATCGGAAGTGCATGTAAACTCTTGCATATACCGTGCGAGTATGTTCCACAAGACCCTTGAGGCGTACCAAAGCTTGCAAAATTAATTGAGGAAATCACTTGATTCGGTGAAGGGCACTCCAACGAAAGCGTCGGTCCTACGTTCGTTCCTGTTTGATCCGTAGTCCACATATCAACAGGAGGTGGATGAGACTCGGATACATGTGAGCACAGGCTTCCAACCTGTTTGGTGGTGAACGATATCTTTGTCGGATCTCCACCTATCTCTTCAAATATCACAAGCACATTACCATTCGGTTTTATCCATGAACGAGGGACGTGGTACCTGCACAGTCATTAGATTTAGGTTCTAAATGATAGGTTTTGGATAATAGTTACAACCCGTTTGGTAACTGGTACTATATGGCGAGAACGATAATGGAATGTTAGTGTAATTTTGGTAAGAATATCTCTTGATATATTTATTGACCATACTTATTTTCCTTTAACAAGTTCATTCACTTCACAAAATTCATTACAATACATTACCACTTAAACACGTGGTATTAGATGGCAATGAAAAATTGTGTACAAAAAACCTTTTTCATCATCAAACTTTCATTATTATGGTAATGACATGATATATATCATGAAAATTTACTCTACAAATTATTCCCATTACCACCAATTAGTACCATTAACCAAACGGGCCATTAGTACTAACACTTACAATGTTTGTGTTGGTTTTCCGCAGTTCTTGTGACATTTTTCTGCATTGAAAGGTCCTCGGTAATTACAATAATCGGTGCAACCAGTACCTGGCGCGATAAAGGATGGCCAATAGCGTCCGATACTCTGACCATTCACCCATGCCTCGCCTTTCCCCATCCCAGTGAAGTCCAGAGCAAGTGGGTCATTACCATCAGGAGCATCAAAAGTTGTCTAGCAGAAAATATTTTCAGGATTAGCAATTTAGCATATAGTCATAACTTGAAACACTGGCATATATTTTATATCCGTCCCCTGATTTTGGCTCATACACTATTTTAGTCCGTCTGACTGAGTTTGCCCCATTACTAATTTTGAACATGACCCCACCTATAATAACCCACTAAAATCTACAACTTATTTCTCTTTTTTGCATTAAAATCAATAATTAACCGGCTAAAAGACATGGCCACACCTACAATGCCCCTCTAAAATACTACTTTTCAATTTTTCTTGTGTCATCCCTTGATGAGAAATCTCAGAGGAACAAAGGACTATTTATTGATTAACCCATAATTTTCAAATTTAGGTTACAAAATTACTAGATGATATTTTTCTTGCCACTCTATGAAGAATGAGAGAATTTATTTTGAAAGGGCTCATATTATAAAGCTGTTACACTCAAAGTGAATGTTCAAGAAGTGAGTTTGAGTGTACCTTATACCAAGTTAGGGGAAGATTCTTGGGAAAGGCAGATGAGTCCCAAAGAGAAGAACTTCCACTGGACAAATCCAAGTCCTCCCCTTTCAATCCAACCTGGATTAAACAAAAAACTGAAATCTTTAGATTCAAAGTGTTCAGAATTTCCCTTTTCCTTCTACTTCTGTTTTTGTGTTGCATGAAATTTAGTGCTTCAAGAACTACACAATAGTTATTAGATACATCAAGGATTATGTGCACAGATACTCCGCTCATAGAAGCTGTATTAGAGTATGTAACGTATCTTGGGGCCTCAACCATCAGCTTAAGCTTTTGGTTGAGTTGGTTCCTTAATATGGTATTAGAAGCTAGCATGGCAAGAAGTCACGGGGTCGAATCTCAAGCACCCCTCATTTAAAGTGGACTATTTAGCGTCAGATATGAGAAGGGTTTGTGCTAAATCCACACTTCTTGCCCAAAGGGCTCTCATCATTTCATGTGAGGGGGCGTGTTAGAGTATGTAACATATACTAGGGCCTCAACCATAAATTTAAGCTTTTGGTTGAGTTGGTTCCTTGATAAGCTGGGATCGAGGATTGGATGATAGCACACCATACCCTTATCAAAGGAGATAAGGAGGTTGCGGTCTCACGCCACTCATCAAATTATAATATTTAAGAACCATACATAACAGTACATTACATTACATTATATTACCCCCAATGTCATACTTAACAGTGAGGGCACAAATAAATAAAGGCATAAAGATAGACCTGATATGTCCATTGTTGTGAAGAGAGATCGAGTGTAAGGCCACCACTAGAGCTTCTCAGCAATAGAGGACCAGTAACACCAGCACCCGCTAAATCAAAAAACGCTCCATAGTTCTGCAAAGCCATTTGTAAAAGAATACTCAATTTAAGGCAAAATTTTATCATATATGTTAAGTTTAAGAAAAAAATCAGAGTCTTTAGAACTGACTGCGAGTCCCACAGTCAAGCTTAAGAGATCAATTGTGTTCTTTCCCATGTTGAATGTTGCAGGAATGTCCACTGAAATCTTATGATTCCCTTTGGGAGCAAAGTTGGTTGCTGCTCAGTTCCAGACAACAAAGAATTGTCACAATTAGAAATTTCAGATATTCAAAGATTGACTAAAGATGATCATTACTATCGGATGCAAATCCAACAATATCAATTAATATATAAAGTGCTTTCTAATAGAAGTACATTTTATTAAGATTGACCCACCTAAAGTGTGGTTTGGGAGGGTCAGTTGTACGCAGCCTTATCCTTTTTAATCATAAGACTAACAAGAGGTTGTTTCTGATTGACCCTTGGTAGTAAACGTCATGTCCAACTCACATAAATAAGAAGTGCACATGATTCAGTTGGTCCGAATCTAGGCATGATTCTGTAACATTGTCATTTTTGACACCTAGATCTAGTTTTCAAGTTCCTGTTTCATAGTATCAATTTGATACAGCTGTAATCTTTACCTGTGAGCTTCCCATTGATGAAAGTATGAAGTCCATGCCCAAGTGATTCTACATGAAGAACAGCTTGAGATCCATTCTGAATAAATGGTTCATCACCTTTGACAAGCATGCTGCAATACATAGAAAGTATTATTGTTAGGACTTTCAAAGCAACTCAGGTAACTAGGATGACGTACTGACTCGTACGGAGTAACCAGATAGGTGATTGTAAAACAAGTATAACTTTAATAGACTGTTACACTGTGTTTGGATAGCAAATTAGGAGAGAAAAGAAAGGAAGTAATAAGGAAGGAATATGAGTGTTTTTTCTTCAAATCTTTCCACTTTAAAAGAGATCGTATTTTTTACAAAATTTGTCCATGTTTCCCTCCAAACCTCTCCCCTCCAAATCCCTCCCTCCCTTTTTGTTATCCAAACAACGGATACTCCATCCTTCCATATCCCTCCCCCTCCTTTGCCTCCATTTTTCTCTATCCAAACACAGAGTTAATACTATAAAGACATCAAAAGCAACTGATGACGCTAATAATGGGATATGTGTTTCAAACAAATACAGAACTTGAATATACCTCGATGAATACCACAGGTAGTCACTTTTGTCAGCTGTAGTATTTATTTGCTCCAGTAGACCAGGCTTTACAAAGGCCTGCGTCTTCGATATGCCTACTGGTTCATGAAACCAGCTCCAACTAGACTGAATATCGCTTGCAGAATCAAGGTTGTATTTCAGAGACTGAGGAATGTATTTCGGAAGCATTGCCATAGAATTTATCTGCCAGAAGAAAGTTTCATTGCCTGTTATCTTTCAGCTTGTTACTATTGACGAAATCTAAATAAAACCCTTCAAAGCATTATCAGTTAGCACATTGGCAAGCTATGAACCCAATGTAGGATAACTGTTACCAAATTAGTCTAGAAACAGACTATTTTTGGCCCCTTATACTTTCTCCGTTCTAAAATACTCGCACCCGATTGTAACATGTTGTTTATCAGTAGTGGAACGGAAAAACTATCTCAGAGAATCCATGAAAACCAAATGCAAAGAAGTGATTTTCTTCAGCGTGTCAAATTAGTCTCGTCTTTTATTTCACTTTTAAATGAATTAGTAAATTGTATACATAAAAAGTACGAGGCTCACCCTTGCAGTGTTTAAAACCACATTATTGCAGTCAGGCAAGATGCTCACAGACCATGCAGGCAACTGATACGAATTTCCATTGAATTTCACAGTCGCATCAGATTTTGTGTCCACGTTGGCCAAAAATGCTGCACATGCAGAATCTGTTTTGTAGATTGCAGCCTGAAAAAATATACATTGGTTACTAATTACTCGTGAGGTGTATCTGGAACTTCGAAAGTATTTCATGGAACATGTTTATATACTCTCATTATTTCCCAAGATATATGCAACAAACACAACAACAATGTGAAAATTGTGAAAGCTATAAATGGTCGGCTACATGAACCAAAACAAATCAACATGAGGGATCATCGGTAACAAATCTTACATCGTATTCCGGCCCTACTACTATTCACTACAACTAAGAAAATCAATTCTAATCATCATCTACATTGTACATATATTTTCCTCGTTCATTTGTTCTATCTATTGTCACATGGTACTCCAAGTCTCAAATTTTCATGTCATTTTTCACTCAATAGAAGTCAACTTAAGCCTACCTCAGCATCTTCTAAGTTCTTCATAGTTCTAACCTAACTGTAAAATATATGCAATTATAGTACCCTATCATGTGTCTTCATTCCGAATGTACACTTTAGAGTGTATCCACTCATCCATCCTAACATATACATCTCAACTATCCCTAATTTTCTACAATGATCTCTTTTCTCTTTTAACCTTAGTGGTACATCTTGATCGCATAATATTCTGTTCCGATCTTTCCATTGGAGTCAGCTTAAGGTTTACATCTTTATCAACATATATGTCCATTCTTGTTAAAACTTAAGCCAAGATACTTGAATAACTCACTTGCAAAGAGCTCATTCGCATCTAATTTTACAACATCTCTACTATGACCCTTTGTGCCAAAACAATATTCTATCATATTTCAATCTAGTTTCTATGCTTGGCATAGATGCACCCCTAGTTCCATTCGGTAATATGATGACATGAGCGAATAACATGCACGATGAAACTTCTTGGATTTATCATGTTATCTCATCTAGGACCGTTGCAAACATAAAAGGTCTCTTAGTAGAACCTTGATGTAGACTAATCGATTTGCAAATCTTGGAAGCGTATGCAAAACCTCAAGTGGATTAGAAACTATATAGTCAAGCTAATGGAAACTTCCAAGTGGAATGCAAGAACGAGAAGATAGCTAATGAATAAGAAGTCTAACAATTCACTAGACTTAAAACGATACAGTTGAGATTTCTATAGCGTTAGTGATCGAGAATGGTACCTCCAAATTTGAACCAAGAGAAGAGTATGTGGGATCAGTTGCTACCATTGCTGCCTCACAGAGCTTTATCGCCTTATGTACATCTTTTAAGTGGCCCCATTTTGGCTGCCTGATAATACCTTGATTTCATTTTCATACAAAAGAAAAGAGAATAAAATCGCAATAATCAGTTTTTGATGCAGCTAGACTTAAAAGACTACAAGTAAAATTCCTGGAACTCACTTAAGTGCGGTAAAATGCATCGCCTCATAACAAACTACTGCCTTAAGTAATAAGCGTACCGTATTCATCGATCGGAGCATCATAATCATAAGTTGTGGTGATGAATGGTCCACCAGAAGTGCGTTCGAAGTTGGTTCCTCCATGGTACTGTTTTGCATATATGAGACATCGGACATAATCAGTATTTTTCGCTGCAGCGATTACTTACTGGTTTTTATGAAGATTCCAAAATAGTTGAACTTAAATCAGGAACTGAGTACTACCATGTAATAATTTTGCATTGTGCCCCCTCGTTGGTAAAATCGTGCCACTGAAAAAGCCAAGTCTTCAACAGGTCGGTAAGGTATAGAATCGCCAAAGGAAGAAAACCTAATACCCCAGAAACACAAACATCAAAAACCATCAAAAACACAAACATCAAAAACTAATTCAAATCAAACCAAGCCGTTAATCATTAAGTCACAAGCCAATATCACAGCTTTTTGCAGAAATTCAAGGACGGTTTGAAAAAACAAGGAAAGCTCGTGAGGCTCACCATCCGCTCCAATTTTCAGTCCATAGTTTTGGCTTTTGGTTGGAGTTCGGTGTGAACTGATCGCAGTAAAACCCATTACACGTGTTGATCTGTATTATCAATTACAGAAACAAGAAGTCCGAAAAGAGTCAATTTTGTTTGTTCTTTGCATAGTAACAGATTGAGTGTATAGCAAAGGTTAGAATAATCAGACTTACAATGGGACCAGGAGCATCTGCCTGCTGGCACATAACCCATGGTACCCCAGTATCCAAAGACACAGCCATGTTTGCTGCCCACTTAATGTAAGATTTTCCGGCTTCCCCATACGCTTTATCAACATTACCATACTCATTTTCAATCTATAAAGCACAAAATATTATTATAGTGTTAGGCATAGAAGTTTGAGTAGTTGTTAGTGGTTCAACTAGCTTAAACACTACTTTTAAAAGAAAAAAAATCACTATTCGGTAAAGTAGCAATTTAGGTAGCGTTGGTGTCGATAGTTGTTCTCAGAACATTCAATGTGTATGGTTCCAAAATAAAAGGTAGTGTAAGATTTACTCGCCATTTTTCTTAACAAATTGTATTCCAACAGCTACCATAAGCACCACTTTTATCGAACATTTTTAATTTACACAACAAATCAAAGGGTTAAATATTACCGCAATCGGACTACTACAACTACACAGAGCTAACAGCCACCCCCACAACTACTTTGCATTGAAAATACCCTAATTTGATGGTACCAATGACCCATGTCATCAATTGTTATATTAGTCAAAATAAGACAACTCTAATTCATTAAATATACTTTAGGTAATTCTAACACATATTAGCTCAACTACCATATCATTTTCAACATTCATCATGAAAGAAGGATCAAATAAATTATAAGACAAACCTGGGACAGGATTATGGGTCCTCCTTGTGATGCATATAGGTTGTTTTGCTTCATCAAATCCACGATATACGCAGTGAATCGTTGCATCTCTTCCTGTATCATCATCATCAAATTTTTTTCAGTAATATATTTCTCAAAACTAATTTACGAAGCTCGATATCATAAGGGCGAAGAGGAAGACCTTAAATGGTTCATTATCAGTTCGAAATTTGATTCCAGGGATGAAATGCAACCAAACAGGAAACCCACTGCATCAAAATCAGCCATTAAAACTTCCAAGGGAGAAAATTCATGACAAATGGTGGGAATAATTCACATTATTACTACGAGTAGAAGAACAAAGAAAGAAAAAAAAAAAACAGTAACAGAAATTACCCATAATTCCATTCAGCACAAACATAAGGACCAATCCTTAGATGAACATAAAGCCCAGCTTCACCCACTAATTTCACAAACTTGACTAAATCTTTTCTACCAGAAAAATCATACTGCATTTATTGCCATAAATATGAATGGGATTAATAATTAAACTTATATATCATCAAATTGGTAATTCATAACTTGATTCAGTCAAGTTTCTAAATTAAGAAACACCATAAACTCAAGTAAAACTATATTAATATTTCCACTTATATGATTGTAACCATAATAATAATAATAATAATAATAATAATAATAATAATAATAATAATAATAAAACAATAATCAAGCTTGAAGTCTGTCTGGTGCACAAAGCATCCTCGGATTCAAGAAAGGGTCCCACACTTCCACCAAATGGGTATAACCATTTTTGCAAGGAAATGATTTTTGCGCTCATTTCTGATGCCCTCTCCCTCCCCAGACCCTAACTGCTTTATGCGGGACATGGCCGATGACCATGATTTTCAAACTCGAAACCATGATCACACTGCAACACCTAAATCTGAACATCATGGCTCCCCTTCCCCATCAAGCCATCAACCAATATCATCATTATCATTTTATCCGGTGTATCCCACCTATAAAACAAGCCATCAACCAATAATCGAACCTAAAATCAAACAATAACAACATTTCTTCATCCCAACGTCTTAAAACGACTCCTAAAATGAGTGAGGTTCAGAGTTGGAAATTAGACGTACACAACCTTACAATAGCAACCATGTTTCACATAAATGAAAATGCACTACATGAAAACCAAAAAGTAAAAGGAAAAGAAAAGGAAAAACCTGGCCTTTAATTGGTTCATGCAAATCCCAGAAAACATAAGTCTCAATTATGTCCAATCCACCATCCTTTGATTTTTGAATAAGGTCTGGCCACATCTACTCACCAAAAAACAAGGAAAAACATTAATCCCAAAAACAAGAATTAACAAACATAAAATATTTTAAAATTAGAAAAACAAAAAAAAAAAAGTGGAATCAAATCTGAGACCTCGGGAGTGCTGCGAGGGTAATGTATAGAACCCGAGACAAGAACTCTACGTTTTCCATCAATGACAAGAGCTCGATGATCATACGTCACATTATACGCAGCAAACGACGTCGTAATCAAAACACCCACCATTAACATAGAAAACATCACCATTTTTATACCCATCATCATCATTAATTTTCACAAACACTTTTCCAAAAGGGTATTTACTTTTTGTTGATTCTATTACTATTCATTATTATTAGTACTTCATTTTAATGTATTTATAAGAAAGATTTTAACTTTATGGATAATGGATGATTATATTATATTGTTACTCCAAGCTTAGTTTAGCTAGCTTCTAGCAAAACTAATGGAGAAAGCAAAATGTTGCTTGGCCGCTTTGTAAAAGAAAAACCCACAAAAAAGAATCAAAATTTAAGAAAAAAAATTACTCAAATTCTTAAGCTAAGAAACTAAAGCACGCCACCTTCCATTACTTATCTTAAGATTGATGGAGATCAGATATGAATGATATATCATTAAAGATAAAGAAAGATGAAGTTGTGAATATATAGTTTGTAGCATAAAATTGTTTAGGAGATTTTTGTGTCTTGTTCTTAAATGTGGGTTTGATGGTAGGGTTGATGTTCATGTTTTATAGTAGTAGGAGTTTGTATAACATATGTGGTATGTTTGATGAATTCCTTTAATATATATTTTGTAAATATTTTAAAATTTTTAAAAACTCACGATTAATATTATTTGACTTTTAAATTTGTATTGAGATTTATGTAAAAAATTAAGTGAAAAGAATAAATAGAAACAAGGAATATTATTTTTAAATCTAAAATGTAAATTAAAAAAGAATAAAAAGAAAAAATAATAAAAGGAGAGACGTAATAATGTGAATAATGGGTAGTATAGAGTGTAGTGACGGATGAGTCACAGGAATTGAACTGAAACACTATTGAAATGGAAGTGAAGTTGGGGGATGAAGTAATAGTAGCGTTTATTGGAGGTGTGTTATAGTGATCTGTCTCATCCATAAATCAAAAATATTTTATATTTTTTTCATTTTATATTACTTGTAACATTAAATAAAATAATACTATTTATTTATTACTTTTAATTTGTGATTAGTTTTTAATTTATAAGTTAAAACATAATTGTTTGATTCATCTCATTGCAAAAATTATTAATATTAAATTTTTATAACTTTTTATCATACATAATTAAAGATATTAAGGATTAAATTAGTACATTGAATTGCGTGAAAAAATAAATGTTGCAAGTTTATTGCAATGGAGGAAATATATTTTATATGACATTGAGTTTTTCTTTTTGTTATCATACGATTTTGAAATGGTATTTTTATAGCTTATGAGTGTTTGCATCTTGTGCGTTTTGCCGTTTTCGATTATATATCCTGACATTGATAATAAGTTTAGGCCAACTTTAAACGAGTACCTGGAGTAATAATCAAGTGGAGGATGGTACAGGTTA
Organism: Amaranthus tricolor; assembly: GCF_026212465.1. NCBI lineage: Eukaryota > Viridiplantae > Streptophyta > Magnoliopsida > Caryophyllales > Amaranthaceae > Amaranthus > Amaranthus tricolor. The sequence continues at coordinate 14,539,495 of NC_080047.1, forward strand.
AGTTGGAGTGGTCCAGAGTAATCATCAAGATTTTCAAGCTTTGATGACCTACCACGTGAATGGGCCGAGGAATGGATGATAATGAATGTTTTCTGTTGAATCATATCATCATTCTTTTATTATTATTATTATTATTATTATTATTATTATTATTATTTTGTTATTTGATTTTGTTTGGTTATTGTTATATATATATATATATATATTATATATATATCTGTTATAGGTTGTGTGAAAAGGAAGATTAGATGAGAATTTGTTTGGAAGTAAACAAATTATTCAAGTTAGTGTTGCTAATGGGATTTAATAAGAGTTGGTTTGCTAGATAAATTTACTATTACTATTACTATTACTATTATTATTATTATTATTATTATTATTATTATTATTATAATAGATAAAATTAGGAAATTGATGTTAAATATAATAATTAAAAATATAATTAATTTCTTATTCTTATTTCTTTTTTTGAACACTTATAATATAACGGCATTAAATTGTTCAAATTTGTTTATCCCTAAATTTGAAAGAGAGTCTTGTGAGATAAGTGAGAGTCTTACGAAGTAGTATTTAAGAGTTATTAAATTAAAACTTGTAGCATATGTTGTTAAAATTTAATAATATAAGTGAGAAAAAGTTCTTTTAACAAAAATAACAATATTTGTATTTGTGTATCATTATTTGATAGGTATTTAGTTTTTTCCTAATAAAATATAATCTAGTACATTTGGCTAAAAAAATTAATATATATTCCAATTAAGATAAAAATTAAACCTAATAATTGTGGAATTAAATATTCAAGTGTGTGAAATGGAAAAGTATTAATGGGGGATATTCGTTTGTCTTTCGGTGAGATAAAATAAGCTAACGTGGCAATTATGTAGATGGGGGAGGCTTGGGTGATGCGAAATCAGAAATGTTAAAGAAAAATAGTAACGACAATTGAGACCAAATTTACAATTTGATGAGTCTGCAAAGTCACACTTCAATTTCTATTTTTCATTCGCATGCCGACACCCTCACTTTCCTTCTTTTGTCAAATAATTCCACCATTTTCTTACAATTTAGAGCTCTACTCTTAGATACGGATGTTCATGGTACAAATGGAAAAATTGATTCGACCTAAAATTGATCTGAATTCCAATCGAAAAAAATGGGTCCCGAACCTAAGAAATCTGTTAAAAACGAGTTAGTTGGGTTGAACTTATTGGGTTGTGCAGTTGTTAAAAAAAAGGGTAAACATCTCTACTTGGACGTACAAACAAAAAAGCCTAATGGAGTATTTCCTTATTTAATATGCTCTTTACTTTTGTACTATTAATATTCAAACATAAATTGTTGTATTTTGTTTGAGTTATTCGGATATCTTTTTTATAGTATTATGCATTTTAAACTTTTTAATGTTTCTTTTTGTTGAATTATTATTATTTGATCAAATGAAAGATGTGTTGCAATTTTATCGTGATTTGATTAGGCATTATACTAAATATTTTTTCCGAAAAAAATTATCTATTTTCAAATTCGATGTTAAAATAAGATATCCCACGATTTTTTTAAGCTAACCCAGAATAAATAAAATGACATTCCCTTGTGTACAATGAAATCTTTAAAATGTAAAAAAAAGTTTAAATTTTCATGTCCTAAAGGTTCGAGTCTAAGTATGGGTCTACTAAAAATTAGTGGTCTGTATCTAAGTCTAGTTAGACCTGACTCATGACCATTCTTACTCTTAGATGTCCAATGAGTGTACATAATTATTCTAGGTTGAGCGATGACGAGGAGAGACAGAGTGACTACGTGTAGGGTAGCCTATAGATTGAACGGTTTTGCAAACCATGGGGGCAGATTTATGTGCACAGGCTAATCCTAATACATCTAAACAATGGTCATGATACCCTAGTAGACAACCCAATGGATGATGTAGCTCCCCGGGCTAAGAGACGTAGGCAGACTGCTAATAGAGATTGAGCGATTACTTCACCCAAGCCATGCATACCTTAAATGTATAATAGTTACCTTGCTATGGAGGAAACAAAACTAGGATTATATACGAGGGTAGTGAGTGTGGGCCTGCGATTCTAGAGGGTCGTACTAGAAAGAAGAACTTGGTGGCCATTACCAGACTTTGAGATATATTTGATGAGTTGTGTATATAGTTGTCCACATTTCTTTCGCCCAGTTGCAACGTATTAGAGATTTATTCGTCGAATGACAACTATTAAGAGTTTAGAGATCCTTAGATGCCACCTCTCCGATGTTAATGTCTCATTTACGTACAATTTTTTTATGCATATATATATATATATATATATTTGATATTATGAAAGTATTTGATTAGACGATTCAAATAAGATTTCACTTGACTATATTTTTTCTAACACATATTTGCAATGTATAAAATAAGTTTGAAAGGTGATTAGTACCTATATTCCTTATGTAGGGACTATTTTAGAACGGAGGAAGTATACATCAAATTGTATAGAATCAATTTTTATAAAATTAAGAATACATCGAGACGAATCAAACAAGATTACATTAAACTATTTTAACTTATAGATTAAGAATTTAATACTCTCCCCGTTCTTTTTTGTTTGTTCACTTTACTTTTTGCACGCTCTTTAAAGAAAATTTTAAGTCTTAATATCTCTAAATACGTATCATAGAAAATTGTAAAAATTATATTAAATATATTATATTTTCAATATATAGTTCAAAAATCAAATTAAAATTTCTCTCTCCTAAGGTGAAAAATTTTAAAGTAGACAAACAAAAAGGAGCAGGGTAAGTATAAATTAAAAGTGATTGATAAATAGTACTACCTCTTATTCAACCCATCAATCGCAGTTAGTTTTTTACACTTGCCGAAACAATATATTAACCTTTAATATCTTTTGAAAGAAGTGTGACTTGAGTCTTTTGATCAGTCATATGATTAGATGACAATTGAAGAGTTAGAAAGCTGGAAGAAGTGTTAGAAAGCTGGTGCATGTGGCTCGAACCCTGGCTCGACCGAGTCCAGGTCGAGGGAAGCTACTGCATGACTTTTTTCGTGAATCTGTTCATTGCTGCTTTCATCAACTGTTGTCCCATATGTCCCTCTTACCTTATATAAGTTGTATTGCTATTGTTGTAGTGAAGAGAGCTAAGCCAAGAGCTTGAGTCTCCCATTTTGTTCCTTGTCAAACTACTTTATTCTCTACTCCACGTAATGCTCACACACACTACTCTCTATTGATGTAATTCCTTCAACTTTACTATAAGCTTTTAAGCTCTTTTATCCTTTAAACACTTAATGATACACTAGCCTAAGATGGTGGATGTAGCGTCATTAACGGTGAATCACCTTAAATTTTGGTGTTAATATTTTATTTACTTTTATTGTTTAAATCATCCTAATACGTGCATATAACCATGCCTCATTAGTACATCTTTAAGCCATGATTATTAACCTTTTATATCATTTTTAGATCTATGTTTCCATATTCGTTAGTCTAGACTATCTTTAATTATTCATAATTAAAAATTATAAAAAATTAATATTAATTATTCTTGTATAATAGATTGATTACGAGGGAGTATAAAAAAACATAGGGACGATAATAGTGAGTGAATAAAAGGGGGTAGTTCCTAACTTCCTATAACAGCGGATGTATAAATAATTCTTGTATTTCTTTATCTGATGTAGCCACACGCACAAATCACAATGAAAGTTGTTTGATTAAGATTTAAGGTTTTGATGTTTCTTTCTGCTACTTGGTTTGCCCTTTGAAATTGGCGGTGATTTCCATACATTTGCCGCGGAGTAAGTGTTTGAGAGATTGAGAAGACTGAAGAGATGAGCAGCCCTAATAGATTTGAGAAGACTTTTTCAAGGAAGAACAAAAAGAACGATGATGATGACAAAGGCAAGAGCAATGAGGACGAACTTGTGATTACATCTCCACCATTAGAATCATCTTCTCAAGCTCAACAACAGAATGTGAATCCTGAGATTCCTAATAATAAAAATAAACACAAGAGGGTTAAATTCATTGTTGTTGAGAAAGGTGAACAATCTGTCGTCAAGAAGAAAACTTTTGGGATTGATGATAAGAAGAAAGTTGGGGACTCACAGAAATCTAAGCAGAAGAGAGTGGAAATTCAAGGAAAGGATTCGGTGAAGGAAAAGCAGAAGATTCGGAATGAAGTGAAAGATGAAACCCAGAAACAGTCTTTGAAATTGAAGCTGAAGATTCAAAATGGAACCCAGAAGAAGAATGGGGAAGGGGAGAAAAAGAAGGTTGTGGATGAAACCCAGAAGAAGAAAAAGGAAGCAAAAAATGAGGGAGTAGAGAAAAAGAAGGTTGTGGATGAAACCCAGAAGAAGAAAAAGGAAGCAAAAAATGAGGGAGTAGAGAAAAAGAAGGTTGTGGATGAAACCCAGAAGAAGAAAAAGGAAGCAAAAAATGAGGGAGTAGAGAAAAAGAAGGTTGTGGATGAAACCCAGAATAAGAAAAAGGAAGCAAAAAATGAGGGAGTAGAGAAAAAGAAGGTTGTGGATGAAACCCAGAAGAAGAAAAGGAAAATGGGTAATGGGGAAGTAGAAAAAGGGAAGGTTGTTGATGGAACCCAGAAGAAGAAAAAGAAAGAAGATAGTGGGAATGTAGAGAAAGAGAAGGTTCTAGAAGGAACCCAGAAGAAGAAAAGGAAAGCAGAAAATGGGGATGTAGAGAAAGAGAAGGAGAAGAAACCAAAGAAGGAGAAGATTCAGAGGAAGGAAAAGGAGAATGACAATGAACCCAGTTCTGAATGTGCATTTCCTACAAATAGAATCCTTAGAATTGTAAAAAGTGAAGGCTCTTCAGATTACAAGCTCAGTGGAGAGGCTGTTTTCCTCATCAATAAAGCCACTGTTTGTCTCTTTCTCTCTTCTTTTTCATTAGATTTATATTTAATTTTGATATATTTTCAATTTGAATTGGGTTTAGTTGAAATTGTCTGATTTCTAAGTATTTGTTCCATTGTTGCAATTTATATTAGCCTGCTTGGAACTGCTGCAATAGTCTGAACTATTAGTGTCTAAGTTGGATTAAGTGATTTAGATTTAATTTGTATGGTATTGTTGATTGTTTAGTGAGCTAATTAAGTAGTTGATATATGGATTGCTTTGATGGATCATGTAAGGTAATGCTGAACATAAAGGAATGCTAGTTTTTCTTCTCAAATGAGATTTTTGAGGTTGAAAAGACTACTTAGAATGACATAACTTATGCAGTTGTGCTTTTCAAGAGAAACATCTCAACATGCTCTTAAGACTACTTAGAAGTAAATGCTTTGTGTGATGATGTATGAGGAAGTTGATGATGTAATCAGTTTAGATGGAAGTGAAATAGGCATTTGGTGGGTGCTGTGTATTTGCTAATGTTTCTATAGACTACATGGGAGTGCAATATGAATATGGTTTGATTGGGAAGGAAAATTTCGGAGCATATAGATGGTCGGAAGAATTCCAACTTTGACATTCTTTTTATGTATGTAATGGTGGTTGTTAAGGCTTTACGTTGCTCAACATGTAAGGGTGAAGACTGAAGTTATGTGGATTAGACTGTTTATAATAGTGAGAAAGAGAGAAGGAATTTTTCTCAGTTTGTCAAATTTCGGACTTTGATTGAGAGGGTAGTTGAACAGATTTGAGAAGATGTTAAAATGAGGTAGATAAGGATGAGAATGAGTTGACGGATAGTGGTGATTAATTACTAAGACAGATAAGTGTTTATGTATTGTCCTTGTTAGTGAGGGTACGCAACCATTCATTGATTGGTGACCCATTGGATTTCTGATTTTGGCATAACTTGAGATGCTTGTCATATTAGCTAGATCTGTATCATCTCTTGAGATAAAGATTTACAGATTTTTCTGCAAGTTGGGCTATATAGCTTCTAATGTTATAAGAAAGTGAACTTCAACCGTACAAGGACTTATTTTATAATGACTAGTGTGTGTTTCCTTTTATAGATGATTTCGTGAAATCTCTCTTTTTCTTCAACATAGTTATTTATAAGAGAGGAAAGAAATAGAAGGTGATGCTTTAACGTCGCAGTTTTTCTGTTTTGACTGCCATTAGACATCCTACCAACGAGATGGTGATTTGTCATTCCTTTTATACACTTTGTGTAATTACTGAGTACTTGTGGATAATGATACTTGTATCCTTCTTTGTTGATGGAATGCTCAAGACTACCTTACTGAAAATTTAGTGGCTTTCCTCCATGCCCTTGTCAGAGGACTATTCCGAGCCCCTAATATTTCCTTTTATACACTTTGTGTAATTATTGAGTACTTGTCGCTAATAATGCTTGTAGCTTTCTTAGTTTATTGAATGCTTAATAGTCAATACTACCTTGCCGTCATGTCCTTGTGATCTTGTCAGGGGACTGTTCTGTCTCGTAAAATTCCTTTTGTAGAATGACATGAGCTTAGTCATCAATTTTCTGATAGAGAAAGCAGCAGTTGTAGAATGCATTGAAAAATTAAGGGAACACAACGAGAAAATAAGCAAAAAGAGATAAATAGACAAAGTACTATGTGATTAATCTTCTTCTATTGGTATATTTGTAGTTCTTGCGTAACTTGTAGATTGATGCTTGTCTCTTAGCATGATGTCCATTTCTGTTTTTTTGAGCTTAACAAATAATAATTTCAATCACATTTGCAGTTTTGATTCTGAAAGGGAACTTTATCTTTGTTGGGACACCATTAGTGTTCAATTGACAAAGTTAATTTTTGATCATAATCATGGCTGGCTAGACTGAGCTTGAGATGCAGTTATTTGTGTTTTTGTTTTGGAACATGTATGCAGAAGCTTACTTCAATCTTTATTTTATCTGGTTGCAGGAGAAGTTTATTGAACTATTTTCACAAGATGCTTATGACATTGCTGTTGAAAATCAAAAGCGCTTCGTTGCATACAAGCACCTCGGTATGGTCTCCTATAATTAGTTGTCACTTCTGTTTATGATTATTGAATTCTTAGTTTTTACATTATAAAATACAAATACTCGAATGTAGCTATACTTTGAGAAGGTACAATCTAACTAGTCTCGCTAGATATCTTTTTGTCTCCAGTTCCAAAGATAGTGAAGGATGTTTTTATGAGGTGAGGTATGAGAGTCATAATAGAAAAGCAACACTTAAGGGGATTTAGCAAGAAAAGTATTTTTCATTGACCCATCAGAAACATAATGAAAAAACAGAACACTATTGGTAGTTTAAATGTATAGGCGGTGTTTGGCATACGGGAACCGCTGATAGCTAGTAGTTGTTATCTGATTGAAAGGACTGATTTGACCAGTTGTTTTATGAACTGATTTGATCAATTGAATTTGTTAGCTGATTATTTGAGAGTTTTTGGCAAAATTTAGTTGATTGTTGAAAGATGATTAGAGTAAAAAGACATATATGGACTTGACAAAATTATTATTAAGTTTATTTGTATATGCTATACTCTGAAGGAAAATTATTGACAAAAATATTAAGTTAGGAAAACTGTAAATTATATTCTTAGCTAAAATTATGTCATAGTTTATTTATGATTAGATCAACTTAAAATTAGAGATTAAAAAAAAGTACACAAAAATTTTACCCAAAATAAAAAATTAGTGTCATTTGTTATAAAAGAAACCAAGATACGATAAAATAATCATTCGTGAATAACAAATAATAAGGAAAAAAGAAACATGAGAAGTTCAAAAGACACATGCCTTTTACCAGCACCACTATCCTAGGACAGTAGTAGTAGAAAACTAGATTTGTGATGTATAAATATGGGGGCAGTTGTGTTGCGTAGTTTGATTAATGAGCTCAAACTAGTGAACACACTGCTAAGTTCCATGAATAAGTTTTACCAAACTCATTATTAGCTTGTTTGACTCGGCCAACAAGCTAATTCACCCAATAAGCTCTTTTACCAAACACCCCATATTCTATTTGCTCCTAGTTGGAAAATTTTACTTTTGAGATAGAGTCTATTGACCCATGCAAACCATTTGAGATCTTATTTCTTAATGCTTCGGAGTTTTGATTTCTAGGGAACAATTTGTCAAATTTTGAGTGATTTGTATGCTTGATGTATAAGCTCTCAGGTCAGCATGTGTGTTGAAGATTGTCTTCCTTCCTTATTTTCGCTGGGATTTTTTTTTTTTTGGAGCTAAATATTTCATTGCGCTGCTGACATCTTTCAAGATAGTTGACACTGTTAAAAGTAAAACTCCGTGTTTTTTGCGTACTGCAGCCTATCTGCTTATATATGTTGAATGAGGTTTTCTTTATGCATAACAAGAAAGCCTTTTTGTTTGTCTATGGTTTGTTGACTTGCATCATACTGAGTTGTTGATGGTTATTGAGTTGCTTGTTTCTATTTTTCTCAGCCGCAACTGTAAGTAAAAAAAAGAGCCTGGACTTTCTTTCAGGTATTTTCGACTCTTCTTATTCTTGCCTTGTTATCAACATTGAACTAAGTTGCTAATCTTTTGTCGGTGTCTTTGATCCAGACTTTGTACCCGAGAAAATAACAGTTGAGAAGGCGTTGGTTGAAAGAAAACCTGCAGAAAACCAACCAGCCTAGCGAAGACTTCTTGATCTTATGCCTGACATCGTCCCGAGGATTTGGATTCAGGCTTTTTGCCTTGCCCTTGACCAAATTTTGGAACAATTCCACTGTGTATGTAGACGCAAGAAGATTTTTATATTTTTCTGGCAATGTCTATCGTAGAGGTCAGGCTTTCTGTGTTGGCATCTTGATATTGTCAGTCTCTAAACATGAAAAACAGCTGATTTGGCTAAATTCTTGTCTTAGAGAATTTTGATCACGTACATGCTCTGTTTCGATACATGATTTGCTAATCTTCTCGCGAATCGTGAAGCGCAAAAAACAAATTATAGTTGGTTTTGGGCTATTTTTGGGACATTTTGAGCAAATTGAGAATTCTAAAAACAAATTAACTAGTGAATTATGTAACACTACTCTGTTTCCACCGCAAAGTATTCTATATTTCTAACACCAATTTCTACCTTCATGGAAAACCATCTATGTTTTCACTAATTTTTTTTGTTTTAGCGGGATAGAGCTATTTTTCTCTATAATTTTGATCGTTAACTGTTTAATTAGTAGTTGTGAGGATAATCGTTAACCGTTTGATTATGGATAATTTATAATTGTAGCTCTATAACTTTAGCTAGATATTAACCGTCATGTTAGGTGTATACTAGTAGTTGAAATATATTTTGTTAAGAAAAATTTTAAAAAGTTACCTTTAATTTGAAATGCAACCTCATAAAATTTTGAAAACGACTAGCTTAACTACAATCTAGCTCAAGACTATTCATAAAGAGAACGTCTTATACGGACTTATATTCAAACTATTTTTACGTGCACCAATCTTATAATAAAAAACTAAAATAGTAAGTATTTTTACTTTAACAAGTACATTCAAGTAGACATACTTGTTATTACTAAGTTGGTGCACATTTATAAAAAAATGTTTATCCCAATGGCTTTAGTTGAATGAAAAACCTACATCACACAATTATTTTATTAAAATTAATGTATTTAACACCAGTGTCATACACTTTATCACAAAGTTAACAACAAAATGATCCAAGACTGCTGATAAACACACCCATCTTTACACCAAACCAACACAAGAGTCATCGGCCTGAAGCCGCTCATTTAGTTCCTAAGGGTGAAGGTGAAACAAGGTAGGCTCGGAGACCCTGTCTTATTAAAGATATGTAATCCCTCGTATTACCCATTACATCATACGATAAACTAACCAACGACTAACTACAAAAACGACTCAAAACTCACTTTAGAGTTGCATCAAAACATGTGGATATAGAGGATATACTTGAAGAACCATAGATAATTACTCTCCTGGAGGAGCTACACCTTGCTTGAGCCTCTCCCTCTTCATCTTCTTCTTTGAAACAGGCTTCTTCTTCTTTGGTGGCAAGTTCTTCTGAGCATAGGTGTAAAGTACGTAATTTCCAACGAGAAAGGTTATTAAAAATCCTCCAATAACCAACAGAACTATAAGGCCTGGGTTGAAGCCTTTGGCTTCAGCTTCTTCAACTGCCTGTTCATGACCAAAATGCAATCTCAAACTCACAATGTTGCGCAAGAATTAGCTTGAAAGAAGGCATTCATGAGTGACACATTACAGAGATAATTTGCTAACAGAGAAATAAATCAGTTCATTCATACAAAATCTGTGTTCGATCAATGGATAAGGAGGATTGAGTTTTATTTTTTAACGTAATTGAGTTTACTGAAGATAAGTGAATTCAACCAACCCATTCCATCTCGGTTCAACATGTTTCACCATTAGCCTCACATAATTCATAATTCATTGATTTATACACATGAATCGTCTATATGTTTCTTACACAAAACACTCCTTGGGGTTTCTCGTAATCGATCAACAACAATATGCTAATTGATTACGAACCTGACTTGACCCAAATCACAATTTTTTTAAACCTTGTGTGGTTTACCAATCAGCTTATTTCCTACAGTTGGAGAACCTGGAATCAGATTGTAGCAACCAATTAGGTTACCTTTTAGCGTCATCAAGAGAACCTAGAGCCAGATTGTGCCTGAATTACTGGCTTTGTTGATTCCTTTATAACAGTTTAACAGTTTTCAATTCCCATCACTCTTTTCCCTTTAAATAAAATGACCAAAACTAAACCAAGTGTAAAACTCTGGGTCTTCCATCTCTTTCAATATTTCAAAGAAATAGTTAATGAAGTTCTTTTTACTTCCAGAGCACTGCATCATGACCACTGTCCCAAATAGTGGACCTTTGGTAGAGTTGATCTCCTATTAAAAATTCATAACAAATAAATTCTAGACCCACTGGTCCTCTACGAACTAAAATCTGCCCCAAATTTGGCCATGAAAAAAGGTTACTATATGATATAGAGAACCAAACAAACCACATCTGTCATGTGAAATAAATGAGTCCATGAATTAAAATAATTCATAGATATCCTTGCTATCCACTAATCAATCATTACGACTTACAACTTACAACGATAATATCAAAGTCTTATCCCACAAAAAAAAAACATCGGCTACATAAAAATGATGCCATCCCCAAGAGGAGCTCAAACAAAATTTATTCTCCGCCTTTCACACTAACCCAAGGTAACGCCATCTCGGAAAGTCACTTTTTGGTCTGCTTATCCCTTCCATGATTCCATCAGTCATCTTAAATTAGCCTTACTTCTTTCATATCTCTAAAATTCCATGACTCTCAACCGTGCTGAAGACTAGGACCTCCTAATGTCGGTGTTCGTTATATTCAAACCACAACAGTTGATTTTTCATCTCATCCTCGAAAATTACCACACCAGAAACCTTAAAACCAATCTACTAATCATAGATTCTATCAATTTTTTCTCACTAGTTTACTACATATCCACCCATCTCCCCTTTTCTTTCTTGAAACTTGAAAGAATACTACATATCCATCGTAACAAAGACATATTGGCTACACCCATCTGTCACTCAAAACCTTACAAACTTTGACCCACATAGTAAGATTGAATATATAATCGATATAATTTCCCTTATGCTTACGGCAACATTGCAATCCTATGTGAAAAATCGTGGTGATAGACGTAGTTTCATTTGTCCAAATAATATCATATTAGAATTTAAATACTTGAAAACCTCATTAACAAGTAATTCCTTAACAATCTAGTTTTTGCAATCAAAAATGTCCATCAATAACACACATTAGAAATTCCATTTTCATTCTAAAAAAAACTAGCTCAACACTCAGCCATGTAAAGCATACATCTCATCTCATTTGGTAGCCGGCCATAATTGGTGGTATAATAGTGTTATGAATGGTATCATGTGTGACTTGAGTGCACAATTAAAGTGTATATTCATGTGTGTGACTCTTGAGTTGTGGAATCTAAAAGGTTGTAATTATGTGAAGAGTATTCATGGAATTATTGGTGTTAATGAAGGTTAATGAAGACGTAGAAAGGACTTGGTTTATGTTCGCTCGATCAGAATTCTGACAGAGGAAGCAGAATGGTCGCTCGACCTACCCGCTCGACCGAGCGAGTCTTATTGGTTGGTCGAGCGGTCAGACAGAATGCATCCAGAAGGTATCTGCTGCTCGCTCGACCGAGCCGCTCGACCAAGCGAGCTCTCTGTTCCAGTCGAGCGGTTTCTCTAATGTGCATGGGATGCTGATTTTTGACCTTTCAAGTTCTTGGAGTTACTTCATATTATTCATTACTCTATATTAACTCTGTATTCAAGTGAGCTATTGACATTCATGTACCTAGTACTATATATAGAGCTCTCATACTCACACATCCAACACAACCACTAAGCCAAACACATAGTCTTTTGTTTTTATCTCTTACACAATTATAATACTTCATTTGTAAGTGTTGTTTATACTTATTTGATATAATATAAACAGAAACTACACACCTCGGAGGACGTAGCCATCATTGGGTGAACTTCCTTAAATCTTTGTGTCTCTTTTGCTTAGTTTACATTATCAAACATTGTTTGGTTCATTGTTGTTTGTATCGTTCTTAACATCGTAACGATTTTGGCAAACATTTTCAAATAGGAATGAATTTATGTGTACATTTGTAAGAACCTCATCCCGATGGACTTGGTAGTGAAACTCAATCTCAAACGCGTGTATTCCTTCATGAAATTCATTCCCACTTCATAGCACTTTTTATTTGGAAATAAATGGTGGAATTCAAAAAGAAAAGATTATATTTGATAAACATTACCATGCTAAAGGTTTTGATTTTTTCCTTAAATATAAATTATAATCACGGACACCAACAGCACTTTAATTACATTAAAAAAAACTAGTAATAGATGACTACAAATGAAATTAGATGAGTTGGTACTACTTTCACCTTGTTATGCCTGAGACCTAGGTTTGAGCCCTGTTAAACTGATATACGCCCCCTCCAAACCCAGTATCATTCACCCACTTCCCAAACTACTATATTGTTGTATTTGCTTCTTATCTCTAATAAGTTGATCTTTAGGATTTTAATTAGTATTTGTGTCAAGTTTATTTTGATTAACTTAAAACTTGGAAGAATTTTTTTTGTTTAGTTTTTCACATTCTGGTTAATTAGTATTTTGATTAAGTTCATTTTTAGAATTCAGCTGTGATTAGTGGCATATTCTGGTTCAATTTAATACATTAATATTTGTATTTGGGTTTAATTTGATTAGCTTGAAACTTCAAACTTGGAAGAACTTGTTTTGTTTGATAGTATTTATACTCGTTAAATTAAAAGGTTGTTGAATGTAAATTTTTTTAATTGACATCACTTTTTTTTCTAGATCTGCAACTGATAATAATTATTCCTATTACCACTTTAAATTACACAAAATCTTGTGTGAGACAGTCTCTTCATGAGACGCACATCATACATGGATTGAATAGTCCAATTATATAATAATTAGCATATGAACTCCTTGTTTTAAGGTCGTTTCTCGATCTCACAAGAGTAGCTCTCATAATATCATTTACCAATAATTGTATAAATTTTTTTCATGCATAATCAATGACAAAATATCATACCATTATGCAAACCTTAGCAATCAACATACATTTGGTTCATGACCTTTCCCATCCCACAAAATCTTAACCAATTCATAAGTCACAATCACACACAAATTGGCTAACAGAAAAACTAGCATGTCCTTAAACCATTTTCTAGAAGATCTGCATATATCATGGTGCCCAAGTTCCACAATGCACCACTAATCATACACAGATAAATTATAAAATCCAAAGATCCACCACTCAACACCTTTTGGTCTTACAAAGTAAAATTCTGCGTATGCACATCCATGACAAGCCTTGACTATCGTTCCAAAAGGATTAAATTGTAAAAGGTAATCAATTGTACAAAACAAATGAACTTGAACGCAATCCACTCCTAATTCCTAAATGAACATTTCCCGGTTATAACTTCCATATTCATAACTCATAAGAGATAAAAACAACTTCATCTACAATATACAAAATCCTCCAAAAAGTAGAACAAAACAAAATGATCCAAAAATTCAGACAATGTAACCTTCAAATGCATGTAGTTCACTTCAAAAATTAATGCATTGCAAAAGGGTATATTCAAAGGATTTGCGTCAAAAAATCAATAAGAGGCATTGGAATCTAACTCGGTTGAAAACAAAAGATCTATTGTAAAAGCTAGTGATTAGAAGTAAAACTCTGAACCCAATTTAAGAATCAAGGGAAGTGGAGCAGGAGCTATCAATTGAGTACCAATGCTTCAAATCATGACATCATGTTCAATTTTACACAAAAAAAAAAACTACAATAAAAATAAAAATGAAATACTAGAATGCACGTAATTGTTAACATACCATGATCGGACCTCACAAAAAGGGTTGCTAACTTAAAGAACAAACCTGCAAAGAAAAACAAATCAAAGGAAACACAAGAGTGAAAACCTGAATCCCATTGCTAAATGAATTAACAAGGGAAAAAGCCCAAAAGCATGCAGATCTGGAAGATCTTTACCTCTCAGTTTCCGCAAGAGAAATAATAGAAAGGGAAGAAAGAAATAAGAAATGTAAGAGAAGAGAGAGAGAGAGAGAGAGAGAAAATGGATTAGTCGTGGACAAATAATAATTAAAATTAAAATGTTAAAAATTACTCCTAAAATTTACAAATTTCATCTTTATCTATACTTAGGAATACACATAATTTATTAGTATGGAAGTATTTATAAATGTAAATTCAAACAATGATACAACTGATATCATCATTATTAAATTATAACATATTTATCGAAATGTAACAACTGATATAAATTATTTATAATAATATAATGTTGAATGATTGAATATATAACTATTAATTCTTTAAAAGAAAATTTACTCAGAATAATTCAATTTATTCACGATTTTCCTATAATAATTCAAACTATTGATTAATCATAAAAATTTCATTTATTGTTTCACTTAACATGTTATTTTGTAAATAATTATTTTGTAAAATTGACAATTTTTAAAAATTTTGTATAGAAATTAACATGCTCACAAAAATTATTGTCTACGTAAAGCAGTAAACCACTCATTTCCTACTCCAAAATAACACATGATAAAACTCTTAGAACATGTCATTAATCATTTCCCAACAAAATTTAAAATAGGTATATATTAATTCTTAAAACTGTATAAACTACTTTACGTAAAAGATACTCATTGCTATATAAAATAAATTATATTTTACAAACAAATAGATCTTTTGTAACCGCCTCGAATTATGAAGGCAAAACACTAACTGGATATTAGTATTAATCAAGCGGAAGCTTACTTTTGCCAACACAATTAAGAGGTTACTTAAAGGTCAAACCAATATCCAAGCAATACAACGGAAGTCTTAACTGTCCAAAATATAGGAAAATTACAACCAAGTCGAAATAAGTCCAAAGTTCAAATTACATTCTTAAATTAGTCTAAATCTAAACTATTAGTCTCTCAAATACAATAAAGAGATCAAAACAAAAGGGGAGTCATACTCCAACTCGGGTTCAACTTCCGCTCGCATATCCATTCTCCGTCGAGGTGCCATAAGGGTTTACTCTAAAAACAAAACCATTGGAAAAACATACAAAGCATAGTATCAGCAAGAAGGCTGAGTATAAACACATTGGTGTCCGTCAAACAAGTTATTAAAAATTTTTTTTTTGAATAAATTCATTTTGAAATATTCTTTTTCATTTGATAAATCATATTATGATTCAAATCCAGTTCAATAGCTCTATAGTAATTTCAAATTCTCATTTTTCATCATAAATCATAAAATCTCAATAGATCCAAATCAATTTCAAACTTATATCATAAGTTTACATTGGTACTCTGTGAGTCATCCTGTGACTTGTTTGGTAGTCGGTCTACCGTCCGCGACATGTCCAACAAGTGTAACACAATGGTATTGTGAACAATACGCGCTCAGCATTGGTGAGCCGTTTAATCATGCACACAACATTTGTTGTGGCATATGTACCCGCCATTTAGGCTAAAACATTTTTTTGTACATAATATATATCTTATAATTTTAAGGCAAAATGTTAAAAAACTACCTAGTATATACCCCATTTTGCGAAAAACTACCTTAAATAAAAATTTTTGCAAAAAACTACCTTATATAATACAATTGTTTGCAAAACACTACCTTATAACGGATTGTGGCCTTTGACCGCTATCTTTAACCGTTGACCCGCATGTGAGACGCACGTGATGCATTACTGTATTTAATTTTTATTATTATTATTATTATTATTATTATTATTATTATTATTATTATAATTATTATTATTATAATTATTATTACTATTATTATTATTATTATTATTAATTTTTTTTAAAAAAATAAAAATAATAATAATAATAAAAAAAATTTAAAAAAAAATAAAAATAAAAACAAAAGTAAAATAATAATAATAATAATAATAAAATAAAATAAAAATTTTTAAAAAAATTTAAAATAAAATTAATTTTTTATTTTTTTTACTTTTGTTTTTATTTTAATTTTATTTAAAATTTTTATTATTATTATTATTTTTATTTTTAAAAAAATTAAAAATAATAATAATAATAATAATAATAATAATAATAATAATAATAATAATAATAAATAAAAATAAAAACAAAAATTAAAAAAATAAGAATAATAATTAAAATTAAAAAAAATAAAATAATAATAATAATAATAATAATAATAATAATAATAATAATAATAATAAAAATAAAATTAAAAATAAAAATAAAAATAAAAAAATTTGTTTTTTTTAAATTTTTTTTATTTTTATATTTATTATTATTATTTTTTATTTTTAATTTTCTTTATATTTTTATTTTATTTTAAAATATTATTATTATTATTTTTTTTTTATTTTTAAAAAATAATAATAATAATAATAATAATAATAATAATAATAATAATAATAATAAATAATAATAATAATAATAATAATAATAAATATAAAATAAAAAAAAATTATTTTAAATTTTTTTTAAAATTTTTATTTTATTTATTTTATTATTATTATTTTTTTTTGTTTTTATTTTTATTTTTTTTAAATTAATATTATTATTATTATTATTATTTTAAAAAAAAAAATAAATAATAATAATAAAAAAAATAAAAATAAAAATAAAAATAAAATCAAAAATAAAAATAAAAATAAAAATAAAAATTAAATACAGTAATGCATCACGTGCGTCTCACATGCGGGTCAACGGTTAAAGATAGCGGTTAAAGGCCACAATCCGTTATAAGGTAGTGTTTTGCAAACAATTGTATTATATAAGGTAGTTTTTTGCAAAATTTTTTATTTAAGGTTGTTTTTTGCAAAATGGGGCATATACTAGGTAGTTTTTTAACATTTTGCCTAATTTTAATAGCATTTGAAAGTCAAAAATATTAACTTTTTCCATATGATAAACATCTTTTATTTGCACATAGCAAAACATACTTTATTTGCGACTTAGCAAAATCAAATCATAATATTTCCCACATGGGTAAAACATGCTTAGCATAATCATATCATTAAACATAACCTTTGTATTATATTGGAGCATCACTAGCATGTATGGAAATGCATTGTAACAAAAAGTAATTAAAGTTCAATATGATTTTTTTAAGGAAACCACTAAAATGTTTCGTTTCAATCCTTCTTAAAGTAAATATAACTTAAAAGGGTTTTGAAATTCATTCAAAACAACTAGAATATGATTCATAAGTCTATAAAATCATTACGACAGAAGATTTCATAAAACACTATTTTCTTAAATACGAGATAGTTTTGCCGGTAATAAAATCGATAATTGATTTACAAAGTACATATTAATTCTCCAACAAGGCCCAAATTAATCAAGTCATTATAATACCTTATTTAAAATGAATTTAAGGTTGTCCCATCAGATTATAATTGGTTATGCAAATTTATAACGATCTTACAATTATTTTCGACAATTTGGGTATTTACCGTTATTTAAATGGTGTCTTAAATCCGTAAAATTTATAAACCATCTAATTTAAACTTAATTTATACTATGAGGCAGTAGGTTATTAATATAATTATAGATTTTTTTATATAGATCTATTTTTACCCAAATTTAATTAACAATATTAAACTTTTTAATAAATAAACATTTTCTATTGATTTGATAAATTAGTAAATAATTAATAATTTATTTTATAAAATTATACCAAAATTCCATAAGTCATATAACATGTTTATTAGGCTATTTGAACTTATAAAACTCATGTATGATGTTTTATTATTTTGTATAGACATTTTATCGATAAATAGAATAAAATAGGTTTTAAATTATTTGAGTCCGAATAAAATATTATAAAAATTATATGATATTCCAGAAGATATTTTAAGGGGTATAAAATTTTAAATAACCATTAAAAATCATGTGGGGTATTTTAAATAATTAATATCATTATTTTACCGATAAACCGAATAAAATTTATTTAAGTCCATATATGGTCACGAAAATCCATATAAGTTTTTGAACATGTATCTACTGTTTATATAAGTGTCTCATAAAATTTTCATGTCCAAAAGACGTCATTTAGTATTTATTTTATATTTTATCGTTTTCAAACTTACCGATTATTAATAACCGAGTAAAAATTATTAAGGTCCTTACATGTCAACGAAACATTTCCAAACTTTTACCAATTTTACCTACTGTCCTTATGAGTATGTGATAAAAATTTCAAGTCCATATGTCTTTGTTTGGTAATTATTTTATATTTTACCATTTTACAATTTACCGTTAAACAATTTAACGATTATTCAAAAATAATAAAAAAATTCCAAACTAAATATATTCTGGCCAAATCTTGTTGGAGTTATTATAATATGTTTTTATTAATTATTTTTTATGATGAAGAGTTCATCTAATACCATGTTTTGTAATAAGAGTATTTAACACCTTAAAATCCATTAAAATATCAATTTAACGAATAATCTCAACAAAAAGTATCCAAGAAATTTTCTTAACATATAGCTACTGAAAATTTATTTTAAAATGAATTTCAAATATTTTCAAATTCATATAATCATTTCCATCACAATAACTTTCACAAAGTAGTGTTAAACATGCCTTTAAACATACAATAATTTATAAAATCAACATGCATGATGCGCACAATAATAATACATGTAATAAATTATTCCATACTCAAATTTATCATTTTGACATCATTTTTCAAGATTTAAGAACTTCTCTTTGGGAATTTTATTTTTTTTTTTTAAATAAGTTTATAAACAAACTTTCCCAAATTTTTCTTAAATCCTTTAAAAATCACCCATGTAACATACCTCGACTCCAAGCCTATATAATTATTCTGTAAGCTCCTACGCGTTCTCAGAAGCGGTTCTAACTTCGGGTCCTTGCCCTTCAAGTCACAACTCCAACTCTTCAACTAAACATATTGCATTCATCCAAAAATCAATAATAATTTTGGATTTCTAACATGCACTTAACTTTTCCAAGTTAGAGTTGTTAGACTAATACTTGTGATGATTTTAATATATTTGGAGTATACTTATTATGTTGAGCAACATACTTAGTTAAGTCCCATAATTTTATTTGAATCCTTTAAGTAACAAAATTTATATGTTTGTGGAAATACATCTTCTTACTTTCTATTATGGGCGATTTTTATAGATTTATAAGTGATGATTTTCTTAGTTTAGAGATAAAATACTCATTTTATAATGATCTTAGTTTATAAAAAGATTTATGTAAAAAAATATGTTTTACATGAACAAGTTTTAACAAAAACTAGTGGAATAAAGAAATGAACATAACTTACTTTATACTTGGTGGATTTATTCAAGTCTGGTGTCTATGGAAAGCTCTTAAGATGAAGATTATTTTTATGGGAGATTTGAGTTTATAAACATAAATTTTCAGAAGTTTTAGATGGATTTTGGAAGAAGATTTAATGAGAAAAGAAAGTGTTTTAGTTATTGAAAGTTTGAAGGATTCTAGTATTTGTTCATGGATGAACTTGGGAGCAATGTGTTGGGGTTTATGGCTGAATAATTATTCAGAAAATAGAGTGTTTTTGCTTCAAATATTTGCCTTTTGCATGCTTGTAATGATGCACAAGCTTTGGGTAGAACAAAAGGGGTTCTTGGGTAGAGTTTTTAGCTTGTGTATGTAAGTATACAAAGGGCTATAAGGGGGAGTAGGACAGCTTTAGCATGGCTGGTTGGGGTTGTTTTTTTGGTGATTTTTGTCCATCATTTGATCTATTATAGTGTAGGAAAGGTTTATCTAAGATAGTTTAAGGTTTGGGTAAAAATTGTTGTACACGTAACAAGTTATGTAACTTGTACTTCATGTTTAAAAATCACTTGTATATCTGTGAAATATTTAATTTACTCCCATCATGGTTACATAATATGCTTGGGTAATAATAAAAAAAATATTTAAGTTATGTAATTGTTATAGGTAGTTGCTCAACTTTAAGTTTTACCTCCAAAGTTTACGTTACTTGTTACGATTCGTAATCACGTTACGAATTAACAAGTTTCTAATCATTGTAGAGATTTTTTCAAATTACTACCATCACTAATTAAATTATAATTAGTAACGAACAAATATATAAGAATAATTAGGCGCTAAAAACGACTAATGAAATCTCCTAATAATACGACTGTTTCATCTTTGCTTGTAAAATAGTTGTTATAAAATTATGCATTGGTATGTAAAGTATTTAAAAAGATTTTAATTAATTATGTATATTTAATATAATAAAATCTTGAACATTTTGATTTAAAAAATTTCAAATATAGTAATTCCAATTTAAAAAATCTTAACTTTTCATTTTAGTCTACTACCATTTAATTTTAAAACTCTTAAATAAGCAACTATTAAGATTGTTCAAAACCGACTCCTTTCTTATCTTCTCTCTTTAATACCATAAAAAAAACTAAATGAAACACAAATCTTGATGATGAAGAAAAGCAAAAAAGACATCCATGGAATAAAAGTTTTCAATTTCAATTTAGCATTTCAACTCCAATTCCAATTGATGGGAACAATTGACTTATTTTAACGGGAAAATTTGAAAAAAGTAAGACGATTGAACAACTTTTTTCCCAAAATAAGTTTCGGAAAAACTTATTTCCCAAATTAAGCGTCCGTACATCCAAACCTAGGTTTGGGAAGAGTCGTTACTAACAGCGAAAGAGCAAAAAAAAAATTAAAAGCCCAAAGTCGCTGTTAGTAACAGCGACTTAGGTCGTTTTATTTTTCCAGTTTCTTCTTCTTCCTCATTTCATTTCGCATTTTTTTTTTCATTCGACATCTCCCTCGTTTATCCTCCATTAAAATCACATATTCACATTCAATCCTTCAACTAAACTCATCAAATTCCAAATTTGTACCACTAATTAGTTGTGTAATCTTCCAAGATAGACCTAAGGTATTTTTTTGTGTATTTTTTAAAGTTTCGAAAATATAGGGTTTATTGAATTTTAATCAACTTTCACATTAATGTAGGTTCAAAAGCTTGCAATTAACTAATTCTTATTGATCTACAGCTTATTGAAGTACGTTTTTATTTTAAATTTTGTTATTTGGTGCTGATTTCAAAATGTATCTCATGTTTAGTGGTCATTTACACTTAAACTCTACGAAAATGTCAAATGCAGTTGTTATTTACCTTGATCTTCATAATTAAAATTTTGTTCGAGAATTTGTTGTTGAATTTAAAATGTATAATGGTCATAAATTTATGAACATGATGGTGATGTTGATTTTGTATGTTCTGTTGTAGAAATGGATTCATTTCGTGTGACCGTTGTATGCTTTTGGAATGGTTCTATTCGATCAACTAGTAACAATGTTAAGTATGTTGGGGGAAGACGTAAACTGTTTGCATGCAACTCATACATGGATTTGAATGAATTTAAACATTTTATATGCTCTAAGATTGGCATTGACACTACAAGAAGTACTGTTAATTTAAGTTTTAAGTACAATATGAGTGGAGATTTGTTAGCTTTTTCGGTTGAGGATGAGGAGGCTATAGATGCAATGTGGGAGTATTCAAGGTCTACCCCTACTCCTTCTTTAGAGTTATATATAGAAGAGGTACCCTTAGGGAATGCAGATATCAATGTTGTGGAAACAAATGCATTCATGAATATAACTTCTTCTGCTCCTTCTCATACGTCCTTCCCTACCCAAGAAAACCAAAATCCCTTTATGCCATCTTCCTCTTGTCCTTCTAATGAACCCAATCAACTTCAATTTCAAGTCTCAAATGATGATACTTTTAACTTAGAAGATACAAATGAGCCTTGGGATAATGTTAACAGTGAGAGTAATGAATTCGTTGAAGCTCCTTCTGAGGATGATTTGGTTGTTGACGAGGAGGCTCTTGCTAATGACATGACCTTAGAAAACATTCCAATAATCGTTGCTCCTACACCCTATGCAATGGTTCCCCCTCTAGATGAACACATTGAGGACAACTCTTTGAGGTCTTGGGATTGTGATACAACCTACACCGACGAAGGAGAGTTTCAAAAGGGTATGATGTTTGATAACAAGGATGCCTTGTTGGACGCGGTTAGATTGTATCATATTCGTAGGAACGTTGAGTACCGAACTGAGACTTCAAATCAAACCGTCCTCACGTTGAAGTGTAAGAGAGGGTGTGGTTGGAGGCTTAGGGCTAGGAAGAGCTCCTATTCACCATCATGGGAGATTGTTATGTATGAAGGGAAGCATGGGGGTCGTGTATTAAGTACTGAAAATGTGTCGGCTGGACACATTCATTTGACATCTTCCGTGATTAACAATCATATTAGAAGTTGTGTTGCTGCAGACCCATCAATTAAGGTCTTTGTTGTGCGTCAAATGGTGAAAGACCAATTCGGTGTCGAAGTGACCTATAAGCGGGCATGGTGTGCTAAACAGCAAGCCCTTCTCTCCATCTATGGTACATGGGAAGATTCTTATCCTCATCTTCCACAATTCTTGTAGGCACTCCAAGTTTCAAACACCGGGACCGTAGTTGAGTGGTTCTTTAAAGAAGATAATGATGTCGGTGTGTATGTCCGTCCTAGTATTAGAACTTTCCAACGAGTGTTTTGGGCCTTCCAACCTAGTATTGAGGGATTCAAGTATTGCAAACCCATTATTGCCATTGACGGAACACATTTGTATGGTAAGTATCGCCATACGTTGTTGACCGCGATTGCCCAAGATGGGAACAAGGGAATCTTCCCGCTTGCCTTTGCTTTGGTCGAAAAAGAATGTATAGCCGCGTGGTCTTGGTTTATAGCGTGTGTTCATAAGCATGAGATGCATAGTCCAGGGTTATGCGTTATTTTCGATAGACATGTGGGCATTCTAGCAACCATGGAGGAGCCGGAATGGCAACCTCCGAACGCCCATCATAGGTTTTGCTTGCGGCATTTGTTAAGTAACTTCAACCGCCAAATGGGTAATGTGAAGTTGAAGAAGATGTATGGAAGGAATGCAGAGCAAAGACAACCACATAAGGTCATCGAGGGATTGAAGGCCATTGGTGTTGCTAATCGGGAAGCACTTTTTTGGATTGATCAAGTTGGTGAAATGTCTAAATGGTCAATATGTCACGATGGAGGGTATAGGTATGGTGTTACTAATACCAACTTGGCCGAAGTTTCAATAACGTGATGAAGGGTGTACGTTTCTTGCCTATAACCACTCTTGTGGAGTTCACCTTCTATCGTGTTAATGATTACTTTGTTAAAAGACGCGAGAATGCGAACGCGTGGCTAATTGGGGGAAATAAATACACTTCACACGCCACTAGGATTATAACCCCTAACACCGAGAAGGCAAACTACCATGAGATCGTCGCATTCGACTACAGACGAGGCCTTTTCCAAGTTAAGACTGGACGTGGTAATAGAGGATCCGCTAAGGGTGGTAAAATACAAAGTGTAGATATGAGAGAGATGAAATGCACTTGTAACAAACCCTCCATATATCACTTACCTTGTTCTCATGTTCTTGCCGTATGTATTAAACGACACTTATCCTACGAGCGTTTCGTGGACTCCTGCTACACGACCCAGAGCTATGTTAACACATATGCATCCATATTTTTGCCGTTGATTGATAAGAGGTCATGGCCTCAATACACCGGTGTTGAGGTGCTACATGATCCAGATCACATTCGTAGATTAGGAAGACCTAAGTCCAGGAGGATAACGAACGAAATGGACGAAGGATCGCGGAGACGCAACGCTTGCCGTCGTTGTGGTAGTGACGGTCATAACACTAGAACTTGTACGTCAAGGTAAACAGTTATTGTATTTGACTATATCAAACAAATAAATAACTTAATTAAAGAAATTAGTACCTTTTTATTATTTTTTGCAATACATAACGCTTAGTTATTGTTGAATTGCAGCAGAGATGGATCCAGCAGCTCCAGGCCCTCTCGACCATAGGGTCCTTACGATGCAGGCGAATCACAGGAGCAGTGTGCTATGGGATGTACAGGTTATTGAACTTACCCCTTTTGAATTTAGTACTTCAAACTACTTTATCTTGAAGCTAACATAATATTTGGATTTAGGTGTCCGACACAGAGACCATATACACCAGGCATCCCGATTCAGCTCCGTGAGCCACTGACGCAAGGATCGTCCCGTACCTTCAGCTTGCGAGGTTGCATGACATCCAATTGATCGCGTACGAGAGAGTCGATCGGGCGCTAGTCACGGCTTTAGTCGAGCGATGGCGCCAGGAGACTCATACCTTCCACCTACCTGTAGGTGAGGCTACGGTCACATTACTTGACGTAGTTGTGCTTACACGGCTTCCCATCGAGGGACATACCGTGTGCATCGATGGACACCAATTCGAAAGCTGGCAAGACAAAGTCCATAGATTACTAGGAGTCCGACCTCCGGTAGAGGTAACCAAAGGGAGTAGCTTGCGCGTAACATGGCTTGCACAGAACTTCTCGCACCTCCCTGAAGGTGCTGATGACGCCACCGTTGAGAGATACAGGTAATACTAAGTTTTCATGTTACCGTTTTGTTTCATTTATTACATATTTTTGTGTTTAATTTTACTTGCTTATGATGGTAATTCATAGCTTTGGGCATGGGAGCATGTCCTCATTGGTCAACCGATGAGGAATGTGGGACGTGGTGCATTTGCGCCACCACTACTTACTCCTCCGCATGTGCCATATGGATCGTGTTGGTCCTTTGAAAGACGAACCAGGACCCACACTGGATCGGGTGTGGGGTTCTACCGCGATCAACTCGATCTACTACGAGCTGACCAGGTAACAACTTCACTACAACTTGTTTTGTAACTATCACATTGCGTAATTTATTAATCGAATTTTCACGTTTAGTTTCGATGGGACCCTTACCCCGCTGAGGCGTACGCTGCATTGCCTCAGCACTCGGGCATATTGTCAGGGGCATGGAGAGCATCTGTATCTCTGATCTGCTTCGACATAGTCGAAGTGCATCTTCCTGAGCGCGTACTGCGCCAATTTGGGATGGTACAGGACATCCCACCGCCATGTGACACAGAGGCTGAGCTCCACCACTCACGCAAGGGTCGGGATCCCAAGAACTGGCTGGAGGTCAACTGGCGCCATGTCGCTCGTTGGGAGCACAGGCTAGAGCTAGTGGCCCAAGGTGAGCCGATCGACGCTGCAGGTGCCAGTACTACGACGGATTACATGTCGTGGTTCCTCTCCATCACTCGTCGATGGATGACACCACGAGGTATCATAGCGGCAGCCCAGTACGCTCCCGCAGCACTGACGATGACACACTTTGTAAGTATTCTTCAACATTGATTATTATCCATATATATAGAACTTACACGTTATACATTTCATTAATAATTAAGTCTTACTGCAGGCACAGGGCATTGCATCAGTCATCAGCTCCTCCCAAGAGGAGCCCGTACGGGAGATTGCCCAAGGCATACTCTTAGGCACGCAGTTTCAACACTTCATTCCGGAAGTGACTGTGCCCCACATCACTTCGTACGAGTCATCTCCTCATGACCCCGACGTTCATCTTGAGGAGGTTTACTTAACGTGCCCGGACTACGGTGTCGGGTCCTCGCAGGGTGCCACATCATCACATTATCAATCACCTCCCCTATCCGAGCGTCATGCGACGGCCTCTTACTATCGTAGGAGGCGTCGTAAACTGTCACAGTTAGACAGGGTACAGGAGGAGGATTAGCATTTGAATATTGTTTGTAATTATTGAACATTTGTACATACTCAATATTTGTAACAGTTGGTCTTTTGCGTGTAAATTGTAACATATATGTAGATGTATATATTTTAAAAGTAGAATGAATTGATGTTAAGTACTCAGACTTTTCGGCGATGAATCATTCCGCCAAGAATGCAGTATGAATTTAATCAAAAACAAACAGACGATCATATTCAAATAAGGATGTTGGTATCGAACATTCAACACAATTTCAATCAAGTTCAACAAATCCATATCAAATTACATACTTCATTCGTCAAGTTAAACTACCGTCGCTAACTAAGAAGGCTTCTTAAACTTTCTCATAATCCTTTCAGTCTCTTCTTTCCTATGTGCCATATTATCCATTTGTCTCTTTAGATTAAATACCTCATCTTTAAGCTCTTGTTTTTCCTTTTCAAGCCGTATTATTAAGTCTCTCTGTCATTTTGTACCCTCTGGAGCAATTCATCGAAAGTATGTGCATCCTAATCCGTCAACCGAGTAGAAAGGGCAAGCAACAAATTCACGCCCTGGATCAAAGTCGCTCCAATCTGTATTAATCTCAACTTCATAACCACAATCATAGAGCTCTTCAACACAATGATCCTTTGACATCTACATAACACATATAATATACAAACGTAAGTTAACTTTCAAAAATAATATTAACATTTATAAATTGACATTAAAACTAACATAATACCTTATGTTATCTTTAAAAATTGATTGAAAAGAAGAAGAATGATGTAAAATGGGCATAATGAAGTATGGAAAATGATGGAGCTATTTATAGAACATCATTACAACGGCTATTTTCACGTTCCTAATGGCTATTTTTCTAAATTACCAACGGCTACTTTAGTTCTCCAAAAAAAAAATTACAGGTTAAAGTCGCTGTTAGTAATAGCGACTGAATGAGTTGACTGGTCAACTCCTTAAGTCGCTGTTAGTAACAGCGACTAAAGGAGTTGACCAGTCAACTCATTCAGTCGTTGTTAGTAACAGCGACTTTAACCTTTAATTTTATTTTTTTTTAGATCTTTCGCTGTCAATAACAGCGATTTAACCCGAGGCTAGACTCGGATGTACAAACGCTTATTTTGGGAAATAAGTTTTTACGAAGCTCATTTTTAGAATTAAGTTGTTAAATTTTCTTTTAACGGTTAGGCCTATCTCTTCAAACTTCATCATCTCCAATTTGCTTTGATTTTTTTTTTTTTTGGAGAGACACAATAATAAAACAAGAAAACTAAAGAAAAGAGAAATTAACGTTATTAATGGAGGAATTTTAATGAATTATTTACGTGTTAATTAATTTAGGAACATTGTGAAGTTTTTCAATCAATATCATACTTAAGCTTGACAATTTCAACTCCAATTCCAATTGATGGGAACAATTCTATGAACATATTTAAGCTTGACAAAAACAATAATCACATTTGAATGACTAGAAACCAATACAGAACTATACCTTCATTCCCCAAATTCCAAAAAAAAAAAAAAAAAAAAAAAAAAAAAAAAAAAAAAAGAATTTCATGAATTTCCTAAATCTCCAACGAAGCTAGGCTACTCAAAACATAAAGATCCATTCCAGTGGGATCGGTTGCGTGCACCTCAACCTGAATGCCATCCGATTCCCCTTCGAATCTGTGCTTCAAACTTACTTAAATCGCTTTGTTCCTCAACATTTGCGTGTCAGGAGACCTTCACTAGACAGATGAAGTGTCAAAGACATGTTAACCAAATGCTTATGGTGGAATAAAATGAGAAGCAAGTTACATTACCCGCAACGGAAGAGATCTGCCTTCTCTGCTAATTCTTTTGATTCAAAGTCAAGCACAAGATAATGGCATCCATCATGAGGAAGAGATGTAAAGCGGTATAAGTTGTCTCATCAAAATTTCCCAACAATTACGAGCTTCTACTTCTTGATTTTAAAAACAGTTAAAGGTATGTGCAATCTCATTCCACTTCCAAATCTTTCATCTTGCGGTCATCATGACTATCATCCCAATGGCTGCATTAGCCAGCCAAGTAAAGTTCAATATAGATATCATCATCAACAACTCAATATCCCGCTCGAAAACAGGGTATGGGTGAGGGAAGATGACGAACAATCCATACCTGTACTCCCTTCGTAGAGAGTGCCAGAAGAATGCGGTCAAATTCCCCCCCCCCCAACCACAAAAATTGTAGACACCAGTCGAGGACTGACCAGCCAGCTCAAATTTTCATTTTAAGTACTGTTTGCAATCAGCTATACATAAACACGAATAATTGCAGTGTGCAACAATAAGATTTACGAATAAAGTGGCAGAATAAATCATGACATGGACTAATATAACACACATACTACACCGGACTTATATTAGGCCCACCATTTACAGTATCTACCAAAGCTCGAGTGGAATTTGCTATGAACTGATTTATTCACCAAAACAGTAAAATTGAAATTAAAAGATTAAAGGAAAAAAAAGAGAAATTGTACTATTGATTGAATGATAAAAGAAAGATTACAACCCTATTGAAAAGATAGATAAAGCAATTCGAGAAGCTTGGGATCTCCTAAAATGAGTAAAATCCATCCAACAAGTGTATTACAATTTTCATGATACTAATGAGTCTCTCATTCCTCTTATTTATAAGAAAACTACCACTTAAAACTAACTTCCCCAAGTTACTCCTAATATTGTAATTACCTAATTACCCCTTCGTAAACCATTATCCCCAAATATCAAGTCATAGTAGAATGCTAGAGAAAAGAAAGAGCAATTGGAAGCAACGCGGAGGGATAATAGAACCACAGCTAACGTAATATGAAGATGTTCAAATTTTTGCATATCACTATCTACGACTAACCACTGAACTATATGCAAGTTTCTCATATTTCCTTACTCAATACACACAACTTCTAGTAATTTTTGCACAATGTAGCCAAATCAAATATCTCATTTGTTTGGATTCTAATTATTAGAAGCTCAAATTTACCTCATTGCAATATGGCGACCACTGAAAAAAGATAAAGACTTCTAACTTGAAGATGCTCTTTTCCGTAGCAAGTACATCCGTTGACTTATTTTGCTCGTAATCAACCTAGAATAGCAACTTGTGGCCATGATGAGGATAGAGATGACTAATAGTACACAAAAGTGAATTTAGAAATGAACTCAGCAAATCCCTGCTCCTCATGCACACCGACCAAAAGTACACCTATAGGAAAAATAAAGAGTGTTCGACATTAGTCTCGAGCTAATCTTTTTTAAACACATAGTATTTGGTGGACTCCATCCATCAATGATGAAACTAAACTCTTAAGTACCAAAATGTGGCAAGCAAGGAATGTAGAATTAAGGCCAAATCCATATACAA
The DNA here is from genome assembly GCF_026212465.1 of Amaranthus tricolor. Lineage (NCBI taxonomy): Eukaryota > Viridiplantae > Streptophyta > Magnoliopsida > Caryophyllales > Amaranthaceae > Amaranthus > Amaranthus tricolor. The sequence continues at coordinate 14,569,219 of NC_080047.1, forward strand.
CAATGAACAATGATTTAATCCACCCTAGAATTAAACTACTCCATGTGTATACTAAGAAATGCAATCACAATATTGAACATAGATGCCATGAGAACAAAGAACAATAAAATTATCCAACAATAACCAGTAAAGCAATAATCAATAAAATTACTCCATGTCTAGAATTAAACTAATTTTGATGATACTACTAACCTATTTATATGGGAGGGTTTTTTTGGGATTTTCCGTGCATAATCTCGCTGGTGCAGCCTTCCAATCATCTAAAACTGTGTACAATGCTGCATAGGGCAAAAGGAGTAGTAACGTGGGTACCCCCGCCGTACCTTCTAACTCACTTTGGCTCAAATTAGCATCAACTGTCGTTCGGGGGCTACAGGGCTGCTGTATGGGCTCCACATTCTGTCATATGTGCTTCAAGAAGTCCTTTAGGCCGCCCACTGGCAGCGGTGTCCCACATCTGTCTCTGCCTACCTCCTGGAAAAACATTGAGGGCGACATTAATTATACGTCGACCGGTGAATGTGCACCACCAACTCGGCGGCAACTTCTAGAATGCTTTCCTTTTTCATGAATGGATATTTGATGGGTTCTTCTACCATCCGGCTAGGTTGTGGCTTCTGTGAAGCGCCCCAGCCCCCAGGTTATGCGAAATTTCGCTGATGGGTTAGTATTTAGTAAGCATAAAATTGGGGCTCGGTTTTTTTATGGTGCTTCTATTCACTACTTTATGTCTACAGAGAGGCCTCTGGTCCTCGACTAACAACCAAATTCATCCAATTTATTATCAATTAAAGCTCAACCACGAACATCAACCACCAACTTCACCACAATCGTACCAAATGTATGCAAAAGCTCATCGAATGCAAAATTACATTCCATAACTCCAAATGAGTACAGACATTAAAGACTTTAGCTATGATGGTGAAAATTGGCACTCAACAGTCAACAGGGCGGCTGTTTTCTAGTTTGGAAAAATTAAGCACAATTTTCTGATTCAAAAAATTGCTAAAAATTAAAAATAAAAAGAAATAAAAAATAAAAAATAAAAAAAAAACAGTTACGGGTCACCATTAAGATTTCCTTAATTATCGTGTCCTACACAAAGATTATATTCCGTAAATTGCCCTGGTTCCCTTCTCATTAATTGCTCTTTTCTTAGTTTAAGGATTTCATCCTTTAAGGGAAATAACAAAGTAAGAAGCCAAAAAGCATCCATGAAAGAAAAGTATTCACTTCCACATCCTTTTCCTATGTCATCTTTGTTTGGCCATCTTCTCTTTGATTGAGATGAAGACCAGAGACATGAGACAGAGACTCAAAGACAAGGCATCGAAAGCGAGAAAAACATTTGGAGCAAGAACCAAAAAGCATTGGAAATCGACTGGTTATCTGATTCAAAAAAATGCTTTTAAATTAAAAATTGCAAAAAAGGTCATCATTAAGATTTCCTTAATTATCATGTCCTACAAAGTTATCTTGTCCTACACAAAGTTATATACCGTAAATCAATTGGTTCCCTGCTTACTAAGTGCTCTTTTCTCAGTTTAAGGATATCATCCTGTAAGGGAAATAACAAAGAAAGAAGCCAAAAAGCATCCATGAAAGAAAAGTATTGACTTCCACATAATCTTCCTATGTCATCTTTGTTTGGCCATCTTCTCTTTGATTGAGATGAAGACAGGATACATGAGAAAGATAATCAAAGACAAGGCATCAAAAGCGAGAAAATTATTGGAGCAAAGAACCAAAAAGCATTGGAGATATGCCAAAGAGAACAAAAGGCGAAAAAGTAGAATTTTGTGAGGGAAAAGAATCAAACAAGAACACCACCATTCAAGAACCTGATCAGCCCACCCAAGGCCAAGCCCGAATGCACTATTTACATGCAAGAATAACCCAACTCTCATTTTTATTGTTTTGAAAATTTTCATTATGCAATCATGGTTCGGACAAATATACCTGACACAAACTTCTGAACTCCATGAAATCATAAACTATTCAATATGGCAGATATAACAAATCGTAGTAATGACAAGGAGCATCTCTTTACTATTGCGTTCAATTATAGAAATATGATAGCCCATAAATACAAAAACAAAATCAAACAGAAGAAATCATGGTATAATTGACCCGATGTTACAAAACAAGAAAAAGCATAACCTGACTATTCCTAACATCAAAGCATGCAACATGTGCTACTTTAAATCAGTAAAAGAATCGTAGTCCTTCTCAAGAAGCTAAATTTGTGAAATACTGAACACAAAAATAGTAGGCCAACATTACATAAGATACACAAGAAGTTTAAGGTAAAAGACAGGTACAAAGATTGAGGGAAGCATGCAAACAGTAGGCTATGAAAGCCAATAAAATTATTTCACCTTGACAAATCGATTCACAGAAGTCGATGGGTCCCCAGAAACCAAATCTCACAAGCTCCACTCACATGAAGACAAATTCTTGGTCATTCAGCAAGCATTTAACAAGGAGATGCAAGGCCACGCTCAACAAACTGGATCAAAAGACTATTTGCCTCTTTGATATTACCGTCTGACATTAATTTCTTGCTTACCTTCTGACATAACTTAAGGTCAGGAGTTAAGTTTCGCCTAAACATTCTACAGGCAACTTTGTGTGCCAAAAGAGGACAGCCTCTGTTCAGATAACTTTGCATTAGTACATGGCAAGAATGAGCATCCATTCGTGAAGCTTTTCTCAAAACTTTACCCAAAAGTTGGTAAGCTTCGTTTACATATCCGAAGCTACAAAGCTTTTCGATGACTCGATTATATGCAGTTTGATAGGGCTGCTTTGGCAACAACTTCTCCATTAGGTTTAATAATTCTTCAACCTTACCATTCTGACAAAATTGATGAATAATAGTTCGGTACATAATAGGGTTTGGTAGTATGCCCCTTCCCAACATTTTCTTTATGAGATCCATTGCCTCTGCAGTTTTTCCCATTCTACTTAATGCATCAACAATTGTTGTATATGTCACAATGTCAGGGCTCTTGTTGACCAGATACATGTCATCAAGTAATGATAGAGCACCCTCCAGATTATCCTTCTTTAAATACCCATGAATAACAGTAGTGAAGTTTACAACATTAACATCACATTTCTTGCTAAGACACTCATGCAAGAACCTTTTGGCCTCATCCGTTCTTCCTTCCATACAAAGAGATACCAGTAATGAATTGATTTCAGCAGGTAACGGAAAAAAACCCTTCCTAATCATCTCCCCAACAACATCACAAGCCTCAGACAACTTTCCTTCTTTATGGAAACCATGAATCAGAACACTATAAGTGATAGAATTTGGGGTCCACCATTCCTCCTCACTCTTCATCACCATTTCTCGAGCTTCAAAAGAGCACCCAATTCGACAAAGCCCATTTAACAAAGCTGTATATGACACAGTGTTCGGTTTACATCCATTCTTGTACATTTGTTGAAGCATTTCCTTAGCTTCATTTACCCTCCCCACTCGACAAAAGCCATCTATAATAGCAGTGTAAGTCACAACATCCGGAAGGCACTCCTTCTCAAACATCTCATTCACAATATCTTTTGCCCTGTCTATCCTACCTTCTCGACTTAAAGAATGAACCAATGCAGTGTAACTAACTTTATCCATCCGAAATCCTCGCTCCTGCGCTTCTCTTAAGAACTCGTAGGCATCGTCACTGTGACCATACTTACAAAGCATATGAATAAGATTATTATAGGTGACCATATCGAACAACAAATTGCAGCTCTTCATTTTCTCAAGTAAAACCCTCATCTCAGCCATGTTGTTTTCCTTACAGAAGTAATTTATTACAGTATAAAAGCTAACTTTATCTGGGGCACATCCCATTAAAGGCATATCTTCAATCAGCTTAATGGCATCTTTCACCTGATTAGCTTTACAATAACCCTTAATTAAGCAGTTATATGTAACAACATCAGGGACAATTCCTACAGTCTGCATTCTCTCCAAGAATCGTAGTGCTTTGTCCATCCTCCCACTCATCACCAAAACATGAATCGTTGTGTTACATATAGACAGATTAGGTTCAACCCCAGCCTTCTGCATTATTCTAAGAACCCCCAAAGCATGCCTTACTTTCCCATCCCTGCTATAAGAAATCATCAAATAACGAAAAACCTCCGGAGTGCGATGGATACCCCGTCTATACATAAGCTGAAGGATTCTCCTGGCACCCAGACACAATTTAGTCTTACTAAGAATTTGGAGCATGGCATAGTAAACAAGTGGGTCATGCCGATACCGCCATTGCCTGTGAGCCCAATAGAAGAACTCCAAAGCTACCCTTTCATCATCTAGAGAGTGAAGAACCGCGCAAACTTGACGGGGTTTGAGGCTTCTTAATACATGTCTCAACTGCCCTTCAAGTTCAGCATTCCAATTCAACCTCAGTGCAATCAGCCTACAAGTTTCTCTCACTAATGGATGCCTAAAATCACTCTCATCCAATTCATATGTTTTACTACACTCCCCATTTTGCTGTAACTTCTTATTATATGAATCCAAAACCTCAAATTCTTCATCCAAAACAAGACTATTCTGTTTGTTCTTTGTGTCATTAGTATCTACTTCTTCTTTATGAGAAGATTTTATGTATAAAGATCCATTTAAACTATTTCCAAATGAACCCATATGTTGAATCCCATCAAACCCACATTTAATTTTATCAAAATTATCATACTGAGATACCGGAATTTGCAAATTAGACCTTAAATTCTTATTTTTGTTATAACCCAGTTGCTTATTTCTCGCATTCTGTTGATTTCCTAGGTTAGAACTACGATTGTGACAATTGTTGAGCAGAAAATCGGAATGGGAACTAGTAATAGAGAATGAGGAGAAGAAAGCAGCAAAAGAATTACCGGTTGTAAATGAATGTGAGTAAACATGCCCCCTGAAGTTAACAGTAAGATTTCTGACCCAACAGTATTCAGCTTTCATGGCGGAATACGCACAAATGCGAAATCCAGAGGTCAACAGAATCGAGGTTTTTGATCACTCATTCAGTTGCTTCAGAACCCATGGGTTCAGCTTGGAGGGACTGGAGGCTGGAGAAGAAGTGGTGAAACGAAAACGGGGGATTGGAGAATTGAGCATTGATCAATGTTGATGATTAGCGACTCGAATCGAGTCTTAGGTTATGGAAATTGATAAATCAAGAGTTTGGTTTGGTATTGTCTCGCAAGAAGTTGAGCAAAAGCTACCGGAGTGGAAGACGTTCAGGTCGCGGGCTGTATATTTGCTTGCGGGTTACGAGTTTTTGAAAGAGATGCTATTGTTTTGAAAAGCAAATAAGTCGCGAGCCGCAACTTGCTTCGCTGATTTTGTGGTTTGGCAGTTTTATTGCTTTTGACGGTTTTATTTGTTATTCGGAGCCCAAGCCTCTTCATTTAGTTAGGGAGTTAGTATATATAAATCCTTCATTTAGGGGTAGAGTTTTATGTCACAAAATAGAAAGAACACAAATTGAGCCATTGTAATCTGTGAGAGAAATTCTTGATTTATCTTGTAATGCTTTGCGATCACAGTGAAATTATTTAATCTCGGTGTCCGTGGACGTAGCTATCACATTGATAGTGAACCACGTTATATCTCAGGTGTTATTCTTATTGTTTACAATGAATTTCTCTATTGTCTCATTATTGTTTCACGATCGTTGCTTCCGCTGTCGCACAACAATCAACTTCACTCTCATTTCAAAAAAAATAAAATAAAATAAAGGAAAATTCCACATGGTAATTCTGAGGTTGTGGGTTTTTCACATGGTAACCAAAACATTTAAAAAATCCACATGATAACCTTGAGGTTTACCAAATTGTTCCGCTGTGATATTTTTGCACATAAAAATGTTAGCAAACGTTAATTTCGATGCTTTAAGTCTGTTGTACGCCTAATTTTAATGGCATCAGTTTTAATCTTCTCCCCCCAAAACATAAACCCCAACTCTACCATTTTTCATTTAAATCATATTTTTTCTCATAATAGAGTTAGAGTTTATGTTTTAGGGGAAAAGGTTAAAACTAATGGCATTTTAAATGGTGAGTTGCATAAATAAGCGTACAACAACCTTAAAGTTTCAAACTTAATGTTTACTAACATTTTTATGTGCAAAAAGGTCACGGTGGAACAATTTGGTAAACCTCAGGATTATCGCGTGGATTTTTAAAAGTTTTGGTTACCACGTGGAAAACCCAAAACCTCAGGGTTACCATGTGAAATTTCCCTAAAATAAAAAAACATGTTTCAACATCTTGTAACCAAAGTATTAGAAGACAAACAGGTAAACTTCTACAAATTTCATACCACATTTGAGATGGGTATGAGTATAATTTCACAGTGGGTTGATACGAGTATGAAAAGTCACATTTGCTATAAGTATTGGGTACGTGATGAGTACCAGGGTATGACTTATGAGGTCTTACATATTTCATATCCGCTCACTCAGACCTATACTTACTCAACCGGTGCAATACCCGCTTGCTTTATATTTTCAAGGTACTAATTTATACTATCTATTTTATATAATTTTATTAAAAACTATTAACAAAAAATTGAGGATATTAAATTTATTTTATTACATTGTATCTCTTATATAAAATGTAGGTACACAACTAAATTGTAAAAAATAGGATTTTATGGAGCATATAGCGGGAACTTGGAATGAATAGATATACCCAGTTGGGCATATTAGGTGGAGATGAGTTTGAATGCATATACAGGTGAACAGACGTGGATATGAAAATCTACTCGCTATAGAAAATTTTAGGTGGGTATTAAAATTTTAGGTGGATATGGATATGAAGAGGCATATCGCACCCATCCATCAAATTTGTAATTCCTAATTACAATAAGAAATTGTGGCAAATCATAATCATAAATCATAAATTATTATATCATAAATACTAATAAAAGACTGAAAATTAACACATGGCGACTTTTTAAAGTTTTTCCATCATAAATCATAATCATAATCATAATCATAATCGTAAATACTAATAAAAGAACTGAAAAATAACACATGGCGACTTCTTAGAGTTTTGTCATCATAAATCATAAATCATAGTAAATCATAAATACTAATAAAAGAACTGGAAAATAACATATGACGATTCTTAGCTTTTTGCCAAATATATTAATTTAATCATAAATACCAATAAAAAATTGAAAAATAATATATGGCGACTTCTTAGAGTTTTGTCAAATATGTTAATTTAATAGGACTATAATTACATGGCAATTTATTTTCCTACATAATCATAATCATAATTATATCATAATCATAATCATAATCATAAATTAATAAAAAAATTGAAAAATAACACATGGCGGTTTCTTAAAGTTTTGATGTATTAGTTTAATATCATAAATAATTACGTGGAAATTTATTTTCCTACATAATCATAATCATAATTATATCATAATCATAATCACAATCATATGATAAGCATAATCATAATCATAATCATAAATACTAATAAAAAACTGGAAAATAACACATGGCAGCTTCTTAGAGTTTTGCCAAATGTATTAATTTGATGAAACTATAATTGATTATATGGCAATTTATTTTCCTAAATAAATTTAAAGTTAAATTAGGTAAGTATTTTTAGTAAACTTATGTTTAAAACCAAATAATTAGTTTAAATCGACTCAAAATAAGCTCAATTCATAGACATTTTAGCTAATTTAGATTGAATATTTTAATAAGTAAGTTATATTGTTATCCAAAGTTATTATTTTATTAAAATTTGTAGTATTTGCATATTTTTCTAAAACAAAAGAGTTTATTTTTTCTTACATTATTAATTAAAAAGTTTATATATATATATGTCTCTATACTAAATTCGCTTCAAAACTAGTTACTCTATAAATGAAATTGCATGAGCATTTGACATACAAATTCATATTGCTTAATTTAAAAAAATCTCTTTTGTTTTCCTGTTATGCTTGACATATGAAGAACTTTAAAAACTCATTGTATAATTTCTGATAAACACTTATATTTATTTAGATTAATTACTTTGTAATAAGTCTTTAATATGATTGATTATATCTTATTATGAATTTCTTTTGTTAAAAGACTCAAAACAAGTGCAGAAAAATATTATATAAGTAAAAGGAAAATTTACAATCGCCTTTGATTTGCTATCAAGATTTTGAGTGACTTAAATGTCACAAATTAATCTTCACGCTTTATATCATTGGGCTATCATCCAAAGCGAGACGTTCTTTCATTGCCATACACAAAGGCGTATATACAACTAGTTTTATAATTTATTATATTTCTAATAATCTTCTGTGATATATTCTGAATTAAACTTTCTTAACTTAGACAAGATATTGGGTATGAAATATCAAAGGTGCCAAAAAAAGATGCTTATTCTTTTGACTTCCCTCAATGTGTCATATGTTATAAGTACAACAAAACCGGAAGAGAAAGAGGATGAAACATTTTGGAGGATATAAAGAGATGAAACAAATGGAAAAATGATGATTTCATTTGCTGGGGACACATTCTCAATAGTATGAATGACTCTCTCTTTGATATATATCAATTTAAAGAGTCCTCAATAATTATATTGGATAGTCTACAAAATAAGTATATGTCGAAAGATGTAAGTTCTAAGTTAGTATTTTTAATAGTTATGATATGTTAGACAACCGCCCTATTATGGACCAATTTCATGAGTTACAATGCACTTTCATTAACATAAAAGTACATTTTATGAGTATGGATGAAATCTACATAATTTCTAGTATCATAGATAATGAATTTATAAAGGGGATGTAAAGCATACTCTCAAGCATAAGAAGGAAGAATTTACTCTCTTTGGTCTTTCCCAACACTTCAAAGTTGAAGTGAACATTGGGAAAGAAGAAAAACAAAGGGAGATAATCCCAATTTGACAACCATTAATATGGTTGATGGAGAAAAGACATCAACTAGTGGAGACAAAAGGAAAAACCCACAAGATTTTAGAGGGTTATTTGACATCTTACAAGAAACTCAATGACAATATTTGTTGAAAATGTAAAAAAAAGACATCACAAAAGGATTTGCTATTTGTTCAAGAACAAACAAAAGAACTTGAAGGAGAAAGGTCATGCTTCATTAAGAAAATACCAACTCACTATGGTAATCTTACAAAGTTAGATGAAAAATTTTGTTTTGAATTTTTCTTTCGTGGATTCTAATATGAATATTTCGCAAGATAACATGTCATTGTGGATTAATTCTAGGGCTTCGTATGTGCAATAACAAACAAATATGCTAAATAATTGACGGGTCCGGGTCCAGGTGAGAAAAATATTTCTTGCTTAAGGTTGAGAAAAATATTGCACAAACCCAAATATTAAAGCTAAAGTAATAAGTGTTTGAAGAGTCAACTAAGATGAATGAAGAGCAAACTAGGGTTAAGGATGGTTATGGATCCAGGATCCTATTGGACTCGTCCCGGACTAGTCCTTTTTAAGGGTTTGAGTCTTTTTTGAGACCCATTAGATTCGGGTCGGATCTGGAAATAAAAAACAATTGACGGGTTCGGGTCCATGTCCGAGTCCAAAGGTTTAGATCCGGATCCAGGCTCAGATCCGATTTCAAAACTCGGACCATAGGCCCATGAAACAGCCCAAACCAGCATAAACAATATAATAATATTGTCTACAAAGCACAGCGAAAGACTTATAGAAGTCTGGGCTGAATCCGACCTGTGGCTCGATAGCCACAACAACCAATATCAGAGTATTTAAAAACTTTACATAACTGTAATACAATTACTTACAACCCAGATATAAACTAAGTTAATACATTATAAAATATCTGTTTTTTTTTTAAAAGACATGATTTGTCAAAATATCATTATAAGTTAACCTTCCGAAAACGATGTCCTCGCTATCGCAACACATGACACATAAATGAGCAGCACATCCATCCGCACTAAAGATGACAACCTGAAAGTGGATCTATCCCTTGTAAGAGATAGGCCCTATAAAAAAAAACTGTCAACAATTGCATTGTTGAGTAATCCAACAAACTACTACATTTGTATTCAAGTCATTAACAAACATCTCCAATCAAATTCCTTGTTCACTTGGTAACCATTTATAAACATTATTTTATCCAAATCAAAACTCTTTTAAAAGACCGTTTGGTATCGACATAAATACGGCTATGAACCTTTAGTTCATAACGAATCAAAACACGGCTATAACTTTACAAGTTAATAGCGTAAATCAAAACTCTTTTAAAAGACCGTTTGGTATCGACATAAATACGACTATGAACCTTTAGTTCATAACGAATCAAAACACGGCTATAACTTTACAAGTTAATAGCGTAAATCAAAACTCTTTTAAAAGACCGTTTGGTATCGACATAAATACGGCTACAAACCTTTAGTTCATAACGAATCAAAACACGGCTATAACTTTACAAGTTAATAGCGAAACAATACGGCAAATGACAAATATGATATCATTTACGAAACAAACAAAACTTTATGTACCAAACGTATTTATTCAAAACTCATATTAAATCAATAATTTAACAGCACTTTAAAACGTGGGAATATATGGACCGTCAGGTTGTAGGCTTGATCTAAATCCTAAGAACACGGGTGATCGTCATCACCAAAAATACGGTTCTTGCAAGAACGAAACGGGATCGGGGGCTCGAGACCGATCCGAATAACCATTACCTATTATCAAGCTATAGGATTTCACAATAAACCGGATATAAATATCCGTTGCCAATTCCCAAAAACGGACATTTTTCAATGTCGAACATTTTAATATAAAACAAATCAATAAGTCGCTTGATTTTCTTTAAAATCAAGAATCATAACTCATTTTCATAGTACAATATTGAAAAGCTCGTATTTATAAAATTGTGAACATACAAAACATAATTTTGAACAAGAACTAGAAACAAGGTCAAAACAAAGTTAAAATCCAAAGTTTCGAACACCAAAAATTAAACGATTTTGCTCAAATATCAATAGTAGTAATACCACACCTTATAAAACATAACTTGAACTTTAAAATACTTGAATTAAATTTAAAAGATAGGATAGTAGTTTGCTTGTAGATTACCTTTCTACGCCATGAATAACAATCAATAATTAAAACACCAATCAATTCATCATCAACCATCAACATGTAAACACTTGATTTACTATCAATAGAGTTTACCCAATTTTAAATCCCAAATACCCAACTTATATCATATCCACCTAATAGCAACTAATCAAATACCCAATCGATACTTATCGTTCCCAAATTTGATACTAGAACCAATACCTATACTAATCAAATAAGAACCCATAACTCAACAATATCAATCAATAAAACTCAATCGGATGATAAATAATAACCCTAAACACTTGGAGTACTCAATTTGAATCAAAGACTTTAATTATGAACAAGCAAATCCAAAAATGCTATTTTCGGATTTTCAGGATACCCTGTTAGTATTTTGGGCGTAACTCTCTCATACGAAACTCATTTTGGGGCGATTCAAGTGCCCACGCGACCGCGACTTGAAGCTCTACAAATCATATGCAGAAAACAGAACCCAGAAATGGCTAGAAGAGGCTCTAAATCAGCCAAGAACAGTGAGGACAAAATTTGATTTTTAAGAACTCTAAATGAACTTTGCTCTTAAAGTTTGAAGATGAATCAAAACTCCAAATTGCAACCACTAATCAAATACTACCACATGAATTAGAACACAATGAGAACCCAAATGAATCCAACATCAACACTTGAATTAATTATTCAATTTATTTCATAGCTTCTAGTTCCACTTTATAAATCTCGTATTAGTATTTCAGGACATATCATTACTAAAACAGACATAACTCTCTCATACAAACTCATTTTGAGACGATTCAAGTGGCCACGCGACCACGACTCGGAGCTCTACAAATTATAAGCAGACACCAGAACCTAGAAACAATCACAACTAACCCGAAAATGGCCAAAACAGAGTGCTCGATTTTTGAGCTGAAATTTCAGTATCCAAATACTAAATTTTATACTAGAAATCAAATAACCCAAATAACCAATTCTAATCAACACTAAAAATAACTCAATTACTAATTGAATCCATATACTCATCTTAAATTCAAGTTGATACTTAAACTTGAATCAAAGACCCAAATTGAATCCACAAATACCAAACTACTTTAAAACATTCAATTAATACTTAAATAGAATAGTTTGTGGATTACCTCAATCACCATTGAAGGACCTTTCAACTTAAGGTAAGATTGTAGGTGGTTGTTGTGGTGGTGGGGGAGCCACGCAGCCCAACAATGGCTGCCAGACAGCTTGTGACGCAGCTGCTGGTGGAGCAGCACTCACGGCAACAGGTGGGGACAGCCATGGAGACAGTGATGCAGCAGCGGTGGATGCGTGTGCGATTGGTCGGCGTCGGTTAGTGGCAGCAGCAGGCCAGGGCGGCGCACAGGGGAAGAAGGGAAAAGAGAGAGAAAGAGGGAAGAAGGAAGGGAAAACCGTGGGTTTTCAATGTGAGGGAAAGAGGTGTGTCGGTTTAAATGAGGTAAGGACGGGTTTATTTTTAGCTTTGACCCATTAAATTCTATTAAATTCGTCTCGTCGTAAGACAGTCTTATATAATACATGCTGTAAGGGTATAATAGACGATTTATGAAATAAGTAATTGGTAGTATGAATAAGGATTGCATTTAGGAATTTATTTTTCAATACTTTATTTAAATTTATTTTTATAAAGATAGATATAATCAATTAATAAAATAAAATTAAAATACACTTTTATCGAAGTATTCTTTATACGAATTTTATACATTAAATAAAAGATACCTCTTTCTTGAAAATGTTAACAAATGAAATACTTGAGTCAATATTATCAAAAAAGTAATAATATTATTACTCGAATTAACTTACTTAATAACCCCAATCAGCTTAATAAACTTATAATTAAGCTTTATTAAATACAGTCTATTTCAGCCCACTCCTTCAAACCCGGACCCGAACCTTATAAAAATTAAATATTCTGATCTAGATTCTGCATAAAGTTCTAGAGTACTTGAGCAAATTTGATTGGGATAATTTTAGTGTGAGCTTAAATGATCCAATTTATTTATCCTTATTACTCGAATTTGTGGGTAAGAACTCACAGTTTTGTGTTTTGTTAACAAAACATGTCGGGTTATTACTATGCCAGGCCCGGTCATAGTTTTTAAGGAAAAATTGAAATGAATAAGATAAATTATCAACAACATATATGAAAGAAGATAAGTTTTAACTTATCAAAAATAAGCGTGTAATTTTCAAACTTGTGGTTTGATGTTGTTCGCAGTTACTAACTGCGAACAGGTCAAAAAAATAAACTAGTTGTTCGCAGTTAGTAACTGCGAACAAGTGTTGACTTTTGTTTGACCCTGTTTGCAGTTACTAACTGCGAACAACATGCCCCACAAATACGCACAGCAGCTCTCTTCGTTCCTATTTTCCCCAATTCTCAAAACCCTATATTATACTACTCGACATTCTCCTTACAAAACCACTATTAGACTAGCTTTAATCCATCAATTCTTGCATTTCTTTTTCAATTTGGAACTTCAAAATTAATCTGAGATACTCTAGCATGCACAAAGGTAAACTTTTATGCGTTTTTTTGAGTATATATATCGTTTTTTAGGGTTTTGATGAAGTTTGGTTATTTTGTCAAATGTAGGTTACTAGTTCTTAAATCAACACTCTTCTTATTCATCCATAACTATTCAAGGTAATGTTTAATTGTTTTCATAGCTTTATGTTGTTTTTTGAAGTTATGTTGTTGATGAGCATATTGAATTAGTTGAATTTGATGTACATTATATATTATTAGAAATGTTAATGTTGGTATTAGAAATATCATATATAAACTTATTAATTGATTTATTATCTGAATTTTATGTGCATTATATATGTATGAACTTAGTTACATTATGGACTTTATTAATTTATAGACCAAAAAGATTATAATCAAATGAATATAATGTACTTGTATAGGCATGAAGTCAATGATGATGTTGATTTTGTTTGTATTCATGTAGAAATGGCATCATTTCGCGTCACTATAGTATGTTTTTGGAATGGTTGTATTCGAGAAAGTATTGACAAAGTTAATTATGTTGGGGGATGACGTAGGTTGTTTGCATGCAACTCGAACATGGATTTGAATCAGTTTAAACGTTTTATATGTTCTAAGATTGGATTGGACCCCACTAGAAGTACCGTAAATATAAGTTTTAAATATGACATGAGTGGAGAATTGCTAGCCTTTCCTGTTGAGGATGATGAGGCTATAGAAGCTATGTGAGAGCATTCAAATTCCACCCAAATTTCCTTTGTGGAGTTACACGTAGATTAAGTACCCTTAGGGAATGTAGTTGTTTCTAATCCTACTCTTACCCCTATGCCTATATCAACTCAACTAACTCAAAATCCTTTCGTTGCTTCCGCATTTTGTACTCTTTCCCAATCCCCTCCGAATCAAGTTCCAATTGATTTAATGGTTAACTTAGGAGAAAGTGATGAGATGGGACCTTGGGATGATGGAAATGAGAGTAATGAGCTCATTGACGATCCTTCTGAGGATGATGTGGATGTTGATGAGGATGCGCTAGCAAATGACATGACCCCAGGCAACATTCCTACAATCATTCCTCTTACACCTTATGCATATGTCTACCTCTAGACGAGTATGAGGAGGACAACTCCTGGAGGACTTGGACTTGTGATATCACTTACACGGGAGAAGGGTATAATGCTTGATAGTAAGGAAGCGTTGTTAGAAGCTATCAGAGTGTATCATATTCGTAGAATGTGGAGTATAGAACGGAGACCTCAAACCAAACTGTCCTTACCTTGAAGTATAAGCGGGGCTATTCGTGGAGAGTTAGGGCTACGCCTCGATTCATATTTATCTTCATGGCGTATTGTTACGTATAAGGGTAAGCATGGGTCTTGTGTTTTGGGTAGAGACACTGTTTCGGCTGGACACATTCACTTGACATCTTCTATAATTAACAATGTCATTAGAAAATGTGTTGCTAAAGACCCATCCATTAAGGTATTTATCGTACGACAAATGGTTAAAGATCGTTTTGGTGTAGAAGTGAATTATAAGCGAGCGTCATGTGCTAAGCAACAAGTCTTGTTGTCCATATATGGAACTTGGGAAGGTTCTTACTCACTTCTTCCACACTTTTTAGAAGCTTTGCAACATTCCAACCCGGGCTTAGTAGTTGAGTGGTTTTTTAAGGAAGACAATGACACGGGTGTATATGTGCGACCTAATATTAGGACCTTCCAACGTGTCTTTTGGGCTTTTAAACCTTGCATTGAAGGCTTCAATCACCATTGACGGCACACACTTGTATGATAAGTATCGTCATACCTTATTGACTGAAATTGCCCAAGATGGTGATAAGGGAATATTTTCATTAGCGTTTGCCTTGGTAGAGAAGGAGTGCATAGTGCATGGTCTTGGTTCATGGCTTGTATTCGTAAGCATGTCACACAGAGGATGGGTTTATGCGTTATTTCTGATAGACACGCGGGTATTTTAGCAACTATGGAAGAGCCGGAGTGGCGACCATCTAATGCCTATCATAGGTTTTGCTTACGTCATTTGCTTAGCAACTTTAATCGTGCTATGGGTAATGTTCAACTTAAGAAGTTGTTTGGTAGAATTGTTGAGCAAAGGCAACAAGTTAAGGTACTAAATGGCTTAAAGGCAATCGGGACGGCAAAACGAGAGGCAATTTTCTGGATTGATGACGTAGGTGAGATGTTGCATATGGTTCACGGTGGAATTTTGCACGCCGAACGCGCAAGCACACCGGGACAAGTCTAGGATTCTACCGAAATCAGTTAGACCTGCTACGACCGAACTGGGTACATATTTCAGTTTTCATTAACATTACTGCCGGAGTCAATAGCTGTTCGCTGTTAATAACTGCGAATAACTAGTTTGTTTTTTTGACCTGTTCGCAGTTACTAACTGCGAACAGCCTCAAACCACAGGTTTGGGAATTGCACGCTTACTTTTGAAAATAAGTTGAAACTTATTTTATTTCGTTCATTTTGTTGTTGATTTGTCTTATTCATTTCAAATTTTCGTTTTTAAGGGCCGGAGGCAAAAAATAAATTTTGGGCCCCCTAACTATATACTTCATTTCTTTCTTTTATACTTCAGCTTTTATAATCAAACGAGTTGATGACTGACTAATAATATTTTAAAATCTATTATGAATCATATGATATATTAATAATTGATAAAGTTGAATTTGTATATATTTTCAAAAAATAAAATTTAATAGACACGTAATTTTACAAATTTAAAATCAATTATTACATGAATTTCTATGAACATCAAAACTATAATACCGGTCCTAATAAAAACCAAAGAGAATACTATATATCCAAAATTCATGTTATAAATGATTTCAATCAAAGCTTTAGAAGCATTATTGATTCGCATTGGAACTTATGAACTTATATCTAATTTCTATGAATATCATAATTGACTAAAAAATAAATTTTGAAAAGTGATATTTTTAATAATGCACGTCATTGACATACTATAAATCGATGCAGTAGTATTCAAATAGAATATTACTTCTTCCGTTCCGTTTTAGTCTGCTACATTTGCATGAGCACGGGGATTAAGAAAAGTGATTGACCTGCACTGTATCTGATTGTTTACTTTATAGAGTATAGTATTTTATTATTGTTAATTGAAAAAGAAAAAGAAAAAATAGGTTGTTAGGTTACTTTATAGAGTACAGTATAGTATTTTATTATAAAGTATAGAGTATAGAGTAGAATAAAAATAGGGGTAGGTAGAACTTTAAACGAATGTTTTATTACTAAAAACGAAAATATAGCAAGTAATATAAACTTGCCAAAAATAAAAAATGTTGCGGGTATTATGCAACGGAGGAAGTAGCCGACAAGCAAAGTATGACTATCAAATAGCTTTTAACATTTCAAAGATAATATGATAGGGTAGTAATAGTATAGTGGTTAAGCACTCACTTTATTTGCAAACTGGTTAAGGGTTCGAGGCTTGCTTACAACACTTTTTGCATTTTTTATATTTTTGAGTAGGCCCTGGGCATGGGCCCAGCTCGCCTTGCCTAAGGGCCGACCCTGTACTATGCTTATTCTTGTAATGTTATGGATCAGTGTTTTTAGTAGCTTGTGTTTGAGTTTCACAGACTCGAATCAGTGTTTGTAATTGAATTTAAGCGTATATGGATGACAATGTGAATGTATAATTACTATTAAATATTTGTAAAATAAGTTAATAAGTCTCTTATAAAAGTACGAAAAATATAATAACAAAGTATAAATTTGACAAATTAAAGAGACTTTTTTTAGACCCATTAAGGACTTAGTACCCTAGACCCATCAGATTCGAGGTCTGGATCTGGGTCTGAAAATTTTAGACAGTTAAAGTCCGAATTTGGGTCTGGAACTCTGAATATATAAAAAATAAAAGGGTGCGAGCCTAATTCTGACTGGACCTACTCCAAACCCGCCCCATTACTATTCCTAACTAGGGTTTCAAATTACTAAGAAAAATGTGGAAACTTAGAGAGATAAGTATGAGACCAAAGAGGGTGTGTAATGTTAATAAAGCATGATTCCCCTTTTCTCTTCCTTCAAGTGCTTTTAATAGAGTAAATTTCGAGTGCTTGTAATATCAAAAGAGGGTGTGTAATATTAATAGATAAATTGTTGCACGAATAGTCTTATACGTCTAGAGTTTAGCTATGGAGCACTCGAGCGGTCGAGCAAAAGGACCAAAATTCATTAAAATGACTATGCATATTCTCTTTTAACAATTTTATTTTTTTAACAAAATTCATTCAAATGCATTACTATTTAAACACGTGGTATAGGTGGTCATGGAAAATTGTAAATAAATTTTTTTCTAATCAAACTTTCATTATTATGGAAATGACATGATACATATCATGAAAATTTACACTACAACTCATTTTCATTACCAAAATAATTTTCATTACCACTAATCAATACTCTTACCAAACAGGCCGTAAGGAGTTGATGCTTAAGAGTTGAGACTAGGGATTAAGGAATGAGATTTTGTCTCAAAAAATCCAATTTTTTATTTGTCTAAAGGGAATGAAAATAGAAAATGAGACTAAAAAAGGAGAAAGTGTCATGGGGAGGATGAGTATTTTAGTTGAGATTTTCATTTTCATTTTTTTTTTCAGTCCCTAACATAACAAATAAGGAATAAAACTTTTAAGATGAGATTTTAAAGATAAAAAGTCTCATCTTAAAGTCACATATATTCTATTTCATAGTTCTAAACACCCCTGAGAAAAGAAGGGATGATCATCAAATACATCCTCCGCTTCATTATATTTGCTACATTTCACTTTTTACGCAACCCAATGCGTAACTTTGATCATTTATATCTTAAGCAATGTTTATCTAAAAATTATAAAAATTTGATATTATGAAATTATTCAATTAGACAATTCAAACAAGATCTCACTTGACTATTTTTTTAACACATTAGTCGCAATATATAAAATAAGCTTGAAAGATAAATAATACCAATAATCCTTATGTAGCGACTATTTCAAAACGGAGGAAGAATGAGAATGGAGTCTTTGGTGAACGGGTTACTAATAATGGTGAAGAAATATTACTCCTACATTCTACATCTACGTAAAATTAAATTATTCAAAAAAAATAATTTAATTTTTATGTAAAAAAGAAGACAAATTTTTATCAGAGACGATCTCTTTAAAAGATTATCTCTAATTAACTGGCCTATAAAAACACATAAAATAAGAGTTGACACTAAATTTTTTTGAATTAAGCCTGAGAGATGTCAATGAAGGTAAAAAAAAAAAAAAGAAATGAATTGATTAGGAGATGGGACCACGCCCAAGAGAGCTAACGGCATACGCAACTTCTTAGCGAAGAATTTTCCATATTTTGACAGAAAAAACTAAACGAGTCCGGATTTGAAAACGCATTGCCAAAGCTAAATTGAATAATGCACCATACGTCCGAACCTTGCACCATTTGGTGGAGAAAAGAAGATGAAAAAAGGAAATAAAAAGAGGCGTTTAGTTTCTCTCTTCTTCCTTCTTCATTCATCTCCTGTCCTAAAACTAGATTTTTTTGCATTTGCGATTACTCTGACACACCGAATACGAAGGGGATTAAGAAGAACAGATTAGGAGAAAGAAAATCGAGTTCGTTCCGCATTTGTCTCTTTTTTTTTCTGGTAATTTCCAACAATTTCTAGGTTTTGTTCTGTTGTTAATTTATCGATTTGTTTTTCCTTCAATTTCTCGATTTTTAGGTTTAGTTTCGAGTTTAAATTTCGATGCCTGTCTTTTTTTTTTTACTGATCATGCTATCGTGTGGTTGTATTGTTTGATTTTAATTTTTAGTTTTTTTGATTTTGCGTTTGGTTCAACGATTGAAAAGTAACGATATTGAATAATTGATTGATGTGCAATAGGTGAAGTTTTTTACGTTGCCTGAGCATGAGCGGCACTCCCTAGTGTGTTTTTTTGCCGTCAATTGAAGTCGTTTGAAAGGAGTGGATCTTGCAACTTAATAATGGATTTGGTGTCTAGTTGCAAGGTATTCATTTCTTGTTCGGTTCACTTTTTTTCTGGAGCTTTTTTAAATGCATTTTGATTTTTTTCTTTGATTTACTTTATATTTTTTGTTTAGTTATGCTATACATAGCTTATTATTGAGGATTACAGATAGGTTTGTTGTTTGTTTGTGGGCTACCGAATAATCATTTTGCATTAGCTGCGAGGAGTATTAGGGGTGGTGCCATGGTGGGATTTTAGCGATGTCACTTTGTTTTGTATTATTTTTTCTATTGTTATGCTCTTGGTTTCCTTGGGCAACGCACAGTTGGCATTTTAGTCTCTAAGGTCGATTGTTATTATGTGTTGGACTCTTGGAAACAGCCTCATAGATGTATTCCTTTCAAAGCTAATTGATATGCAAACACAGTAAATTATACAGAGTATCAATGTTGATAACAATAGTGACAAGGAGTTTGTAAATGTCTTGTTTTGTGAGGCATTGAGTAGCAGCGTGTAACATCGTACAATTTTCCTCATTCCTATCGCGAATATTGTGAATTTCCTACTCAATAACATGTTTGAATATTCTTTGTACTTGAATAAGTGGACCTTCTTATGATCATCCAAGTAGATGTTGACATGGATTGTCTTGAAAGATATTTAAGGGCTGTAGATTTATGAAGGGGTAACAGATAAAAGAAAAACAATATGCTATAGGTTATAACCTACATGTTAACTTATAAGCGGGATACAAACATAAATTATTTTATCAGTGTTAATGAGAATACTAATCTCTTTCAACATATTGGATATATTGTTTCATTTTAATTTGTTTGAGCAGAGTAAGAGAAGAAATGAAGAAACAAGTTGTTACTTTCATAATGGAAGTTATGAAGTTGAACAAGTTTTTGCAGGTTTTCTTAGACAATAAAATAAATAATAAAATTGGTTTATGTTGAAACAATCGTTCCTAGTTTTGTGATGCTGTGGGTATCTATATTTTAACATCTGTTGTGAGTCCTTGAAAGTTCAGCCCTATGTTTGTTTTTGTTAGTGCACATGCTTTAGCAATAAGTATCTTCTTTTAATGACATTTTGATATACTGTTTTGTTGATTTCATTTTTAGTTGTACCTTGTAACTTGTCAACAAGCATGTACCTGGAAGGGGTAAATTTTTTGTATTCTTGTGTTAGTTGTGTATCTATTTGGTTCCATATGTAGTCATGAGTGAAGCAGGCATTATGTTGTAGTCTAACACTATGAAGGACATGTTCATTCTTTCTTTATTCTTTAGTGCTATTGCTTTACAATCTTAGGTGCCTTTTTTTCTTTGCTAGTATAGTTTTGGATTCATGATTTTTATCACTGATATGCTTAGGATAATTTATGTAGGAAAAATTGCAATATTTTCGGATCAAGGAGCTTAAGGATGTGCTGACGCGAATTGGTTTTTCTAAGCAAGGAAAGAAACAGGTATTAGTGGTTATATATTGTTATCATTGGTTGACAGGGATACATTTTAAAGTTGTTTTGATGTTTTGCGAGTTAGTTTGCATTCAACAACATTTTGACATGGTGTTTGATTGGTGCCACCTGATTTCTTGATTAAAAGGTTATGGTTTATTTGCTGGGCTTATTGTCTTCCACATTTTTGTTTAATTAATTTTTGGTTCTCAATCCTTCTATTATGGGCACTTCTTTTAAGCCAACTTTTATAAAAGTGTATTTTTAAGAAACTAAATTCAATATAGTTAGCGGGGATTTTTTACAAGAAAGTTCATCTTGAATGCCTTAGCCTCCACAGTCCACATCGAAAACTCTTTACATAATAAAACTTAGAGTAGTATGTATTTTTGAAGAAACTAAGTTTAGAATTTTTTTTTCTTGGCCCGTAAGTTTATATGAATGTGCTACACAAATTTTATTTCTTAAATGTTCCAAAACTTTAACAACTTATTATGACTGTTAACTTATTACTCTTTGATTTTACATCACAAGTTAGATACGCGAAAATTTAAGGTCATTATTTATTGGAACAGTCTCATTTTTAATTCCAAAATTATGATGGCTCTAGTCTATACTAGAAAACTTTGGTATCCATGCAAGAGGGACATTACAGATTATGAGTTTGTGAATAGCAGAACTTTAGTTCAAAAAATTGCCTATCATAGGGGAGAATTATAATATTCAACTGAAGAAAAGCTAATAGCATGCTAGATGGAGCTTTTGCCAATGCAGAGAGGAGGTTAAGGAGATGCTTTGCAAGTTTGCTTGTTTCTTTTAAGGAACTGAAGTTGTTAATGTTTTATCCATGTATTGTGTTTTCTGTGTAAGGAAGGGCCACGTTTTGAGCATGGTTCCTTTATGTATACTTAAACTTTAAAGTGTAGTTTTGGATGCGACTATGATTACATATGATTATCATATTATCAAAAATGGTATATCTAATGAAAATGCTAACAAATATGATTTGGAAGATAAGGATGGTATGACCCTCAAATCAAAATTAACCTTATGGTGATACTTGGTGATAATGAATCTTGTCTCCTAGTTTAATTTTAAATATGATTTTCATAAACTGCTAGTTGCAAACAGTTTCGCCGTAAATTTTTTTAGTTTTACCGCTTTGAATAAAGGAGTTTAATTTTGAAAATTGGTGAACTTTTGTAAACATAATGTATATCAATTAATATGCTCATTAATATAATGGACAGCCGTGTCCCTAAGTTCACGTTTATATTTTTGATAGAATCTAAAATAGTTAATGCTTGACGAGTGGTTCTGAAATCCTTACCTGTCTATGCAACAACTATTATCTATTTCAAAATTGAGAAATAGCGCACAAGGAATTTTTTTTCTATTGGACAAATAGTGTTTCAAGGTTTCCATTGATCTAGATATTGTTTTAATAATTTTTTTGAGCATTGAGTTGAGAAAAATATAGCATTTGCTTGGTTAATAGAATTTGGACTTGATTTAATAATGTAGCTAATGGATTAAGAGTGAAGGCTTTGCTATCTTCTGCATTTTTCATGTGATTTTGTGTGGGAGGTACATGATATCTATGTATTCTTGTCCTAGATTGGAGTCACAATTGAAATATTTTTGAATAAAATTTCTTGATGCCTTAGAAAAATATTTTGTACAATTGCATACTACCATATTCTTGTGTAAATGGCATATTCATGTCAATATAAATTAGCTTGGTATTGCAGTTTCAATTTCCACTTGCAGTTGTGTATGCAAGTCTTGATAATTAAATATGCTTGCCTAGGGACTTGTTGACATGCAAATTGACTTTTGGATGAGCTCTCGTTCTTTAATTAATTGCTTACATATGTCTGTAAATGCTATTTTCAGGATCTAGTAGATCGAATTTTGAGTTTTCTTGCTGACGATCAAGGTAGGTGTTCTAGTTACAACCACTCTTTGAAATTTTTTGTCAATACTTGTTATGTTTGAGAGGAACTAGGGTAATTTATGGATCTTTTGTTTGATGCCATTAAGTGTTTTTGGTAAATGATGTATAAATATTTGGTTGAGGTTTTGGAATGTTGAATGATGTAATTTGTTCTACAGTTAAGTTTTACATATAGGTTCTGTGTTGTGTATTAAAAGGAGATTATTGTGTTTGGTAATCGGTGAAAATTTATTGCATCATTCTTGTGATTCATTGTAATCTGAGTTCATCATTGAATAATTGAAGTCTTTGGAAAATCTTGGTTGATCTATTTCATTTCTGTATTTCTATGTTGCTGTTGCTGTTGCTATTGCTTTGCCTTGTGGTTTGCCACCGATTAAGTTTCATTCAATGCCTTGATCCTAGGTTGTATTTTTAATATGGAATTCAGTTCTTACTAGGTCTTGGCCGAAAATCTATCTTGAAGTTGAATTAAATAATCCAATGTAGCAACATAATTTATAGCCATATGCTGTTTGAAGTTCCCAACCAGTTACACAAGGATGATCATGAACCGAAAAAATTAGCAGGGAGTTACCCGAAAAATAGAATATTATTAGATTGGTAGGGAATATGTTTCAAATTTAGAGTTGAACTTGAAGATGCGTGATTCAAATTGCATTTTTTAGTAAATAGTTTTTAAATATAATAAAATATGATTAATTTGATATCTACCCTCCTATTCATCATCCAAACTAAATTAGAAACACATACATGATAAAACAAAGAAAAGAATAATTTGTGAATTACATCCTTAAAAGTTGGCACTTTTGCGAATTACAGCCTTGATGTTTATTTTTTGTGAATTACAGCCACCAAAGTATAAAAGTTTGCTAGTTAAAGCCAAAACACAGAATTCCGACCAATTTGGTGGTTGGAATTTTAGGGTAAGTGGTCAGAGTTTTGTGTTTTTGGCCTGAAACATGTAAACTTTGATACTTTAGTGGCTGTAATTCGCAAAAAATAAATATTGAGGCTGTAATTCACAAAAGTACTAAATTTTTAAAGTCGTAATTCGCAAATTATTCTAAAGAAAATGGTGATCACTACCATAGAAAATGTAAATTAAGAACCACTAGATTGCAAGAAGGAAAAGGTGCTACATACAAAGTTTTTATACTGCTTGTCAATCAAATCTGACACCTAGTTTGAAATCTACATTCAAATTCAGTGATTTTAATATGTACTCAATTGGCTTTGTAAATTATTCCAAAGCCTTTCTTTACTATTTCAAGCATCATTTGCATTCTTTTTTATGACATTACCGGACTTCCAGAAAGGCTTGCGTATTTTGATACTACCTATTGCTTGACCCTTTGCGTGGTTGATTTTGTATTGTTGTAACTTCATATTTTGCTTATAACTTCTAGCTTGGCTGATTGTGTTTTGCTTTGTTGTGCAGTTTCCAAGTTGTGGGCAAAAAGGCCTGCACTTACAAAGGAAGAACTAGCCAGATTAGTGGATGACATCCACAGGTTCTATAACGAGCCTCATTTTTTTGTTTTCCATGCCCCATGGTGAAAGCTGTGTTATTGTAGTCATCCATACTCCATGCATATACATCCTACTAGAATTGCTGTTATTAAGGAGATTAGCTGATGTATTTACTCATTATTTATGTTAATACCAGATTTTATTTAAGATTAATTTTTTAATAAGCTTTTCTAAATGGCTCGGTAAATCATTGGAGATTCTTATTTATGTGATGTTGCAAATGAGTTTGCAATGATATGTAACAACCTCTTTGTTATTGCGAGATTAAGGTTGTTGTCCTTTAAACCCTGCTTAGGTGGGAGCCAATTAATGGAATTAGGTTAATGGACTGGAATGTTTTTCATATTAGTTAGTTGGTACTCTTAAAATGAATGTTTAAGAAGTGAGAATTTTAGTCTTACATCGTTTTTCAGGTTATGGCACGTCTAAATCATATAATTTATTCATCAATGATTTCTTTAAGAGGAACAAAAATTTCATACATACTTCTAAGAGCTTTTTTAATGGGCACTTGAGGTGGTTGCTTGGTTTCAGATTGGAGATGTGATGCACCCATTTTAATTGAAGCATTCCATATTATTTGTGACCAGGAAAATGCAGGGGTCTGGTGCTACTGAATTGGCGACTAAAGTGCAATGTACACCGGATACTGCTATCGTTATTGGTACATTGAAACCCAAAGAGGAAGTCGATGACGCTGTGCCTATGGACATGAAAATTCGGTGTCCTTGTGGTAGTTCACTGTTTACCGAGTCAATGATCAAGGTTTGTTCTTCTTGCTTCATTGTAAACTCCATTAGCATTACATTTCTGTTTGGAGCTAGAATCCTATCACTTAGTAACATTCTTATGTTGAGCCTCCCATATCCCTGTGTCACTCACACCGTGATATAATGTTTTTTTGATTAGGAAAAAGTTACTATTAAATGACGAACATAAAAGGTTAGGGATGAGGTATCACTGTAAAGAGCAAGAAAATTGGCTCTTTCTTATGGCCTATGATAAAGTTGATGTATAAAACTGGCTCTCCCAAACTGTACCATATATTATTTTAAATATTAAATTACTATATCTTTGAGAGGATTTAAAATTTGTTGAATATCTTGTATATGGTTAGGTTTGAACATACGTCTGTCATAATTGAGTACATTAGTTTGAGTTAGATTCATTTGAATGTGGAGCTGGTTTTAAAATTTTAGTTTTGAAAGTGAATGATTCTTAGAAGCTTCGTTGATAGTTGGTATTAGTATTGTCATTCTATATTTAACTTGTATGATCACTTGTGGAGTTGAACACCTGTTTCGAATGATTGTTAGGATAGTAGGAACTACATGCTCGTAAATGATCCCATTCCCAACAATATTTTAAGCAATAAGTTTTCCCTATAAGTTTCAATTACTAGTAAAAAATTTAATCAACCTCTTCGGAGATTTATAATTGGTCGATGTCCCTAATTATGCACTTTGTATATGCAAGTTGGAACATCACATGGTTTTTCGGCTTGTTTCCTCTTTGGAGGAATGCTGAAATGTTCTTAGTTGGATTTGGTGATATGGTGTTATCTTATGACCTAAAGTCATGCAATGAGCATGGCTTATGAGCATTAGTTAAGTTTTGGGAGATGAGGTGTATGCTAGTACATATTAAGTTCTTTATTTGAGTCATTACTAATTACTACTCTACCTTTTATTCTCACCTGTACATTTTTCAATTTTACCCCTCTCCAAAGTTTAGCCCTACATTCTTTTAATCACCTATTGTCAAAGCAACCATATCATGTTGATTTAACCGCTACTGCCATCCAAGACTGCTGCAGGGACATACCCACTTGTCTCCCAATCCCTCTCCATTAGAACTACAAATACTCAGCTGGCTAATTCTGCTGCATTCAAATAAATTACTTGGAAAATGCCAACTCCTCTAAAAATTAACAGTAGATCTAGATGTCTTTTGAGCAATGACACTAGAAAAAATGGGAAACATTTTTGAAATGAGGCCTGGTTCCCTTGAACCACGTTTCAAACCTGGGAATATTTCATTTGAGCTGCTCCGCACAATTTTCTGTGATGGTGAGAGATTTCAACAAATATGTCTAGAGATAGATAAGGGGATATGATTGGAGAGTGAGAGTAGGGAGGAGGTTGGGGGTGGGAAAGCGGGTGGGAGTGTGGGTCGGGTTTGGGATGGTTACTAGTGGGGGAGAGGAGTGAGAGTGCATGTGAGGTGTGATGTATTTTTAAGGAAATCCCAAGTAAGTTTGAGAGGTAAAAAAATTAGGGAGGTAATTGTAACACCCCCGCCCCTTGGACCCCGGTGACTACTCATGAAGACTGTAGACTGGACCCACAGACCAACACAAGTCTTTTCAGCGCATTTTGGCCTCACTCGTGCACACCGGAAAACTTCCCAGGAGGTCACTCATCCTAAGATTGCTCCCCACCAAGCACGCTTAACTGTGGAGTTCTTAGCTAACGGGCTCCTATGAAAAGAAGATGCTTCTTGTTGATATGAGTAGTCTATCAATCTTTTTTCAAGCTAAATTTGGGGTATAACACTCACCCCCATTTAGGAATACAACGTCCTCGTTGGGCTGTAGTTTCAGGATCTTTTCCCCCACTAGGTGCACTGAACACACAATCAGCCATGGTCTCAGGGTTGCTCTGAAACCATTTGTAACACCCCAGCCCCTTGACTGTCGGTGACTACTTGTGGAGACTGTAGACTGGCCCAACAGACCAACACAAGTCTTTTCAGCGCACTTTGGCCTCACTCGTGTGCATCGGAAAACTTTTTAGGTGGTCACCCATCCTAAGATTGCTCCCCAAGTTCTTAGCAAACGGGCTCCCATGAAAAGAAGATGCACATTGTTTATTTGAGTAGTCTATCAATCTTTTTTCAAGCTAAATTTGGGGTATCGCAGTAAAAACTAAAACAAATAGTGCAGTATTGAACAATTGTTTTTTTGGTTGTGGTAAGCTTTATTGTACTTTTGCGATGGGATATTAGGATGACCACTCACTTAGAGTATATCTGTTTGGTTCTATATATTTTATCATCCATGTCTGTTAACATTTAAATTACTTTTCAATGAATTGCTTTCACTTTTGTTTCTGAAAATTTTTAAATTTTGTGGACAGTGTGAGGACCCAAGATGTCAGGTGTGGCAGCACATTAGCTGTGTTATTATACCAGAAAAGCCTATGGATGGAATTCCACCACTTCCATCCCAGTTCTATTGTGAAGTTTGCCGCCTCAATCGAGCTGATCCGTATGTATTAACAAATCCTTGTAGGTTAATTTAAGGTTTCATGTCTTTTTTGATCGTCACTTGTTTCCTGATATGGTTTACTTTCAATGATGACCAAAATCTGATGATTTGCTCATTAACCAACAAGTTGTAAACGCTTCGAGTTGGTTGGATCGTTGGAGTGTTTTCCTTGATTTTTGCTTTTCTATAATTTAATCATGTTTATTTAACCATACCGTGAAATATTCTACTGAGAGATCTGAATATGCCACCTTTTGATTTGTTATAAGTACATTTTCTTTGGCAGAATTTCTTTCCTTTTGTTCTCTAATTAAATTGTATGTGGAGTTTTGAGAGACATGCTCGGTGCTTTCTTTCTGAGGCACCTTGGGCTACGAGAACCTTTTTTGAATTCTTCTTTTGAAGGAGCCTTGTGCCTTTTATTAACCTTGGAAGGATAGTAAGGTTATCAGCTTTTTGAAGCATGATTTATGAGTATTTAACTTTCTTGCAAAAAATATAGCCTTCTGCTTGGGACTCTAAAAACACTTGATTAGCTTTTTGTTCTTATAACGCGTGTTTGTTGCTTCTTAAGATATCCTATTTGTAAATTGTTATTTTGCATTTTGTGGTACTTTGATCTTTCTAAATGAATATTTATGTCCAAGTTACATTTTGATTCATGATATTATATTCATTTTATTACATTTTTATTGTTTTTTTCCTAATTTGTTTGTGTTGATTGATTATCCCATTACCACAATGTCATTGAGTAGCTTACACCTAGGTGAGGTTTGGGGCTCGCATGTATGCAACCTTACCCATGTTACTGATTTTTAATTGACCCTTGGTAACAAACATCATTCACAACTTTACATGGATAAGAAGTACACATGATTTATTTGTTTCGGTTTATCATTGCAGTTTTTTTTGTAGTTGTAGACTATCCTCATCTTCTCTGATCACATTTGAGGTTAAGATTGTCTTACTAGTCTTCCATCATTGTTCAGATTTTGGTCTACCTTGGGACATCCTTTATATCCTGTGAAGTTGGTGGCTCCTAATGTGCCGATTGATGGGTAAGTAGTTTGTTCTTTTATTGGGAAGTTGTGTATGTGTTGTTTACTGTTCTTTGAAAGAAAGAATTATATTGTGCTAAAATACGATTTCATTCATGGTTGTGACTTCTCGGCCTATATTTTGGTAGCAGTAGGCTCGAACTTTTACAATATTGTATTGATGCGGGTAATATTTTCACCTATGTTACCTCCGCACATCCTGTTATCAGTTTTCGACACGTGTTTGGGTGGTCCGGTGTCTGACTCGGTGTTGCTTGAAATCATTGCACACAAATTTGGTCACAGACACTTCAATGGGCAAATTTAAAATTAATTTTATAACATATAACAATAAAATTAACTTAAAATTTTTTTATTATGATATTAAAAAATATTTAATATCCACATTTTTTGATGTGTATTGTTTAAATAATATCAGATTTCACATTATAATGCCAAAGCCTATTTATCTAGAACTCGTTTGGTTGATATAGGAAATAAATTCCTGTGGAAATTTCTAACTACTTGGAAGTTACTTCCTTTGTCTATGAATGCTAGAATTTACAATTGGCACGTGAATTTGGAGTTATCTGGACTCCCTCTTGTAGGGGTGAAAGTTCGGTGTTCGGTTTAGACTTTTGATGAAACCAAATCAAACCGTATTAATTTCGGTCTTTGTTTTTTCAGTCCAAATCCAAACCTTATTATATTCGGTCTCCATACCGCACCGAACCGCATTACACTACACCAGACCGAGTCCAAACCGCCAAACCGAACTTTGTAGACCGAATAATATTCCTTAGACCGAATTTGTAAACTTAGACATAAACTCGATCAGATTTGAAACAAAAATATAAAACATTATAATTTCAACAATTTTATAAATCAAGCTGTACAACTGAGTATCATTTCTAACTATTTTTAAAGAAAGATGTCATAAATATTAAATCTACCAAAAACGAATATATCCAGAAATATCAGACTACTCTACAAAAGCAAACGAATATATCAGACAATTTTACATATCAAAAGTGAAGGAAGAAGTCATTAACAATTACTGTCTAATTGCACAGAAACATCAAAATGAAAAACCAAAAAACTAAAGTTGAAGTTGAATAATGACCGACCTGAAAGAGTAGTAAAACGATCGAAAGATGATCAAATTTACAGGACCGAAGTTGCCGTTGAAGGTTTAGGACGAACAAGACTGAAGAGATTTGCTTCACTGTATCTCTGATTATCTTTCTCAAAATCAAAGAATAAACTTAATGGATTAAACTAACACAAACATAATATCAATAACCCTAACGAAAATCAGTACACCAAACCTATAAAAACAGAAAAAGAAAACGAAAATCAATACAAATCGAAAAACTTGATAGATATTAAACGAAAATCAATAAACTAAACTTAAAGAGTAGAAATACCTAAAACTCAAGGGTGAAGATGAACAGATTTGAAGAAGAAAGGGCTAGGGAGAGATTGGAGGTGGGTAACTGAAACAGGAAAATGAAATGAAAGAAAAAGTAAGAAGATTAGGGTTAGCCGTTAGGGAATAAAGAAAGAAGGGAAAATGAAAATGAACTGGGACGGGTATGGAATTGAATTAGGGTTAGCATGTGAAATGTCATTTTGGGCCTGGGCTCGGTGTTCGGTCTCATTATTCGGTTTTCGGTTTTGAATATTCTCAAACCTAATCCAAACCTAATTATTTCGGTTTTTGAAATTTCAAACCTAATCCAAACCAAATTTCAAAAAACACCAAACCATATTTGTTATTTGGTTTAGTCTGTTTCGATTTGCGGTTTTCATCCGAATAAGTCTCATCCCTACCCCTTGGTAATTATATTACTGCACTTTGTAGGAATTTTCACTTCCTGTGCTCAACCAAACAACTATGTAACTAGGTAATTCCTAGGAAGTAGAAATTCCAAGGAAAATTAGCTGTAACCAAACAATCTACTATTTAAAAGGTTCTATAAATAATGACAACCCTAAAAAAAAATTTAAAAGAAGAAAAAATTATGTAAGAAAAAGCTAAGAATAATTACATAAGTGGAGTCAAGTCACGTGGGAAGAGAGAATAAAATGAGAAAGAAAAGTATTCTGCAACTTCCTTTTTCCCCATGCATTTTGACTTTCCGTTTTTCTTCCTCGCCCTTTCTTCTTCTTCACCCTTCTTTCATAGGAAAATTAATCATCAATGGTCTTAGAGAAGACAAAATCTGCGGAAAAATTTTTGACCTCATTATATGTCGCTAATTTCGTCCTTCTCTTTTCTCTTGCTTTTCCCCCTCAGCTCCCTTCTTCTCTTAATGTTCTTAGATGGTGTGCTTCAAGGTGTCATGTCCAAGCTCACCTTGCCGAGTCAGATCCTGTGTTCGTGTCGTGTGGACACGGGTATGACAATCATTTAGGCATTTTCGGGTCATATAGTTTTGAACTCTAAGTCTTCATAAGATATTGCCTGTGAGTATCTTCCGTTTACAAGTAAGATCTGTTTGGGGGAGTGCATGAGTGTGCTTATGTTTTAGATGGTTTATGCTACCATGGATGCACTGAACAACAAATAGCGTTTGCATAGACAAAGCATTGCAAGAGATAAGATATCGAACATGATTACATGGTAAAGAGAGTAAAGAGTGTTCGGGGATGTGGACACTGGAGAGTTCAGGAGAAGAACATATCCATTAAGCCTATTTTCACAAAAGACAAAGATGGAGACCAAGGAAGGGGCCATTCTTACGAGTTCACTTCATATTACAATATGCCAAAACACAAAGACTTTGATTTGTACAGTTATAACAACAATAAAGTGAGTAGTTCCTTGTTTTAGTTTATTAGTAGGAAACACACATGTAATATTGAGGCACAAGGGCCAAAGGGTCCTTAGGGCTTAGATGCAAAGTGAAAGACAATGGTGCGGGCCTTGTGTAGACAAGGTGTTCATTATTCTGTCAATTTACATAAATGGATCCACTATTCTGTCAATAAGTAATGGGCCCGCCAAGGACTCATCTTTTTAAATCTAATTTTATTCTGTTAATGAAATAAAATGAAGTACTAGATATCAAGATGCAATTAAAATGAAGGAAATGTATATAAATGGTTCCACTATTCTGTCAATAAGTAATGGGTCCACCAAGGACTTTGACCTTTCGTCTAACATATTCCAAGGTAAAAAGGAGGGTAAGGCAACACATGATGGATTACTAAAGAAAAATGTAGAGAGAGGTGAATCCTATGCACAAATTTGTGTACAAGGGCATAAATGAGATGAGGCTAGTCCCATTAAAGAAAACAGGGATCATAGAGAAGTCAACGTAGGTTAACAAGAGAAAGGAGTTGGACTGTACTTAAGTTTCTTTTAATAAAACAAGCATTGTTTAATTTTTGCCCTCCCAATTTGGATCACTGATTTTCTACCCGTGTTATTGTGTTGATGGATTTTGCAATGCTGATTTATTTTTTTGAACTGGCACTGATTGTGAAGTTTCTGATACTCTGCTTCTTCATATCCTGCCGCTATCCATTTTATATTGGACCCCATTTCTAATTTGTTTTCTACCTTTTTTCCAGTACAAACCCTGTGCAAATTGCTGAGAAAACATTTCATCTTTCAAGGTCTGACAGAGAGTTATTATCAAAGCCGGAGTATTCTATTCAGGTTAGTCAATTGCTGTAGTAAGTTTAGAGATGTCTTATATGTTTCCAGGCTTCCAGCTACATTATTTGGTTTGCAGGTGAATTTGAGTTCTTGAGGTTAAAATTTAGAATTCCTTTTCTAATTTGCAAGAAAAGAGAATTAACACGTGTTTTTCAGCTATGATTGTTGCAACACTGGAATTGGTAATTGACGATGACTTGAATTTTTTGCAGGCTTGGTGCATGCTTCTCAATGATAAGGTGTCTTTTAGAATGCAATGGCCCCAGTATGCAGATTTGCAGGTCAATGGTAAACATTTATATCTCATGTAGATTTGAGTTAATGTGTATTGGCAGAATTTTTTCTCATGATTTGGTTACTTGTTCAATCATATGCCTGTATGTTGAATCTTGTTGATATTTGTGATGTTTTCTCTATTGCATTTTTTTTCGTGTAGCTGAAGTTTTTCCTTTTCCAGCTGAGTGTGCTATTAATCGGATCATTGTTATTCTGTCACGGAGGAAAATTAAACACATAATGTATTTTAAGAGAGGAAAATTGAGTGTGACCTGCTTATACTCTATGCAGATGTTATCATTATTCTATAGCGCTTGCATCAGGACCCTATATGGTCATGGTGTATCACTGAACATCACTCTATCATATTTGCTTGTTTTTCATCTAATCTCTGTCTTGTATTCTCCCAAGAAAAAAGGAACTGAAGTGGGATCAATTTTAGTTGAATAACTCAGAAAAAGTCTTCCTTTTGATTTTCCCAATTCTTATTTTTCGCCACCTTTTTCATTTTATTGCTACCACCCTCCAAATGAAATTATGAATTTGCCCCTAGACTATAAAAATTACAACTTTGCCACTGGACTTAAAATTTCTTATTTATACTAATAATAATAATAATAATAATAAAAATATTTAAAAAAATAAATTAAATATAATAATTGAAACAAAAATAAAAATTTAATAATAATTATAATAACAATCACAATAATAATAATAATAATAATAATAATAATAATAGTAATAATAATAATAATAATAATAATAACAACAACAACAATTATATTAATAATATAATAATAAAAATAAAAATAATAATAATAATAACAATAATAATATAAATAAAATTAATAAATTTTAAAAAAAAAAATACCAGTCGCACAAAAGTGCGACTGTACCTAGGTCGAGTCGCACAAAAAGTGTGACTTGTATTATTTTTTTTTTAAAATTTTTTTTTTTTGAATTTCGAATTATAAAATTTCTTATGTTTAATTAATTTATTTTTTAAGTTATTGTTATTTAAATAATAATAATAATAATAATAATAATAATAATAATAATAATAATATTTTAAAAAATAAATTAAATATAATAATTAAAACAAAAATAAAAATTTAATAATAATAATAATAACATATACTAAATAAAAGGTTCGTGGAAGCAAGGTATCAATGTGTTTATCATCTAATTCTCTTTGCTTCCCTGTTATGCATCACATTGTTGCCTTCATAACTGCCTTCTCCACACTTGTCACCCATGCCTCTTCCTCTCTGTCTCCCCCAATCAGCCTTGCATACCATATCCACTGTTATCATTAACAAGATGGACCATTGACGACATCAACGGATCAACCATTTCGGTCTCACTATTCTTGAGCGACAGCTCTTTCAACTCATTACCACCATCAGTAAGATGGTGTATCGGCTACCTTATACACAAGTCCATAGAATTTATTGCTTCTTTTTTCTGATGGAGTTAAGCAGGGGAAACAAAGATTGAGATAGCAATTGGGGGTTAGTGAGAATTGGGCTTTAAACATTCCAACATCATCCCCATACTTCTGGAGCAAGTTGTATAAGCTTGAGCTGTTGAGTGCATTGATGGTGGATGGATTGAGTGTGAAAAAGTGGCAGGTATCTTCTCATCTGGTGTTTGGATGGCTCCAAGGTTACAGGGGTCGGATGTATGCAACATCACCTTTGTCATAGTAGAGAGACTCTTGTAGCTTGACCGTTAATTGCAAACATCTTCCTAACTTCTCATGAACAAAAAGCAAACGACTCAATGAATTATTTTATTGTAAATTGGAAGAAGTGAAGTTATTTATCAATTGGAAGAAATGTGATCTTGAGAAGCTTCGAATTGGAACTTGGAGCATATATATTTTACCCTCTTTGAAGCCCTTTTTGAGATCTGTCTACTAGAAACTTCGTTCAAAAATTGTGTTTGATCAAGTTCTGGGTGATAAGAGATTAGAGATTAGAGATTAGTTGAGAGTTGAGACAGACGAACAACTATATCAAGGTTTGGATATTAGCGATCAGACATTAAGCATGCACCAAAAACTACTTGATGTAGACTGTATATTAGAGATTTACCTTTTCTTTGTTTGTTTGTAAGGAGGGCTTTGGGAGTCGGTCATTATTGTGTATGTTGTTTTAGGAACTTTGTTAGTTATACAATATATATCTGCCCTTGCTTAAGGGGTTCTGGCCATTTCTTCAGTGAGGTTTAAGGTAGTGCTTGCTATTGCAGGACTAGACTAGGTTCTTTTTTGCATTCTTGATTCTTATTATTTATTTATTTATTTATTTTGTTGAAGCTATTATTTGAGAAAGTGTCGCTGTATGGGTTGATATTAATTTGCTATCTCGCAATGCAAAAACAGCTAATTTGAGCTGTTATCCAATATTATGATTGATTTTTTCAATAGCTTTTTCACTGTGCATGTGAGGCAAATAAGTGTCAGAATTGTTTTTACTTATTATACTCTCTAAGGATGACATGTTGGAGTTATTCAACTATCTTTGCCTTTTTTTTTTTTTTTTAAAGTTTAAAAGATGCTTGATGTTTGTTTAACTTGCTCTTTTGCTAATTGGAAAATAAAATTTGATGTGCTGCATGTTGGATATGTCAAGTTTTTACTTTAGTGATAGCTAGAATTGTTTTTTTTTCACTTAGAAATAAATGTATGTTAATTTTTTTTTTTGTCACAGGTGTGCCTGTTAGAGCTTTTAGTAGACCTGGTTCGCAATTGCTTGGGCTTAATGGTCGTGATGATGGTCCAAATGTGAGTTTTTCCTTCTTCCTTCCCTTTTTTTAAGGACTTTACTCATGCGCATGATCAGTAGTCTTGTTGCTATTATGGCTTTATTTGTCAACTTTGTTGCTTGTTCTTGTTTGTTCAGATATCTCAATGGACCAGAGATGGAATTAATAAGATCTTATTATCCGGATGTGATGCTCGCATTTTTTGTATCGGTGTTAGATTAGTAAAGCGGCGTACTCTTCAACAGGTATGATTATCTTTTCAAATTTTCTATGCAGTAAAATCAGCAAATAATAGGCATCTGGGTGTTTATTGGATCTTTTGTCATATGTTGCAAAGCTAAAAAACCGAAAGTGCAGATTGAGGAGTAATATTGTTTGCTCTTGCTCTTACGGAGTGTTTATGGAGCACCTAGTTAAGCATGTTTCAAATTTTTACATTGTTTTGGGAAAATTTGTCTTTTTCATTTTGGTATTATCAACGAATTGCCTGAATCAAGTCTTGGTAGCTAACACTTTTCGTTACTAATGAATACTAACGTTCATGTCCTGCAATGTATTATTCTCCATGGAGAGGATGTTTTCTTGCTTCTGTTGCTCCATTGTAACAATGTCTCTAAGCACCTTAAACAGGTGTATCTGGGCTCTTCTCTGTACTTATTTAAGGATCAATCAGTCTTTGTGTGGCTCTTGTTTTACCTGGTATTTTGTTCTTTTCAATGCCATATCCCGTCTTAGGCATTTTCTAACCTATATGCGTATGTGTATAGTAAAACAACAGATTTATTGTTCTACAAGTACGCATTTTATATTGATTATTTAGAGCACAATGTTCTCTTGAGAAGTGAAAATTTTGAGGTATTTACCTTGGATTTAATACTTTCTATTGCTTTGGGATGAATCACTTCTGTGAAGAAGGAATTTCTAAATGAATCTCTAGTTTTATGATTGCTTTAATGAATGTATCCTTTCTGTTTTGAGAGTTTCTTTTTCTTAGGTTCTAATAATCTTTACTC
Organism: Amaranthus tricolor; assembly: GCF_026212465.1. Classification (NCBI taxonomy): domain Eukaryota; kingdom Viridiplantae; phylum Streptophyta; class Magnoliopsida; order Caryophyllales; family Amaranthaceae; genus Amaranthus; species Amaranthus tricolor. The sequence goes on from NC_080047.1 coordinate 14,605,866, forward strand.
TGTTCGTTTTAACTAAGGCATATATGCTTAATAGTCCTGGTGTCCAAAACTGGGTTTCATCCCTCGTAAGGTCGTATCATTGTAGTGTGTACCCGGTTAGTAACTTCCTATGGGAAGTTGTATTTACTGGGAAGTTAACTGAGTCTTCACTTGTTTGGCTGTCCCTTGCGGATTGGTGTTTTTTGGGAACTGTCACTTGAAATAACAAGCTTTTTAATATTGATTTTGCAAGTAATAAAGTAGAAAGTTACGAAAACTATAGCGACGTTATGCCATTGCCTTGCATAACTCCTTGTTTGAACCTCAATTACCAAAATTTCAACAGTTTTCCGTGTCTACTACTCTACTCCTCATCACTCATGCCTAGTTGTACTAATTCTTCAAATCCTTTTAGCATAATTTGCAATAAAGAGTTGGAAGGAAAAAAAGGAAGAAATAAAAATAGGATTTGAAATCTTTGCCCCTCAAGTAAGGAAAGGTATAAAATGTAAATTTATGTCTAAAAAACAAAATTTTCAAGCAGGAAGAGAATGGGAGGAAATAGAGGGGTAAGGAAGGGGATAGGAATAGAGTTGTGCCATTTACTTCATTTGGATAGTAAAAGGGGGGAGAACGAAACTGAAAGGGAGGAAATTGGATGGAAGACATTCTCACATATTGTACAAAACAAACCGTCCCAACAATGGAAAGATTGGGAAGGAAGACATATCCTTCTTCCCTCTCTTCCCCTTCTTACCCCTTTCTTCCCCTTCCTTTCCTTGATTGTCATCCAAAATTTTTTTGAAATGTGAGTGACCATGGGGTTTGGGGGTTGGGTAAATGTGAATTCCCGAATGGGAATTCCGTAGTTTTGACATCCTTATTTTTCAAATTTTTCTAGCTGACCAAGTAAGAACCCCTTCATCAACTTCCTTAGATCACTTCTTGGGACATCTCTCGGGAAACAAACAAGCTCTATGATTGAAATTCATTTATTTTGGGGCTTTACTTCTGTTGACCTTGCTCTTTTCATCTTTAGTTTTGTAGTTTAATGTTGGCCGCAATTACTGTTGCTCTAAAGTGGCATTAAAATCACCGAATTTCAGATTCTTGTTTTTATTTACCTCTTCTTAGATATTGAGCATGATTCCTAAAGAATCAGTTGGTGAGCTCTTTGAAGATGCTCTCGCTCGTGTGCGACGTTGCATTGGTGGTGGGGCTACAGAGAATGCTGATGATAGTGACAGTGATTTGGAAGTTGTTGCAGACTCGATTACTGTTAACTTGCGTTGTCCTGTAAGTACTCTTGTGACTGTATGGAGAAAATAATTGTTCTGTCACGTAACATCATGTGTCAAAATGGAACCAGAAATTTATGATGTTTAGAAATTGATCATTTGCACTTCTTATTTTTGTGAAGTAGCAGATAATGTTTGCATACGAAGGTCAATTGGAACAACCTCTTTGCTATCATAAGCGCAAGGTTGCGTACATTGCAGCCCACCTAAACCTGCCTATGCGAGAATATTCGCATCATGTTGTAGTCATGTAGCATCACCAAAATAATTTGTTTGCCTTGCAAAGAAATTCTGCTTCTGTAAAAATGGAGATCTTCTCCGTTGTCAAGTTCTGCTACTGATGATAGTAGATAGATGAAATGTTTTTGGAAATTGGTCCTGTTGAAGTATGTTCAATTTTAGATGTTGCTCATAACAGAATAAATGTCTTTTTAAGGTTGATGTTACTCTCGTTACAGAAGAAGTGTCTTGTAAGGTTGTGTACAGATTAAAGATTTACAGTAGGACAATGGTAGTTTGAGTGACATAATATGGAACATTAATTTTTTAGGTTAATAGATGTAATATGGAATGTGAGTCTGTCAGATGTTTACTTTTGGCTTATGCTGATTTTGGGTTTTTTTAACCAGATGAGTGGTTCAAGGATGAAGATTGCTGGACGATTCAGGCCCTGTATGCATATGGGTTGTTTTGACCTTGAAACATTCGTGGATATGCAGCAACGTTCGAGGAAGGTAAGTAATTATCTTTAAAATCTCTGAATCCTTCCTGTTTGAGAACATTTATAAAAAAAAGCTTACCTTTTTCCTTTTTGCAGTGGCAGTGCCCAATATGTTTGAAAAACTATTCTCTGGAGTCTATAATTATTGACCCTTACTTCAATCGCATTGCAAACATGGTACTTTCTCACTTTTCATTTTTATAATATAAAAGAATGGTAGATCACCCTACACTGAGAGCATAACTATCAATAATTTATGGTTTCCTTCCAGATGCGGTCTTGTGGTGAGGATACAAGTGAAGTCGAAGTGAAGCCTAATGGTTCTTGGCGTGTTAAAGGTGACAATGAATGCAGAGATCTTAGGCAATGGCATCTGCCTGATGGAAGTCTGTGTCTTCATGACGAGGGAGAAAGCAAACATAAACCTGAAGCATCTAAGCCGATTAAGCAAGAAAGCACCTGTTTGAAACTAGGAATACGGAAGAATAGCCATGGAAAATGGGAAGTTAGTAAACATGAGGAAATGAATACCCATTCTTCAGGTGATAGAGTGCTAGGAAATTTAGAGAACGGTGGTCGAAAGGTTATCCCAATGAGCAGTAGTGCCACTGCTAGTGGTAGAGATGGTGAAGATCCAAGTGTTGATCAAGATGTTAATGGCCATTTTGATTTATCTATTAGCAATGGATTGGAACTTGATTCTATATCTTTGAATCTTGATCCTACATTTGGGTTGACAACTCAGAATGCTGTGGCTACGAAAGACGCAGAATTAATTGTGCTCAGTGATTCAGATGACGAGAATGCTATGATGGCAAATGGGGTCATTCATACCAATGGGTTAATGGATAATGGTGTTAATTATCCTGTTGATCCTCATGGAATTACAGGATCATATCAAGATGACCCTGGTCTTGGAGTCGGTGGAACTTCATGTCTTGAACTTTTCAATCCAGATGATGAGTATGGGCTGCCATTGTGGCCGTTGTCTTCCACTACCCAAGGAGCTTCCAGTTTTCAGCTATTTGGTGCTGATGGAGGTGGCACAGATCCTCTAGCTAATCCACATCTTTCTACTGTAAACTGTCCTGTGTCCATGAATGACTATATATTGGCTCCAGATACGGCTATGAACCCTGCAACTTTGATGCCTGATTCTACTGTTGATCATTCCAGGAATGACCTAAATGATGGCCTAGTTGATAATCCGTTAGCTTTTTGTGGAGAGGATCCATCTCTTCAACTTTTTCTTCCTACTAGGCCTTCGGATGCTTGTGGACCTACTGATTCAAGAAATCACCAGGACATAGGCAACGGTATACGTAGTGATGATTGGATCTCTCTTAGGCTGGGAGATGGTGGTGGCAGGAGTAATGGGGACTTGGACTCTAGGAATGGCTTACATAATGGACAACAGCCTCATTCCCGAGAAGTTATGGAAACAGGTTTGTTACTATTTTATCTCCAATATGTTCTTTTGCATCTGGAGTTCAAAAGACTGAAATAAGTTCTGATAATTATGGCCAGATGGATTTGGGATGCTTCCCATTCACACTTCTGCAAGAAATGCAGATCGTGTCTACTGTAACAGGTGTTTTTAGCTAGCTTTCAATGTACATCGTTTAATTAGCAAGCCCCTCGTTGATGCTGAGTTTAGTCCAAGAAGGATATGCACTTGAAGTATTCTCTAGTTTAGAATTTTTGATGGGTTTGCTTGTAGAAGTAAGCCCTTTTGAGTGTAGAATTAAAGAGTCTGCAATCAATAGTTAGGGTTTGCCTACCGTAGGGCTTAGTCAGAAAACATGAGTCTAGCTTGTTTATTGTTTCAGTGAACAATTATGATCATATGTTTAGTTATTAAGTTTGGATCTTGGAATTAGCAGAAATAATTACACATTCATGTTTTCCATTTACATGGGAGTGGGGGAGTGGGAGTGGCTACGCTGTCTAGATTTCATATACTCTGAAAGCATAATAGCAAAATACTGTTTCCACCTGCACGGATGTAAAAGAATTTGAGCAGTCAATCGACACTTTGCATGGTGTATTAAGGTATTACATGGAGGCCTGACCTATTTATTGTGCTGAATAGTTTTTTAGTTTGTTCTTCCAGGGGTTGTTCTCTTTGCAGTCTATTCTGAACATATTTGTCTCCTGGTTTAACAAAAAGTATATACATGTCTCCTGGTTGTTCTATTACAACTTTTTGCATTAATATGTGTTTGTTTCTGTATTTCCAGCTTCTTTTCTTATGGGCTCTAATGGAAGCAAATCCGAGAAAACTAGAGAACGATCAGATAGCCCTTTCTCGTTACCTCGAAGCAAACGTTCTAAACAAAGGTTGTTCCTTTCAATCGATTCTGACTCTGATTGAGTGCTTTTCAGTGGGTTTTTACTGATCAAATGTTCCAGGCATGAAAATAGTTGACATTATTGGCGGTTGTGAAGCTAGCTTGTACATAGGAACTTGACGTTAACTCGCACTGATCACCGAGAACGGAATGGTGGTTAGGACGAATATGAGTAAATATGGATCTGTCACAAGACGGATCCATATGCCTCGGTATTGGTGAGCTGGAACATCTCTTTTCAGCTTCGCATTTAGCCGGATGGTACATATCATTGCTAATTTCTTTTAGCAGGACAGTAATCGGCAGACAATACTAGTAGGTAGTAGGGCATACTTTTTGATGATGAAGAAAGTACGATTTGCTAAATTTGATTATTGGAGGTATTCAGACGTGATTTGCTCCGAAGGCTGTGATCGTTTCATGGGTAGTGGTAGGGAGTTCGTTCAAGTTTCAAGCTTTACGCACATACAGCAGCCTCCTGTTTTTAACGGGGCTTATAGCCTGTAAATGTATTATGGGGATGATTTATTTATAGAAAACGTGTTTCTTTCCAGACTCCCTATTCCCATCCTTCTATTTTCCCTTTCCCTCCGAAAGTGAAAATTTTAAAGTATGTTATGTTATTATGCAGGATTTTAACGTTTAAACGGCAAAGATGATTTTTCAGTGCCTTAAAACTTCATTTTATCTATAAACAAGTATAGTTGTTATGCCATGCTTTTGGCCTTGTTGATTATTAGCTGCAAGTGAGTATATATGTAAAATGTAAAATACTCAAATTTTATTTATTGTAGATTCCATTTATTTGGGCTAACGTGGGTTTATTTTTACGGATTACATACTGCATATCTGCAACCATCATTTAAATCTACCGAAGCCACAAATCTCAAAAGGAAATTTATGCTTGTCATATATGATTAAATCAAACTTCATCTATAGGAAAATAATTCAGAGACTAAGAAAGGGAAAAAATACTAGTCTCTTAATTTCCATCTAAATTCACAGTTTTGTACAAATATTGATTAATTTTTCTTGGTTTCAAGAGAATGATTAATTGCAACATGCGTATAGAAAAACTGTTTTTTTTTTTTTAGACTAGGAATCTTTGTCCACACTCCAGAATAATGCAAATTATAAACTTAATTTTCACTTTACTTTCAACACAAATTTATTTTTGCCTTTCAATATAGATCAATAAAATATAGCATGTAATTATAGCGGTTTATAAACCACTACGTCACTCTAAACCTCATGCTTATGAGTGAAATGTGTTCTTCAAATAATCTACAAAAATTGTCTTGTAATGTTGTCATTCTTCTTGATATTCTTTAATTCCTAAAATAAGTTAATACCCGTGGCGGATTTAATAACATGAAACGAGAGGTTGCATATGCAAAACCATTAAAAAAACTTAAAAAATTAAGAAAGCATTATCTTCTTGGTTTGGAACTCACAACAATGAGATGTTGAGAATGCCATTGGTCTATCAGTAAAAAGTTTGATAGTTTGTACAGTAATTACTACTTGATTATTAAAAACTATACTTTTAGAAATAAGTTTTCTTTCCGTATTTGATGTGCGTTAATTGTTGTTCATTGAATCATTCAATGTTTCCATTTTTGGGATCCATTGTTGTGTATTTATGGTAGGTTATAAACTCAAGATTTGTAAGTTTGCCTTATTGATTTTAGGATGAAATAAAGATTCATCTATTACAAACTTTTTTCAAAGAGCATGCATGTGAATAACCTATAGAAACTCCTTTTAAAACTCCAAATTCAGATCGAGAACCAATTACATTAACGCACCCTCAAATTCCCATACCAAGTCAAGGTTCGGTATTATAGATGCAAATTTTTGACTTAAGTAGATGACATAAAAATAGTAATGTGTGACAGACGGACAGTATAAGTACATTCGAAGATGTCCAGTCAACCAAAAGATCATATTTTTCTAGGTCCATGTCATCCACGTAAAAAAAAAAGAAACAACTAATGGGCTAATGGACTTTTGTCTTTATTCTAATTTATTTATGTATTTGTTTTTCAAATTATACTTTATTTGTTAATGTGAATATAAGGCGCATTCTAATATAATGCATATTTAATTAAGATTTACAACCCCATATTTCAAACCCTGTGATTATAAGCTTTAACAACTGAGCTACAAGACTTTAATGATAAAGATTTTAGCCTATGATTTATGACTCATTAAGCTCTTTTTATTTTGGGAAAAGTTGTACAACGAAAACGTATTTCTGTTATTTTTCTTCATATACTTGGATTGAGCTTAAAACGGAGCAATTTTTGATATGAAGTTGAATTTTTACATACATGTTAATTTGCATGAAGTGGGAAACAAAGAATCTAAAGAAGCCAATGGACGTAATTGAAAGGATGATTTGGCTTGAATGGTTGCCTTTCTCATTAGGATTAATGTCAATATATACAATGTTACAATCTATACGTTAGGAAACTAAATATTTACCTAATATTCTACACAATCATATTGATTATACAAAATATTCTAGTAATCAAAAGATATTATTCTAACACACCCCTACAGTCGAATCGGGAGGTTTACAGACGATGAGACTGGAACGAAAATCATCATCGGGAGGTTTACAGACGATGAGACTGGAACGAAAATCATCAAATAATACTTGAGGAAGACCTTTGGTGAAAATGTCAGCAATTTGATAACGAGTTGGAACATGAAGCACCCGAACATCACCGCGTTTAACTTTTTCACGAACAAAGTGAATATTGATCTCAATGTGTTTAGTGCGCTGGTGATGCACTGGATTACCAGCCAAATAGACGGCACTAACATTGTCACAATAGACAAGAGTAGCTGTAGCAATAGGACAGTGAAGCTCAAGAAGTAAATTGCGAATCCAACAAGTTTCAGAAACAGCATTAGCAACACCACAATATTCAGCCTCAGCACTAGTTTTGGAAACAGTAGGCTGTCGTTTAGCGGACCAAGAAATTAAATTATCACCCAGAAAAACACAGTAACAAGAAGTAGAGCGGCGAGTGTCAGGACAGCCACCCCAATCAGCATCGGTATAGGACAAAAAAGTCAAAAGAGTAGAACGATACAACTGCAGACCATAGTGAATAGTACCTTTGACATAGCGAAGAATGCGGTGAATAGCAGCCATATGTTCAATTCTAGGATCATGCATATAAAGGAAAACCTGCTGAACAACATATAAAATATCTGGGCGGGTGAACGTAAGTAACTGCAAAGCACCAGCCAGTCTATGATACAATGTAGGATCATCACAAGAAGAACCAACATTAGCACAAAGTTTGCCGGGGGTAGCAACAGGAGTAGCAACAGGTTTACATTGAGACATGCCAGCCTTTTCAAGAACTTCATAGGCATATCGCTGTTGAGAGAGAAAGAGGCCCGTAGATGTACGATTAACAGCAATACCCAAAAAATAATTAAGAGGACCCGAATCCTTCATAGCAAACTCAGAGCTAAGTTTGGACATAAGAGACTCACGGAGTAAATCAGAAGAAGCCATAAGAATAATATCATCCACATATAACAGCAGATAAGCAATATCAGAACCATGACAGTAAACAAAAAGAGAATTATCAGAAATGCTATTAGAAAAACCAATAGTAGTCGCAAAAGTGGCAAACCGGTGGTACCAAGCACGAGGAGCCTGTTTGAGACCATAAAGAGATTTACGAAGAAGACAAACATGATCAGGACGAGTAGGATCACGAAAACCCAGAGGCTGATGCATATAAACAGTCTCAGTCAAGTGACCATGAAGAAAAACATTCTTAACATCGAGCTGATGAATAGACCAAGACCAGGAAAGGGCAATACTTAAAACAATGCGAATAGAGGCAGGTTTCACAACCGGACTAAAAGTTTCATCACAGTCAATGCCTTCCCTTTGAGATTTATCATCACCAACAAGACGCGCTTTATAGCGCTCAAAAGAACCATCGGACTTGGTCTTGACAGGAAACACCCACAAAGACCGAATGATATTAGCATTAGGAGGACGAGGTACCAGATTCCAAGTGTGATTCTCAATTAAGGCATCAAAATCCTCTTGCATAGCTAATTTCCAGTTCGGGTCACGAAGAGCATGGAGAGGAGATCTAGGTAAGGATGAAAAAGAAACTGATAAGGCTTGGGAGTAGTATTTGGGGTTAGGTTTGAAAATACCATGTTTACTACGTGTAACCATGCCGGGTGGTGAGGGTAGAGGTGTGGTAGGGGAAGAAAAGGAGGAAGAATTGGGTTGGCAAGGTACTGGGCTGCGTGAGGTAGGCCCAGTAGAGGTAAAAGATGAGAGGAGAAGAGGGGTTGGGAGTGCAGTAGGGCCGGAAATGTAAGCAGGCCCAGAATTGGAGTGGAAGCAGGGAGAGGATTCTAATGGGCTTAAGGGATCAGCAGGCCCAACAATAAACTAGGGTGAGCAGGGGGAGGTTGCTGATGGGCTGGAGGAAGGGAAGGATGCTGATGGGCTTAGTGAAGAAACAGGCCTAGTTGGTTGCTGGTGCTGGGTAGGGGAGGAGTGGACTGATGGGCTGGGCGTAGGAGCAGGCCCAGTAGGGAGGGGGATTTGTTTAGGTTGTTTTGAGCAAACGAAGGGGAATATTATCATCTAAGAATTGGTAGTTTTGGGGAGACGGGGAAGGAGATTGAGAAAAAGGAAAGGTGGCCTCATCAAATAGAACATGTCGAGATATAATGATTTTACGGGATGAGAGATCATAGCACTAGTAACCTTTATGAGAAGGCGGGTATCCTAAAAAGATACATTGAGCGGAACGTGGGTGGAGTTTGTGGATAGTAGTAGAGGGAAAGAGGAAAACATAAACACCCAAAAACCCGTAGATGAGTATATGTAGGAGACTTACGATAAAGAAAGTGAGTGGGAGTAAGATTGCCAAGAAGTTTAGAGGGGAGAATATTAAGGAGATAAGTAGCCGTGTTTAAGGCGTGAGGCCAAAAAGACAGAGGAAGGGAAGCATGACACAAAAGAGTACGAATTATGTTATTGATGGAGCAGATTTTGTGTTCGGATTTGCCATTTTGAGAAGATGTGTAAGGACAAGAAATAAGAAGAGTAATGCCCCGACTAGTACAAAATTGATGAAACATATTATTATCAAATTCACCCCCGTTATCACATTGGAAAGATTTTATATTAAGCTCAAATTGGGTATTAACAAAAGTATTGAAATTCACAAACACATCATAAACTTGAGATTTGCGAACTAAAGGAAAAGTCCACAAAAAATTAGTATAATTATCAAGAAAAAGAACGTAATATTTATATCCCGATGGACTAGAAATAGGAGATGTCCACAAATCACTATGAACAATATCAAAAGGCTTAGAACTCATAGACATAGAATCAACAAAAGGTAATTGAATGTGTTTCCCTAAAGGACAAGAATGACAAACAAAATGAGAATCTTTATTACATTGAATTAAACGAGAAGAATACAAGGAATTTAAAACCGCATTGCCCGGAAGTCCAAAACGGGAATGCCAAATACTAGAAGAAAAAACGGAAAAAGCGGATGATGTTGAGGAAGTATGAGAAGCTCCATGTGTAGATGGGAAAGGATAAAGATCACCCGTGCTATTAGACCTCAGAACGATGCTCCCCGTGGCCAAATCCTTCATAGAAAATCCAAAATGATCAAATTTAACGGAAACCATATTATCATGAGTGAATTTACGAACAGAAATAAGGTTTTTAATACGTTTAGGTGCATGTAAGACATTTTTGAGGGTAAGAGATTTTTGGGAGTAAGGAAAAGAAATATGCTCGTGACCAAGAACTGGAATCAAATTACCATTACCGACAATAATAGCATTATTGAATTGATGCGTTAAAGAAAAATAAGGAAGTAAAGTACCTTGAGATCGAGTCATGTGGGATGTGGCACCGGTATCCATGTAAAATTGCTCATCCGGAGTAGACAAAGAGAAAGTGTTCATGGCATGATCGATGTCCGTAGGAATATAATTCATAGAAGCACTAGTCCCGGTGTGATAACTTTGTGCCGGTCGCGGACCAAGAAGACCAGCAGAAGGTGCATTGCTTTGAGAAGGGGGAGCCCAAAGTGTAGTGGGAAAGGGAGCAGCAGGTTAGGCCCAAGACTGTCCGGCCCAGTAATGCCAAGAAGGGAGGAATAAGAGGGAAAGGAGGGTGGGTCAGAAGAATTTCTGTTGGGCCGAGAAGGAAAAGTAAAGTTGGGCCTGGCATGCTGCTGCCAGTGGCCAGAATGACTAGCGGATCCAGGGTGGCTGCCACGGTAGGTCCGGTCACCACGACGAGAGTGACGGTGGACACCACGGTGGTGGGGAGGGCCGTAGTTGTTTAAATGAGCGGAATTTTTTGAAAAAGAAGCTTTGTTTGTGGTAATAAGTGTAACAATCCGACCTACCATTAACTGAGTAAACAAGGTCATTACGGGGTTCATTTCCCAAGAAAATTAAATCACACTTCCAAAACTTGAGCAAAGGGGTCACCAGCTCTTTAACATAACTAACTCAGCTAATTCTTAAACCAAACATCTAACTAAAACAAAAGTAATCATACAATTCACTTCGAATCGAATATAACCAACACAACCAAGACTAATATACATTTATCCAAAAACCTAATACAAAACTACAAATTCCCACATGCTCAGCTCAATATACATCCTTGGAACGTTATTCAACACCGCTAACCCATCGTTCCCGACCGGTTCCGATCTGTGATCAAACTAAAAGATGGAAACAACAGAGGGTCAGATTAAACTGAATAAGAAGTAAAAATCCAAAACAACAAACACAATAGTTTCCAAATAAGGGTTTAAAAGCAACATCAGTTTCCTAGATTTATGTGCGCACAGTGAGTTTAGTTTGAGAGGTGCCCCATAGCTCTATGGCTATGTCGCTTTCGGGTGAAGCTAGTCAATATCTGAATGACAACTCGCTTCAAAAAAAGGGAGTAGGGAACAGTGTTCCTCAACTCTGTCAATGACCAGCTCGCAAGCCCAATCCATTGAACGTATCATAATATCAACATAAGCAGTCACAACAACATTTGTCTCAACAATTTTCAATTTCAAACAGCTTTAGTAAAAAGATTATTTTCAAGAAATGTAGTCTGATCAGACCCTTTAAGGGACTGAACTACTCACGAAAGACGACGCTTCAAAGAGTTGGGTTCAATTCGCAGATACCAGCTAGAATGGTTCTGCCGAGAAATCCTCTCCTGAAGCATAACAATACACATAATCACCAAAGGGCGTTCGATACTTAATACTAACATATAACTTTATTACATCTCCTTCTAAGACTGTAGCGTAACCAAACTTTATTCTAACATTTCAAATCATTTAAATCACACATGTTTTATTCTAATCTCCCGATTTTCCATCAAGATTTTATAACCATGACCTATAATTGTCAATTTCTCTTCAACGTTAACAACTTCCATGATTTTCCCAATGTATTTCCAATCACAAGTAAAACAAACATTTAACTCACCATTAACAATACTTCCAAGAATCGCATAATTCAATCAAGAACACCAGTTATCCCTTCTTTAATCACTTTTAATTATTTCTCAACTAAGCGATCTAATGTTATTTATCTACAATCATTTTCCTCCAAGAATGCACATCTAATTAACCATAGAGATAAGTATTCTACCCTACAAACTACAAGTCCACCAATTCAATATTAAACATAAAAAATTCCATGTACTCTAATATGAATAAGCATACCCACACTAATTCTTGAGATCACATCACTTCCATGAAACTAGTAGATTTGATGATCAATAATAGGTAAAGAAAATAAATGAAAATAACAAGAATGTTCTACATTCATAATGCCTCAACCAAGAAAAGCAAAATGGAAGAACCAAAAACCAAAGAAATGGAAGGAGATGAATCTTACTATTTGCGGCAGAAATCAAGAACGGGAAATAAGGTTATTCTGAATTTGATGCAAAATCAATAGAAACAAGGTTGGTATTGGCTTCCTTGGTTTGCGGCAGAATTTAGATCAAAGGAAAGGGTTTCAGCTGCTACTGTGATGCTACCATCCCAATGGGATAAAATCCTACAAAATAAAATCGTTGATATTACATGAAAATCCAATCAAAGATGACTAGGGTTGGAAATCAGATAACATGAAGATGAATGTTACAAACGTGCTCGAAATTTAAATAAAAGAAGGGAAACTATACCTGATGCTGTTCTTTGTGTATTACTACCAGAAATCAGAGGGAAAAAGATGGGTTCAGTTCTTCGAAAATCAAAATCAAGGAGCAAGAGCCATTGTTGCACTTCCTTTGAAAATCGAAGACAGAGAAGACGGCCAACTGTTGTTCTTCTTTCGAAAATCAAAGGAAGAATTCAGAGGAAGAATGCAAAAGGAATCAGAGGAAGAAGAAATCAGAGGAAGAAGATGGATGTCTAATTTCTTCCTTTGGTTCCATCGTGTGAGAGAGAAGAAGGTTTTGGTATTTTAATCAAATTAAACGAAAGGAAAAGAGAAAAAAAAAATTAACTTTAGAATACATTTATATTATGTATATTTAAGGTCATTCTGATACTGCAATTCTCTTAAATTCACTCATCTTAATTATTAATTTCTCAAATATTACAATAAGGGCCGAATCTTGAGCGGAAGAATTGTGTTTATGGTTGGAGCGCTCTTCCAATTCTAACATAGAACAAAGAGTATCAAAAGAGGGAATGGGATTCATATGTTGAACCACAAACCGAAAAGTTTTGTATTCCGAAGTCAAGCCATGAAGAACTTGGAGAGCCAATCGATTATCGATGATGCAAGTGCCAAGATTAGTAAGAGAAGTAGCAATAGTGTGAAGTTCATTGCAATAAGATTTCACATTGGGAAAATTGGATAGAGAAATGTCATTAAATTGAGACTCAAGATGAAGAATTCGAGAGGTCTTATTATTTTGAAAATTGTTCTCAAGACGAGTCCAAGCATCAAAGGCACAATCATCGGGACGAACTATGGATTGAAGGAGAAATGGACTAATAGAGCCATAAATCCATGTGCGAACAATGTCATCAAGACGTTGCCATTCAGAATCTTTAGAAACTAATGCTTTAGAAGAGTCATCGGGAAGAATGTGAGAATCCACAAGGTGAGCCCTACAATGAAGCTTGAATAAAGTGACCCAAGTATGAAAATTGGAACCATCTTCATCAAGTTGGATAGGCACGCATGTTTTAATGTTAGTAACGAAAGTGGCGGGATGAATTTTTGTGGGAGAGGCCATGGAGAGGTGGCGGCAAGGGTGGTGGAGAAGGAAGAAGGAAGAGGTAAGAAAGGTGGGAAGCAAGTAACCTAGGCAAATGATACCATGAAAGAATGATTTGGCTTGAATGGTTGCCTTTCTCATTAGGAGTAATGTCAATATATACAATATTACAATCTATACTTTAGGAAACTAAATATTTACCTAATATTCTACACAATCATATTAATTATACAAAATATTCTAGTAATCAAAAGATATTATTCTAACAATAATTAATCAACATCGATTCAAAATTTTAAATAATGAGGAATTTAATATCAATACTTCCTAGTCCTACTTACAAAAGTAATACAATTGTACATAATATCTACATTAAAATTCCAGTTTAACTCGATGGAATTCAGACTTTCAATACGGCAGTTTGTTCTTGAATTTAAGCCATTTAGTAAATAGGTGCTTATTTTCTTGTTTTTATGTTTAGTTATGCATCATATTTTTTCTTGGATTGTGCTTTCATTTAATTAAAATTCTACTTCGACTAAAACTTCTACAAACATGCAACATAAAAAAATGATAATTTCGGGACATTTAAAATTCACACTATATATAAATACGCAATTAAATTATAGAAAAATATTTTTACTATAATACTCTATTGTTTAGAGCATATTTGTTGATAGTCACCCAAAAAAAATACAAAGTCATATTTGCTAATAAATTACATACACTTAAAAATAAAATTACAAATAATTGCTAATAAGCTTAAAATAATAGTAAAAAATAACATAATGTCAAAAAATGAAAATAAAAGATTAAAGAAGAAATAGGAGTCACAACAAAAAGTAAAAATAAGGGAAATTCAATGGTATAAATGAGACATTAATAATCTAACTTTTTGTTGATCCGCTATGAATAATCCTATAAAGATTATTTTCTAATAATTTAACATTTGCCCTTAATTCGTTGTGAAAAATCAAACTTACGTATTAGTTCGCTGGCAGCATATCCTATTATCACCTATTATTAGTATTATGGTATGTTGTCGGCAAATGTACGACAAATGTTAGATTAATAGAAAATAATTTAAAGATATGATTACTAAAGGCGAATAGGAGAAAGATTGGATTATTAAAAGAAAAAATGAATTGATCTATTGGTCAGTACTTTGTAGTAGCCGATAAAAGTTAGATTCTAACCGTCATTGTTTATGTATCCTCTTTCAGGGAATTCTCGATACTCAAAATTGAAAAACAAAAAGAAGAAAAGGTGCAAATAAAAGCTTACCAAGGACAGAGGCAGAGGCAGACGTTTGTAGATAGAAATTAGGAGAAGCAGGTGTAAGGTTTACTAAACAAGAGAAATGATAACTTTCACCCAAAAAAATATAAATAATATTATAAGTGAATAAAAGCATCATCCCTCCTGCGCAGTAAACCATTCACAATGCTTCTCTTGTAGTAGTTGTAGATCGATCTGTACACACCAACCTTACTCATTCTTTGCCCCCACTTTTTTATTTTCTTCATAAATTTTCTTATTTTGCATTATCTCTCTCATCTTGTGGTTTAGAATTTGGCTTCAATACTAAAAGTAATCCAATTATTCTTTTCAATTATTGAAGCAAACGTCACGGACCTAACGTCACCACTTAAAACAAGACGTTCGTATTTATATTAAAAGTACTTCTGTATAATACTTCCTCTCTTATGAAATATTTTACTACATCTCAATTATGACATTATTTATTATCCAAGCCTATTTTTATATATTTTGGCTGATGCCTAAGCAAAAACGTAGTCAAGTGAGATTTTTGTTTGAATCGTCTAATCATTTACTAATATTATATTAATTTTTTATAATTTTTAGATGTATATAGTTCAATATATAAATAAATAAAATAACATATTTAATTACGTAAAAAGTCAAATATGACAAGTATAATGGAACGAAGGAAGTACTTCTTTTGATATACATATATCTTGAGAAAATTTTTAATTTAAAATCTCAATTTTAGCCGTCTGAAAATAAAAATTTAATTTTTTTGTCCAATATAAAACTCTTATCTTTTGATTAATATATAAAACTCTCAACTTTATATCATTTGTTATTCTTAATTAATTTTTGATTGTTTTACCTGTTATTATCAATTTTTTTAAGCATTTATACAAGCTTTAAAACACAATAAAAAGAGACTGAAAGTATTTTAGATGAATAAATAATATATATGTGAAATTTATATATATTTATTAAAATGTGGGATTTTTATGAACGTGGCATTATTGAATTTTAATTTTTTAAATCTTATACACCTTGTGTCTTTTTTTTGCCTCATACATCATTTAAATCCATTCCAACTAGTTTTTTTATTACTAATTTTGAAAATGATTCCACTTAGTGCTAAAATCTATAATTTTTTTTTTTACATTGAAACCTATAATAAACTTCCTAAAGGACATAACACCACCTATAATATCATACCAGAATACTCCCTTTTAAATTTTAAATTAATCTTTCTACCACCCCTAAGGTGAAATCTAAGAGGTATAGAGTTTGTACTAGCAAGTAAGAGCCTTCTAAACAAATATAGCGAGTAGAAAATTTTAGAAAGAAAATTCTAGCATGTACAAGTAAAAATGACCAAAATCACTACATGAAATACTATTTATTTCCATAACTTTGTCCTAGGAAGACAATGTTACTTTAATAAATTAGTGGACGAAAATTGAATAAGAAAAAGTGAACCAAGTAAACCTTCAAAATTACTGTGGGGCACAATCATGGCCTATGAGGCATCTAAAATAGATAAATGAGACAAACTATTGAAGATGGAGAAGAATCATCACACTTTTCAAAAAATTTAACAAAGGGATCAAAATTACTTTTTTCAAAATGAGTATCCCCTATTTCGGAGAAACATTCCTCACCAGACTCGCTTTTGATTCAGATAAAAGCGTAAATATGTTCCAACACAGCTTTTTGACAATGGTAGACTTCCGAGCTGATTGCAACTGCAAGAGAATTTGCAATTATAAAGATTTCACGTTAGAATTTACATAATAAAGGAAGTTCTCCTAGCAAAATCATCTATGGAAATTCTCATTAAAAGCATGGAGAAAGTTTGCATTCATAACAGAGGAAAATGTAGCTCTGATGTTGTTCCCAGCATGACAGTTGCTGCGAAAGTCGGTACAATATTCATTACATGTAGAATACTATGTCTGCAGAATGACTTGTAACCGAGTGCATCATTACCATAAATCTCAAGTTCGAAATATACTTGAGTTCATGAGTGTGTTTGAGAGTAATTCAAGCTGACAATTTACTCCAGATGGCTGCAGCTACAGTAACTATACAGCCCAAGAATCAATCATGCTTCTGCTTCTCGTAATTGTTGATGCCATATAACCTATACTGATTCTGCTGCTAACATTAACATAACGGCTTCTGTGAGCTCCTGCAACAATAAGTTAAAGCACAAGTTTAATTGACACTTTTTTTGGACATTTTTTCTGAGAGAAAATGAACTTCAGGGTGGGCCGGTAGATCTCTCTAAAACATAAGACATCTCCATAACATGCATAGGGTAAATTGAAGACATACTTTATGTTATCTTCTGCATAGAAACATAGATTACAAATCTTTGTCACTACCATCTTCCACGGCTGCTGCTGCCTTCTCCGTTTCTTCCAGAACAAATGCTTTTAAGGATTCCGCATCTCGTGGTCCTATTGGAATACAAAGGCAGAAATTCAGCTTTTAAAAATTTAGAAGTTGCAACTATTACACACTAAAAAGCAACATATCTATTAAAACTGTCAGGCAAAGGAGAACCATGTGGCCCGTCCTAAGGTAGTTAAGCCTTTGATTGTTACAGTTCAACAGTAATGGGTTTTGTGATAGATCAGGTTCCAGTATACAGAAAATTTTGGATGGAATTTTAAATGGGACACAATTTACATAATACTCTCCAACTGATAATCTATTTTCGAATCAGATTTTAGATTGACTTTCCGGTTTTATGATAAGTTAGCAGTCATATCTTCAATTATTCTATATAATGCTGGTTGCATATGTAAATTAGAGGTGGATTGGACTGTAGATTTACTGGGCATAGAATCACAGCTCCTCTTCTCTTTTTCCCTCACAGGCCACATCTGAATGAATTCTTTCATAGCCTTTCTAAATAGCAGTTTTTCAGCATAGATGAAATACTCCCTCCATCTCCCCCGCCCCTTATAATTTTTATTTTGTTGTCCCACTTATTTTGCTAAAATTTCCTTTTATGGAACACACGTTTTTTTCTCTCGATATAATCCACAGTTTTAAATTATTTGTCTTTATCTTCCAACAATTTAACTACTCCTTAATCTTTGTACAATATCCTTTGGTAGCAAACTCAAAGGTACAAATGAATAATCATTGAAGGTAGAACTCTGAATCCAGAAAGGTTTAACCTCTTTTAAATTTAAGAGTGAACAGGGCCATAATCTAAGTAGCAGGAAACCCAATGTATGGGACAACAAAGCTGTCACAAACTAACCAGACAAATCCAAAAAGTGTACAAACCCGATTGAAGCTGCATGCACAAACTGGCATGGCATGGTACAAATCCATCAAGATTTAATCCAGAAACTCAGGTTGACAGCTCTATAGGATGAAAAAGCAGGAGAAAACAGAGTTGAAGAACTAAATTAGAAAGAAAAGCGCCCCAAAGCAGTGTAGTTGGATGGTGAAAGGGACTTTCAGATCCAAGAAATACTTAAGAATTGGACGTGAAAGGTTTCAACTCTTAAAAAGTCCTCCATAAAAGCTACTTAGAATTTCAGCCCTAAAGAGGTTAAGGATATTTTAGAAGTTCAGGAAAAGGAAAGTGATAGCAAATACTTGGGCTTATCTTCTTTTGTGGGGAGAAAGAAAAAGGAAGTCTTTGCATATTTGAGGGAGCGGGTATGGAATAAAATTAAAGGATGGAAGGCTAAATTGTTATCGAGGAGGTAAGGAAATTTTATTAAAATTTGTTGTTCAATCAATGCAAACCTACGCAATGAGTGCTCTTTTACTACCTAAAAGCCTATGTGAGATGATGAATGCATTTTGATGGACATCGTCTAGGAATAAAGGATTAAAATGGATTTCATGGGAGAAACTTTGTATCCCCCAAAAAATTTGTGGTATGGGATTTCGTTTGCTGCATGAATTCATTCTTGCTCTATTGGCTAAGCAAAGTTGGCGTATATTGTCTTGTTCTAATTCTCTTATGGCTAGAGTATTTAAAGCTAAATATTTGGCAAATCTATCTTTTTGGGAGGTAGGTACTAGTAGCAATGCTAGTTTTGTTTGGAGAGGTATATTAAGAGCTAGAAGTGTTCCAGAAAAAGGAATGCGATGGAGAATAAAGGGAGATTAGAGTTTGCAATGATAAATGGAATCCAAAGAGAAGAGGTATGAAGGTTCATTCACCGATTATTGAGGAGTTTAAGGATCTTAGAGTTAGTGATTTAATTATATAGGAGAGAGGAAGGAGAAGGTGGAGCTTAGAGTTATAAGAGCATTTGTTCAATAAGGAAGATAGAGATTTAATCACTACAATTCCTTTGGAGAATAATTCAGTTAATGATCAACTAATATGGGATCTCAATACTGATGGATTATAATACGGTCAATATTGGGTAGCTATGGAGTTAAGGAATGATGAATAGAGAAGCAATTTTATTGATGATGATAATTGGAGAAGAATTTGGAACTTAGAAGTTCCAGGGGTGGTTTGTGATTTTGCATAGAGGGGTAGTAGGGATGTGGTTCCTACAAAAGATGCTATTAAGAAAAGAGTTAATTTGGGTACATACTATTGTGAGCTTTGTTCCAATGAAATAAAAAATATACTTCATGTTGTGTGTTTGCTAAAGAGGCTTGGGCTAGTACAAATCTTGTTTTATCAATGGATTTCTTTAATGCTAGTTCTTTTTGGGACTGAATACGTGCTATATTATATGCTTGCGATAGTATAAAAGCTGCTTTGTATGTTTGTTTTGCTTGGCGCCTTTGGAATGCTTGAAATGATAGAGTTTGGAATGATAATTTAGTAGATGTCCAGTCTCTTGATTTAGATTCACCACAACAAGAATCAAATAGGCACGTGATTTGGGATTGAAGGGGGATATATTTTACTAATTTTTCTGATTTATGGAGCGCAACATAGCAAGAGATAGTCTCCTAAAGTGTTGTATACCATATTTTATCAATCAGAAAAATGAATCAGACCTAAGTATTTAACTCTAAAGAGAAAAACCACCAAGCCCAACAAGACTTTAACATGTAGATCCAAGTAAAAACAGAATATATAAAACAGAATAACATAAAATTACCTTGATATTTTGCAACTTCTTCACCGTTATAAAAGAGCTTGAATGTTGGGTATGAATGAATATCAACTTTAGAACATACAGTTTTACTAGTACTGCAGTCAACTTGTCCAATTTCTATCTCATCTTCTCCTTCCATGGCCTTTCCCAAGTCTTCCCATAATGATCCCAAATTCTTGCTAAGACAATGATGTTCGAAACAAAGGAAAGCATCATAAAAGATTTACAGTTGTTGAACACCACAAACATGCCAATTCATTAAGAATGAGAGATGATTCTTACCAGTGCTTACACCAAGGAACACAAAATCGCACAAACCATGCAGTATCTTTCTCCTTTATCTAAACAGAACACAATAAGTGTATGTAAGGTATACATAAGGCATACAAGTGTAAGATCTAACATTTGGAAGATAGTGGATTGATCAACATCAATTGCACTTAAGATGGACCAATTTCTACATAAAGGTTGTACACATCATTTTTTGAAAGAAAGTGGCTAATCAAATTTCTCAAGCAGGCAATTTAAAGTGTCAAAGAGGTAACAATTCATGTTCACTTTATAGAAGTAATCCACAAAGAAAGTTCATTAATTTTAGTTTTAAATGGTCCACAAATAAATGATATTCTAAGCTTCCTCATAACCCTCCTTTTGGGCTCCCATAATTCAGAAAACAAAGCTTCTTCTAGGGGTAGAAACTTTATAAGACCACGAGCAGCATGTGGCATTAATTCAAATGATATTCTAAAAATGGAGGCCACAATTAGATACATAATGGTATATGCCTTCTTCGTAACACAGACCTTTATTCTAGCTTAGCTCACAGGGTGACAAAAGGCCCAAAATATTTGGCAAATCCTTTTACCTTGCATAGGAAGCTAGTCACGAGTTGTTCCCTAGTCTATTCAGAATTGAGTTTTATGGGTGTTATTGGTAAATCAAAAAATAGGATTGTTTCACTACTATCATGGCAGTTTTGGTTTATGGGGAGTGGGGACTTCTAATTTCAAAGAAATTAAAGAAATCTGAAGAGCAGGCCAGGCAGCAACTCTTTCATGCAACTGGCTTTGAATTAATGTCATTAATTGGGCTTCTTTAAGGATGGAGTGGCTGGGAAGTGGGTCTCCAACAGTTTAGCGAATGTTAAAAGTTCAACAAAATTTCATTTATTTGTAATGTTCACTTATAACTTAGGACATCTTGCTTAGTGCTATGATTTTTACTTTCACACTACATAAGCGAGAATCTTAGTGTGCTTCAGCGTGAATTTGTAACAAAAACATTATGGACTTCTAAACAAGACAATGGTAGCACAGGAAATAATTTCTTTGTGCTCGTACTTAAGGTATTAGTATAGAGAACAATAACATCCACCTATTTGTGAACAGTATCTTCCTAATAAATGCCTCTACTTCATAAATAAAAACTTTGATACAATGCAAAGCATCTATTTAAACAGAACGGATTATTCTAAACCCTAATGTTTCAACACCTTTGTTGACAGCTTATGAGGAATGTAATTTTACTCAAAATCCATCCACTATTCGAATGGAACAACATAATCACATTCGAAGGCGATCAACACAAACAAACATTACAAATTCCACGAAACATAGTTGAGGCTTCTAAAAATCAGTCCTCATACTAAGTTACTTGCCTTAGATAGCAATAGACTAAACTTTCCAGAATGACCCCTCACAGATAATGCAGGAAGTGATCAAGCCTTTAGCTACTAATAATTCATGTAGCATGGGCGCTTTACTTGATATCCGTCCCTGTATCCTCTATTATAATTATCAAAATTTCCAATCTTCATCCATTCCTATCCGATACCCAACTCGGTGCAACCTAGCTAATAATCGAGTCCTGAAGTCAACAACTTCATAAACTTGGCTAGTTGGCTAATTGATTTAGCAGCAACGATAAATCCATTTGAATGAATCTAGGTTATAATTTAATTGAATGTAAAACATAGTGACGAAGTATCACTCCGATATTTACTATTAAACAATAAAAGAGTTCTTCAAATCATGAATTATAAACATAATCACGACAAAAATAACTAGCAACAATCTCATAACATCCACAAAGTCTAGATCTAAGACTAATTTCGAAAAAAATCATGGAAGATAAGAAGGAATTGATGATATAATAGAAGTACCTTGTCAGAGAAAGTTTCTTCTGTGAGTGTTATAACATCTGCTCTACATGCTAATTGAATCATTGAAAAGATGAGGAGCAGAAGAAACGGTAGTTGTTTCAGAAGAAATCTACTGTTGTCCGCCATGGCTGTTCTCATGCGTATGTGCTGCTACTTTGACACCCGTCGTATAATTTTGGCTTTCTTCGCTCATCTCATTTTTGTTCGAGTCGGTTAGAGAACCATCAAGTCTAGCCACACTTAAGCATAAAGCTCAAACATCTTCATATTTTCGCCTCGTCTTGAATTAATGAATCTTAATTATGAACTCGATTCAACTTGATTTTCGATTTGTGGATATTTAATTTTAAAAATATGTGTTGAATGTCTAACCCATTTATAATATTTCGGATCAATTTATAATAATGTGGTTAGCTCTTCTTAGAAGCTTTGAGGGTGTATTTGTTTTGTCTTATTTGTAGCTTGAAAAAAAGATGTTGGGACAACTACAAAGGGTAGAAGAATATCTGATTGCAAAAATAGTACAAAAGAGCGAGTGAGAAAGTGGGTTAGTTCCAAAAAAAAATCAGCCTACATAGATTGGATCAACACGTCTGATGGAGGGACAAATGTGGTCCGTTTTGGCTCATTTTCAAGTATGTTGTAGGGATACATGGGGTTCAATTTGTACGGTGGTGATCGGGTTTTGTAGAAAGCTGACTGGAAAAGTGGTTGTCCTGTTTTGGTGAAATTCTCTTCATTTTCTTCTCTTATTGCATTTCTCTTGTTGTTGATGGTTGAAAGTGGGTAGGTGCACTTTATTGGTTTGCTATTGGTGCTTGTAGTCTCATTTTAACATCTTATCCTTCACACCGAAAGGGTTTTTCACGTAAAAAACCTAATGTATTGTTATTGGCTATTATTCTTGTTTTATTTTTATATTTTTTTCCAAATTTATATATGTGTTTTATACAAATATTTCGCACCTACAATCACCAAATATAATAATTTGTAATTAGTTGATTGCATAAACATTATTCAAGTATATATTACTATATAAAAATAACTACATCTCGAAATATCTAGGTAGCAACATATTTTTTTTTAAAAAAATTATGATTTTTGGTCATAGTACGGTTTACGGTCTGGTCTGGTCTGAAAAATAAAAAAAAACGGGACCAGACTGTAAGTCGTAATTTTTAAAAAAAATCAAACCAAACCGTTTAGATCATAGCCTAAACCAAATATTAAAATTACTATTTGGTCCGATTTAGTTTTACGGTTTAGACCAAACTCTCTTGGAACCTAGTTGGAGTTGTAATCAACCCATTGTGCTCAACATGGACTAATTTCACTAACTTCACATCATGGTACTTATCATATATTGCATTTCGAAGAGGATCACATGTTTTGACATTTAATTCAATTATAAAACTTTTAATATATTCCTTTGCAAATAAAAATTCAAGAATTAAGTCATAATGAAGTTTAAATTTAGTTTTGTTTTATGCGCAATATTATACTATCCATTTATTTTTCAAATACTATTCATCAATTAAATTTAATTTATAATTTACTCCAAACCTATAAATTAAAAATAGTCAAAATGAATCTATTTGTTTCAATTTAATTTTATTGATATTAATTTTTTATAATTTTTAATTTTATATAATCAAAATATTAAGATTTGAATTAAAATATTAGATAAAGTGAAAAAAACAAATGAAAACATACTAATGAAAGGAAGGGACTACCTTTTGGAAACTCTTTTGTTTGAAGTTTGAATAAGTTATGTTGATTTAGGGAGACAGAGTAATATTTGGTGATACTCCTTCTATTCCTCTCTATTTATATAACTTTTACAACTTTTTATTTTAGTCATGTGCAACTAATTTTTGCATTTAATTTCTTTTTCTGGCAATGAATTTACTTTCACTCTTGATTTCATCCACAAATTAATTTTTTATTTCCATCCTAACGACTTATTTGTCATTATATTCCTATGATTCAATATTTTTATATCATATTCTCCAACACAATATCCATTTCTACTAATTTCCACCAAAATGCAACCGTTGCATTTTAAGAAGAATAGGTTATGACTAGAGGTGTTCAATGTGTCAGGCCCCCATTATGAGCCCTTATACGACCTATTTTCTAAAGGGCTATGTAAAGGCCGGGCCAAAAATGAGCTTTACTATAATTAAAATAAAACTGGCTATAAATTGCCTCAATAAGGATCAAAAACAAGCCTTTGAAAATAAATTGATGAATAATTTAAATATTATAAATACAATATCAATGGGAATTATTATTATTTTCTCAATCTAATTATTATAAATGATAATTTAATTGTTATAAATTAATAAATAGAGATTAAAATAATTTTTGGTAAAAGCCGAATTGGGCCGCTCCAGGCTTTGAAAACTCTACCTATTTTAAATACATATTATATTTAAAGGACACTTATCCAATCTAACCCAACCCTTATTTACTTAAATTAAACCCGGCCAAACCCTAGTTACACTAATTAGGAAACTATTTTTTCATTTCTTGTATGTGGTTAAATAGTAATTCGAATGTTGAAGCAAATTGAATGTGGTTAAGGGTCTTTCCAATGTTCTTAAAAACAGAATAAGAGTACGCAACTAACTCGAGTGGTACACGGGAAAATGTAGAAGAAGCATGTACGTATGCTCAAACGTAACACATGCTTAATGTATACTTACTCTCCTATTGCCGAGGTTATTAAGTACGAGTTCGTTATTAGATGATCAAGATTGTGTTCAAAACAAAGCAAAGCAAAACAAAACGTGTTGAGTTCATCTACAACTCTCGAGGAAAGGCAATGCAAGCAAGGCCAAAAGCTACTAATAAACACACAATAGAAAGCTCAAAGATCTACCTAAGTACAAGGCTTAGAAAGCGTCCTATTTATTTACTCGAAACCCATAACCATTTCCGTGCCTAGCCCCCTTATAAACTTGGGCACCTTCTTTACTTCCTTTATCTTCTCCTCTCCCTTGGACTTCTTGTCCTTCGATTCCGACTTCTCTGACTCTCTTTCGCGCTTGTCTTCTTTCTTTGCTGATTCTGGCCTCTCATCAGGTTCTGCAGCAGCAGGAGACGGAAGGATTACAGCCTCCCTTTGAGCATGTATGATGTCTCGGTACCTGTCTTCGGTTAAACCAAAAGCAGTTGCGAACTCGGGACCTTGCATGCTTCTTAGTATAGAGGAAGCGCCTACTAGGAATTGGGGTCGATTTTTGTGTGCGGAAGTGGTGAAGCCGAAGAACTCAAATGGGCCAGCTCGAGAAGCAATCTGGCAGAAGGGGAAGTATCTTGGAATCCAAAATACATCACCTTCATTTACCTTGGTGTTCATTGCTGAAGTGCCATTAGGGTAGACGACTTGGATGGTTCCGGCCCCACTTAGGACGATACCGTATTCTGTTGCCATGGGGTTTACATGAGGTGCCATCATTGAGCCCTTGCATATTAGAGTTAAAATAAGAACATAAATCAGACAAACAAATGCAGCAAATTCTAATACCAATTTTTAGTAACCAAAAGTTATGTAGAAGACTAGGAATTTTAAATTAAAAGAACTTTTGGTGCATATCAAGGCAAAATCTAATGACAGCTAAAGATTAAGCAATACTCCCTCAGTCTTTTGAGGACTACCACAGTCCAACCGCCAAACATCCCTTATTATATTTATGCTTTTTATCATATTCTTTTTGAAAGATTACCTAGAATAATCTAATTTTTCATTGATTTTCCTATAATAATTTCAACTTTTAATTACCATGAATAATCCTAATAAGTTCGGACAATTAGGACCAACATTGTTGCCCAAATGTAGATTAGGTTTTGCAGATTAATTGCCAAAAAAAATAAAATAAAATAAAAAATATTAAAAATTAAAAGTTAAAAGTTATTTTTAAAAAAGATAAACTTAGTTCATTTCTCTTTTAATTTCTCTTTTAAGATTCTTAAAATTTTTTCAATTCTTTTACGGTAAATCTTGTACTGACCACCATCTCATCTCACGGTAAAACGGATTCAGACAAGCAGCCTAAAATTAAACTCACGTAACAAAATAATTTTTTTCATTAAAATATAAGAAATTCAAAATGAAAACAACCCATATTAAAGGTGAGAGGATCTTAACAAAAAATTTGTCATTCTTTTATAATTTAGTTTTATATTTACTTTTTTATTTGTTTTTTTTTTGCAAAATGACTGAATGTGTAGGTTATCATTCTTTTTACCTATTCTAAGTAGGAACTAAAAACACACTCACCCTTAGTGTGTGGATCTTTAAAAGACTAATAAGAGTGCTTAAACAAAAGCTAAAACAAGAAAGTTCAAGAATCATATGATTAAGAATAAAATAGTTACCGCGGTAAGATTAACAAGATATACGCCGATACTGGATTTCTTAAGAGGATGATAATCGTGCTTATCAACAGCAACACTCCAACCATAACCATTTCTGAAACTAGGATCTCGGTCATAGAGATTGACCGAGTCTGGACTTGAACCTGTTCTAGTATCACCCTTTTTCTCTCCTTTCTTATTTTGATCACTACCTAATAGAGAATCAAACACATTCCACCAGGCCTTCTTCTTTGGTTCTTCAACTTCCTTTTCGGATCCAGCATTTGGTCCCACCATTTTAAGACGTTCTAGTCGTTCTTCTTCCTTCAGCTTCAGGAAGTTTGCCCATAAACTTGGTGTATGAGTAGCATCAGCGTATATGATCGGTCCTTCATGTTGTCCTGTCATTAAGTCCCTCAGCTCTTCAATGGACACCTACAAATTCATTTTTTTTAAGTAATAAAATATTATATATATATCTATATAAAATGTAAAACATATTCATATTTTCACAATATTAAAAATATTAAAGATTAAACTGTGCTTGAAACCGGAGATTATATGGTATTAAAAGGTAATAAAAAAATTTATAAAAACTTATGATGGTAGTTTTATTATGATATGAAAATGACATATATCATGAAAATAAAAAATTATAAGAAGGGATTGCTTACATTGAAGGCAGTGGAAAGTGTTTGAGGCTCAAAGCCGGCAAAAACAGAAACAGGATTAGTTCCTCCGCCAACGAAGAAAGACTGTAAAGTACCCAAACCCAAACCCTCAGAAGGATCAACGCTGCAAATAATATGAAGCCTTTGAGTCTCGGCAGTGTTAACCAGATAGAATGTTGAACCACCTGGTATTCTGTATATATCTCCCATCTTTAGGTTCCTCTCAGACAACTCATCGTCGTAGATGAATCCCAATTTCGCTTCGCCTGCAAATTCATTTAAGTCAACTAATTTTTCATGGCAAGTTCTGTTTGACTACCGTCAAGTCGTCAACCATACATAGAAATTAATATTAATAATTCAACTTTAAGAATAATATCAATTTATAATTATTTTTTAATAAACTAATCTCAAATACAAATCTCCCTAGAAATAATAGAAAAGAAAAAGAAAGAAAAAAAATAAATACCTCTACGTAAAAAGATGATCAAAGAAGAATCCAAGTATTGAGGAACAAACAAAGTCTTAGGTTCCATAGTAATAAACCCAATATGAAGAGGTCTCTCCACCATCCTTCCACCATGTCCTCTAACCAGTCTCATTTCCCCTGCTTCAGTACGCACCACTTTCTCTGACTCCTTCATCAAAAACACATCCTTCCCTCTTCTTCCTGGCGGTCCATACGGCTCCGGCGGTCGCCAATCCGGCTCCTCCCCTTCCTCATCCCAGCTCCGCCCCGGCGACAACTCCCTCCCCTGTTCCTCCTCCCACCCTTCACGGTGTCGCCGCCACTCCTCCGCCATCTTCTCCCGCCTTCTCCAATCCTCTGCCTTAGCCCTCTCTTCCTCAGATGACTGACTAACAACCACCCACATTGTGTAGCACATCAGTAGTGCCACCAACACTACACCCTTCAATTTCAACATTATGTATGTTTAGTTTGTTTATGGGTTCCAAATTTGATGGGTTTATGTAGAGGAATATGGGAGTGGATGGAAAGACACGTGTCAGTCATGCAGGAAGTAAAGAGGTTTTGGTGGCAAGGTTTTAGTTAAGACACTGGTTGAGTTTGGAAGTAAAGATGGAAGCTTTTTCAACATCTGCCTGCCTGTCTGGGTGTTAAAAGGTAAATAAGGATGTATGAAAATAGTAGAGAATTGAATCAGTTTTCAATTGAATTATAATTTTGAGTATTTGCATGGAAAACTGACATTAGATTACAATGTGGCTTCCTTAGTCTTTTGGTGAATATGTTATTTTTGTCCTTTATGGTGTGTTGTCCCCATTCTAATTTTACCAAATTTAAGTCATAAACATAGTAATCAATAAAAGTCACTCACTCTATCCCCAATAATTTGCATTTAAAAAAAAATAATAATAATAGTAATAAACGAAGAGAGAGAATAAATTGTCTAAATGAAACTAAAAAAAATTAAAATGTATGAATGACTTTAAAATAAAGTGGTGGGTCATAGCACAAAAATAGAAATAATGCAAATTAAATAGGAAGAACCAAAATGAAAAAAATAATGCAAATTAAATGAGACGAATGGAGTAATATCATCCAGTGTATCTCACTCACTCATAGAAAGATGACAGTCCATATTATGAAAGAGAATGCAGTCAAGAGTTTCTCAACTCGAAAAAGAACTTTTTTCTAGGAAGTACAACTTCCCTCGTAACATTTCTAGGAATTTAATTTTTGTGTTTAGTAACATTTTTTGGAAATAGCAATTAACACAACTCTTGGTAAGTAGATACAATTTATTTTAGTGTTTTCTAAGAAGTTTAAATTTCTATGCTAATTAGTAATAACGAAACACGCTTTAAGTACTTTACTAATGAAGAATTTTCAAATTCTATATATTATCAACTATAATAAGAGTTCATGAAAAGAGGCTCATATTTTCTAGGCACATGGAACAACTTCTATAAGTAAGCAGGTATAATATTAATAATATTAATTTATAATCGAAAAATAAGATAAAACACAAGTAGATAGAAGTGTCATAATTGAATAAAATGTGAGACTAAAGAGTGAAAAATAGATTATTTGCAAATAAAAAAGCTTAAAGTAAAAAAATAAATTATATTATATTATATTCTTATAAAGGAGTGAATAAATAAATTTACAATAATGAATGTAAAGCAACAAGAATAATTTATTACGACAATAAGATCGGAATACATCTGACCTCCCCAAATTTCCGTTTAAGTGAAAGCCTCAAAATCCGTCTATGTGGGACCCGCTGGGCAATGAAACATAATGACATTAGTGTACATAGATTAGTGTACATGAATACACAAACACAGATTAGAGGCAGCCACCTTCAATCCTCATGTGTACTTGATTGAGAATTAGGTTCAGTTTTAGGATTTTTAGGACAGCAGGTAAACTGGCAATAGTTGCACTTCCATTTCTCCATTTCCGAAACAAATTGGGCGTTTCGCTCGCCTCGCCAGAATTCAAGCGAATCATGTATTTGCGCCTTAACCAAGTCTTCATCGTAACTGAACTCGTCCTCATAAATCAACGAAAAATCTTCCTGGAACTCGTATCTGTAACCCGATCAAGTAACTAAACGGATCTATTCTTTCCTAAAAATAAAAAACAAGAATAGGATCTGATAATGTACCTCAAGAGAAGCTGATCATGTGCAGGTGGAAGCACGGAACACACATTAATGAAATATTTTTCGACTTCTCCAAGTGTCTGTGCACGAATGAGAAAATTTTGAGTTATCGGAAATCTTCCAAAGCAATTATAGAAAGTCATTAGATTGCACAAATTCTTGTTTAGGACCGTCGACAAGTCCAAGATGTATATGTATATGACCGGTTGCGATTGGTTTTGTAGATGTAAGTTTTTCATTTTTCATCAATGTGTACATTCTTAAGGCATACGTGATCATTATTAAAATGTAAGTAATCATTGTTACTATATAATTTTTCCACTAAAAGATTATTATTCTCATTTAGTTAAAAAAGCATGGAAGAGGTCAATAGTAAGCACTATGTGGTCTATTTTAAGCTCTATGTGATTGATTTTAAGCTATATATGATTTTAAACTGTACGTGTTCAGTTTTAAGCTATAAGTGACGAATTTTTAGCTACACGTGAGCACTTTAAAGCAGTATGTGGTTATAGTGCGCTGTCTCATATGCGACATCCTAATATTGAGACAGCTGCATATGAGAGATCTGATTGCTGGTTAACAATTCAATTTACAAGGCTATATCAATCATACCTCAGCAGGAAAACCTGAGTTGGAAGCATTCATCTTCACATCATTAGATAAAATGCGTTGAGGATCCATGGAAAAGAACTCGTAAAATTTTTTCGAAGGGAAGTTAACAGAGATCAAATTATCCCACAGGTACTTATAGTACATCAATTGTAGCCTGAAACATAATGAAATACATAATGTGATCATTAAACCATATGATGCTGCAAAATTTTCGAATGCCATGTGAGATGGTCTTAGGGTGCACCTTCCGTTTCTGCGTTGAGGTTCAGCCGGTGGACTGGGGTGCGTACGGGTCTTTGTGTCGACTAGTATTAAGTTTCTATCATTTCCTGGTACAGGCATCCGGAGTTCGTCGATTATTCCCACCATCCATACACCTTGAACAAAGCCGAGTCTGATGATATAACAAATGTGCTCACAATCAGGACTTTTTCCTCCTTGTTCTTATCAAACACATCCCATGATAGAGGAAAGTGCAAGTTTAAGGGGGAAGTTGAGAGAAAGTAATGGGAGAAAAGAACAACACACTAAATTAAAATGAAAGATACGCCTTGATTGCTCGATAAGGGTCATTCAGACTATGTTTGGATAACGTTTTTAAAAGGAAGGGACAGGTGGGGGAAGGGAGGGGAGGGAGAATTGGTGTGTTTTCGTTCAAATCTTTCCAATGTTGAAAGGATCTGTTTTGTTTAAAATAAGGAGCTGCTTCACTTCCCTCCATTCCCGTCCCTTTCCCAATTGGTAGAGGTGTTCATTCGGGTCAACTTTGGGTTAAGTGTTTCGGTTCGGTTCAAAAAATCGGGTTTTTGTGTCCACAATGAGTTTACATAATTTTAATCCATTTATAAATTGGGTTCGGTTATTAAAAAAATCGGTGAATATCGGGTTGTATGAGTCTATTTTGGAGACCTCTACCAAATTGGTATCCAAATGAGGGAAATGCAATCCCTCTATTCCCTCCCATTCTTATACCTCGAGTTCGTCCTATCCAAACATAGTTCAAAGTTGAACACACATGCAATGGATCTATTGGTATTGCATATGCTAAAGGTTCAAGCAAAGAAATAATAATTGCACTGTAACCACATTACATACAAAATAACAGTAAATGACAAGTAAAGCAGGATAGTGTCATTTTCAAAAACTGGTAACCTAGCATTAGTGTTACAAAATGACAAGTAAAATAGAATAGAAGTACTAAGTAATATGGACAGACAATGAAAAAAGAAGGAAACAAGGAGTATTGCTCTTAAAACAAGCAAAACATATCAGTTGAAAGAGGGAAAAATAATCATTACAAGGGCTTGGGGTATCAACTCTACAAGTTCAAGTATTCAAAATATTTGCCAAAATTTTGCAAAACATAATATAAAAATGTTGTTTTAGTTATGTTCATTGTAACGACAAAAAACTATCACAGTCGCAGATGACTTCAAATCTGTATCGGCTTAAACTTCGGTCACGGTAAGTTCAAAAAGCTTTAATATATTGCAACACGGTGATGCAGGCGATACTTTCCAGGCAGATAATTTGCACTAAGTTCAAAAATCATGAAACCTTAACTTAAAATGGTCGAGTCAAACACATACTCCAATCCGACACAACACATATACTCAAATCTAAGCAACATAAGTGAAATATATATTTGAGTGCATTAACGCAACAGAATCAGCGGTTCAGGTTATAATGAGTGCCAATGTATCCAATTACTGCAAAATCCTAGGTCTCATAGCACACACACACAATCATGATTCAATTCCACTTATTTCGATGTATTTAGGTCATCAAAATATATAATTAAAACCATTGCAATATGGCATAAACCTAATAACATCATATAGAATAACATAGATGAAGGAACGATAAAGCATTAAATAGTTTAGCCACTTACATAGGCATTTCACGTGTTAATCCATCAAACAATAATTGGTTTGCACCGATGATAAAATTAATAAAATTCACCGCCCATTTATCTTCAAGTGTCTCAACATGTACTTCTACTTTTCTTGAGATCTGTGGTGACACAAGTTGCAACTCTTCATTAATTTCAACAGCAGGGTAATTTACAAAAATGGCAGACTAATAGCAGCGTATAAGCAGCGTATAAAACGATCACTCAGATTGCATGATGATGAATACCACATGATTAACATTAGTAAAGAGATTAACATTGCTCAACATGACCACTTTACCCGGTTTTACTAATACTAAAGAAATATGCAACAACAAATGTACAACACAATGACTTTACATTTCCCATGCTCCTATGTCACTAAGTGGTCACCTAGGCATGATACGAGGCTTTGGATATAAAAAGTCTTACCCTTGGAATTCACTGCAAATATCATTTGAAACTTCACATATATAAGAAAAGCACATGATTTATTAAGTCATTTAGATATTAGTTTTAATCCATTATAATCCACTACCACATGACTATGAACATAGGCGGACTTAGTGCCCTCATGTGGTTGCACATGACATTTGAGCTAGGTAAAACTATTAACTAAAGCATTTGTTTAATTTTGATATGCACATAAAATACAAAAGCCACTCCGATTTCCAAACCCTACACAATTTGCACAATTCAAATTTCCAAAGCTCATGACTCTTGACAACCACCAGTCTACTAAATTCGACAAACAATTCATCTACCGCCGTGCCCAGCCAATGTTCGACCGCCCACCACCTCCGGAACCAGTACCGGTCACTACCGCCCAAACCAACCATTATTCTAAAGTTCAAGAATGAATGTTTTTTTTATTAATAAATTGCAATTTTAACTATAAACAATTATTAATGACTTCTAAGATATAGATTATAATTTTAACTATGCTCTTTGTTAATATAATGTAAATTTAATATTTTAATTTTTACCTTGTAATTTTGCACTTTGATCTATAATTCTAAATCTCTAAAAGTCTAAATTTCAAATTAATTATCATGGAAGTTTTATAATGTCCTTTAATTTCTCCAAACCTTCTTTTCTTCCATTGTAATATGGCGTTCGTGCATATGTGTTTTTGATAATATATGATTATAAAGTTAATTTACTAATGGTTAACTTTCATAGATATTCAATAAGGATTGTCATCGAGAATGAATGAATGATGCATTTTATGAAGGAAAAATTGCTAATAAAATGAGAGATCAATGGATAGATACTTGGAAACTTATATTGAGAAGGATATCTTTTGTAGTATTCTCAATTATCTTTTTACTCGCCGATTTTGAGATATGAAAACTCGTAATAAATTATAGAATACTGATTTAGAGGGTTGAATTGAAAATGTAATATTTTTATCTATTGTAAAGATAATTGTTAAATATTCTTTATTGGATTATATTCATATCTACTAAAAAACATAATTCAAGAAAAAAACTTCAAAATTGAGTTACTCCATTCAATCAAAAGTTCCCACTAATCTTTTTGTGTTTTGTGTCTCACCTTCCAATACAATCAAAGACCTTCTATATATTCAAATCTTCCTAGAGTACACAACAGTACAAATAATCTTGAAGTAAGGTTCTAGAGAATTAACCAAACAAAAACCATTGTAACTGTACAATTGTAAAAAGGAATATGCTGAGGTGAGAGCTAATAAGCTATTAAAAATACACTAAGGCTTATGGGGTGTTTGGTTTCCAGCTTTTAAAGGTAGCTTTAGCTTTTGTAAATGTATTATGCTTCTTGACACAGTTAAGCTATTTTTAGTGTTTGGTGAAATAGCTTTTGGAAAAAAGAAAAATTTTGGAACCAATTTTGAGAAGATACACAATACCACCATTTCCAAGAAGTTTAAATATAGTTTAACAAGACAAAGACCTATTTGCCCTTGTCAAAATATAAATCTTAACACAATTATCAACCACAAATAATCTAAAACGTTTTTTTTTTTAAATATTTATACTTCAACTAATTTCAAAAGGTAATTTCACCAAACATCTTAGCAAGAAACTAGTTTAAACGTCAGCCAACAATATAATTTTAAAGCTAATTAAATAAGCTAAAAGTTATAATCCAATTAACTAAGCCAAAGCTATAAGTTGATTACCAAACAGGGCCTTACTCTTTACAAAAGAAAAAAATCCCTTTGAATTGCATAACAAACAAAGAAAATAATACAATGACTACTGTGGAATCAATATAGAAGACAAATTACCTCTTCTTCAAGCTTTGCATGTC
Source organism: Amaranthus tricolor (assembly GCF_026212465.1). Classification (NCBI taxonomy): domain Eukaryota; kingdom Viridiplantae; phylum Streptophyta; class Magnoliopsida; order Caryophyllales; family Amaranthaceae; genus Amaranthus; species Amaranthus tricolor. The sequence goes on from NC_080047.1 coordinate 14,640,491, forward strand.
GAGTGATCCCTGCTTTCATGGCCTTTGTCTTTTTTTGCTTGCCATAAAGAAGACCAAACTCCATTTGTTTTTCACACCATTCCTGAAAGATTCAATGAGAGAAATGTATTAGTTGCTTTAGCTAATAGTCAACACACAATGGAAACCAAGTTAAAGAAAACTAGTCTTTGCTAGTTGCTTAATCATGTAAGAAAATTTTATGACTTGCCATAGCAACAAATCTCTAATGTATATACCACGACATGAATACTTAGATCATAAAAAAGGGAGTAAAACTTGAATTATGTACTTCAATTGAATATAGGAAGGCCAAATATAATTCTACTTGTTTTATTCGTTATACCCTAAAGCCCCACCATATATCAAAGGCGCTCTAATGCAATAAACTCCCAAAGATAAGAGATCTGCAAAGAAGACTAACAAGAACTAATCTCTCTTTAACGTGAACAAAAAAATCCTCTCATGAACAATATCGATTGCTTCATTGAACTGTTCTTTTGAGAAGAATATGGAATTGACAATGTCCTAAAACTAGGACTTAAGTTAAGCAAATAAGGTCTAGCAAAGATCTTGCATGGCTTAACAAATTCACCACAAAATTCACTTGAATTGCTATTTAACTAAAAGTCGGAAAATTGATTAAGAGTGCAAACCTTCCTATGAATTGCATATAGGAACCTTAAGACATTATTGCTTCAATCTCCAACCAAAGTTAAAGTGCAATTTATGATGAAAGAAAAGAAAATTTGAGATAGTTCAAGCTTAGATCCTTTGCCAAGTTGAAAGGATAATTTCAAGAATTCAATAATTTCCTTTACAAAAGCAAGAAAATTTGACATAGTTCAAGCTTCATGATCATCCCCCATCATCAGTAGCACTCTTGGCCTCCCATCCTTCAACGGCCCAACAACTCAACAAATGAAGTTCCACAACTTCCTTATACATCAATCCACCCATTCTGCCCTGTTGCCTTACTGTACTTTTCGAGTGAAGTGATATTCCATATGAATTTTGTACAGTGTGTGCTAAGTTATTTATGGAAAGGGGTCTTAGAATTAGATAGTTTTCAAGCATTGATTGTGGCCTAACTTCTTACATGCCAAAAAGGTCATTTCTTGAATGTCAAACCATTAAACAAAGAAAGAACAAAAACCAATACACAAGTTGGTGAAACATTTGAATATCCCAAAGTATATTATTAAAATGGAGTATTAGTAAAATTACATCGAAATTGCAAGTTGTTAAAGTAAAGATCTTTTAATCCAAAAGATACACCCCAGTATTCTACATCATGACAATATTACTTGTCAATAAATAACATCAAGTTAGTATTTAAATGCCATTTCACCATTGATTCCAATACAAGAAGTCATGATATGATGACAATATCTCATACATTACATGCTATTTTTACAATACCAATGCAATTCGAAGTTCTAAACTAAATTCATGTCATTAGTAGGACTGTAGGAGTAGTAATCAAGAAATTAGACAAAGCATTAGATTTAATAGGAAAAATTTATAAAAAAAAAAAAAAAAAAAACCACCATGTATTTGATGATCACAAAGTCCTTTAAAGCAAATATGCATGAAAAGATGGGATTTTAGAAAACTCAAATGTGGAATTTTTTCATTGTAATTTTGCCACAAAATAGTAATATCATGTACCTAACATAATTATGTTTATTTTATATGCTCCAAATAAATTAAAGTGATATTTTAAAGCAAACAAGAAGGTAGATGGCCTCCAAGGACCTAGGAGAGTATAACTGAAGAACCCATCTCAAATTTCAATTGAATTGCAATGAAACTTGGAGGTGTAAAACACTCCTAAAAGCTTTTACCTTTGAAATATTAATATCAAATCTCAAAAGAATTGCTATGGAAAATGACTAATTTCCAAACCAAATCAAAATTCTCCTACATTATCAATTAAATCACTTAAACATCTAAAACAAGCCAAAAATTAACTAAAGTTAACACCTTGAACATAAACACATAAAACCCATTTCAAAAATACTAGTGTATTCGGCTCCGCTCATAGAAGGTATGATCAGGGCCTGAAGATGAATGAAAGACGGTATACCATACCCTTCAAAAGGAGGCTTCCGCAAAAATGACACCCTGACCCATTTCAAAAATTACAAAAATAAAATCAAATATTCAAGTAATACCGTAGCTGTCAAATCAGTGACGGACAATCCCCTCTTCTTCCTGAACTTACTCAAAAAAGAATCAGAATCAGAAATCTTAATTTTCTTCATCTGGGGACTCTTAAGTTGACCCAAATCTTCAACATCTGAAATCACTGAATTCGAAAATCCCCTATTAGAAGCAAAACAGATAGATTCAAGAGAGGTAGTAGAACGAAGGAAAGAAGACGAAGGGCGACGAAGTGCTGCAGCAGCTAAAGAAAAGGCGGATTCAATGAAAGCCATCTCTTCATCACTAACAATTTCAACTGGGATTTTAGTTTTTAAGTCGTTTTCATCAGTTTTATTGCTTCCAATCTGGTTATGGCGGTTATTAGGGAAGTTACATGTGGGTGTGGAATCTTGTGGTGAATCTGACATTTGAATTTTTAGTTTTTTTTTTTTTTTTTTTTTGATAATCCGAAGAAAACGGAGATATGGAGGTTGTGTAATTGCACGATAACAAAGTGGTGGAAAAGATGGAGGGAATTTGTAAGAATGAAGTTGAATTTTGTGATGAATTCACAAATAACCGTGTCGTTCGTTCCTCTACTAAAACTATTATTTTAAAAAAAAAAAATTATTGGGTAATTCTGAACATTCGCCTTTTCTACGTAATAGATAAATATTTTTTATTTTGACCATCTAATTTTTCCACATGGTAAATAAAAGAGAAATTTTTTTGTTAACTTACGCTTTTTTTACCCAACGTAATGATAATTTTTTCAAAAAACAAATATCGTGATCACTCTATTTGATCACATATTTCGAAATTCAGTCGAAATAAGTACTTAATTTAACCAAGAATTTAATATTTTGTTTATCATATGTAAAACTTGGAAAAACTCAGGGTTACCAAATGTAATTTTTTTTACAAAAATTAATATTAATAATTTAACCTTTTATCCATCCGCTGTGAATAATTCCACCTTTAAATTATTTTTTAATAATCCAACCTTTACCCTTAGATTGCTAGCTACATAATCTTTTATTTAATAATAATTCAACCTTTACTCTCAGTTTGCTATCAGCATACTCTATTAGAATGCTGACAGCAAACAAAGGAAAAAAGTTGGATTATTAAAAAATAATCCAAAAATGAAATTATTCACGGCAAATTGGTGAAAAATAGAATTATTAGTATCAATTTTTCCTTTGTTTCTCTTTGGTTAGATGGATGGATAGAAATCATAGAATTGAATCATGTTTTAATGTACCTATTTAGTTTTACTAATTTAGTTTATTTTTACTGATTAAAATTAATTCGCTAGTTGTAATTGATTTTAAATGATGAAATTGATTTTTACTGATTGAAATTGATTTAACCAATTATAACAAATTTTTAGTTATAAAGTATAAGTGAGTCGTACTGATTAAAACTGATTTTTACTCATTATAACTAATTTTAACTAATTATATAAGATTGATTTTCACTGATTTACTTATTTTTTAAATTGGTATATGCTGCAACTGAAACAAAATTCGAATATCATGAACTTTGAATATTGCTAAAAAGCTTCTTCTTTTTTTTTTTTAGGATAAAAGTTTTTTTAGCTTGGGCAAAAGCATGGCCGGAAAGTCCCCTACAAGGGAGGAAAGAAGGGTCTATTGTCATTAAATAAAAAAGAAATTATATAAACACTACGCTAATACTCATATATGACCATTGAATAAGAGCTTAGTGCCAGTATATGGAATGTTCATAATCTCGCCCAAATAATGGAATTTTCAGGATCTTTCAATTTTACAATTTTTAATTCTATTTCATATATTTTTTTGAATATTGCAAACTGAACATATTGTTCGTACCATCTTTAGACTGATTTGGTATTATTTTATGTTCTAATTTCTAAATTTTTAGATATTCAAAAAATTAATATTAGATTCACAAATAAATACACTTAAGTAACCGATTGGGTTTCAAATGTTAAACCTAGAGGCTAGAACAAGACAAATTGAAAGTAATAATTAATTAGGGAAATCAATCAAATTGAACTCTAACGGTCTGTTTGGTAAATGATAATAAATAATGGTAATGAGAATGAAAAATTAGTGTAATTTTGTGATAGGATCAACACTAATCCTATAATGATAACAGCCTCAGCTCTACCACTTTGATACCACCAGCTTAGAGAATTAAGAACTAGATAAGAAAAGAAGAGAAGAGAAGAGAAGAGAGTATGTTTGTATATTATTATGCCTCTTATTACAGCTTACAACGAGTATTTATAGACTTAAGGGGAAGTAGCAGCTAACAATATCCTAACTAACTTTCCCGCCAAAACTTACAATAAATAAACAAACATAACAAACATTACTACTTTGCAACAAACAGGCTAAAAGACCTATCTACCCTTGATACTACAACATTTTGGTTGAAAAATCTATCGTCTATCTTAATGGACATACTTATCCATCTTCAATCATCTTATTTTCTTCATAAAATTCATTCCAAGACATTATTATTGAAAAAGGTAGTATTAGATGGTAATAGAAATTTATAAACAAAAAAACTTTTTTGTGATCAAAGTTTCACTACCATGGGAATGATATGAAACTTTTGATAAAATTTAACACTTAAAATCATTTTCATTATTACTATTTAGTACCGCTAACCAAATAGACCATTAGGGTAAATAAGTAATTAATAGTAATAAGTAAACCCGATAGAAAATTTTAATATTGTGAAACAAATACTTATATTAGTTATTTGAGTTGGGATTGTAATAATAATTGGATAAAAGATCAAGATTAATTCTCCATTCAACCAAATAACTATTGAGTTTATCTATCCTACCAACTCAATTTGAATAATAGAAAAGTAGTCAAAATACTTATCCCAATTCTTAAAGTTCGCCACCCCTTCTCATTTTTTCGCCACCCCCCCTCCCCCTAAAATTACGTATTTGCCCCTGTAGTTTAAAAAATTACAAAAATACCACTCCTTACAAATTTCTTATTTATAATAATAATAATAATAATAATAATAATAAAAACAATAATAAAATTAAATAATAATAAATAAAATTAATAATAATAATAACAGTAGTAATAATAATAATAATAATAATAATAATAATAATAATAAAAACAACAATAATAAAATTAAATAATAATTATTATTATTCAAAAAAAAAAAAAAAAAAAGTTGAGTCGCCCAAAATTGGGCGACTGAACCATGGTCGAGTCGCCCAGATCTGAGCGCCCAAAATTGGGCGATTGAACCATGGTCCAGTCGCCCAATTTTGGGCGACTCAATTTTTTTTTTTTTTTCTTTTTGGAAAATAATAATAATAATAATAATAATAATAATAATAATAATAATAATATTAATACTAATAATAATAATTTATAGATTAATGTGGTTTATTAGCTCAGTTGGTTAGAGCGTTGTACTAATAACGTGAAGGTCACAGGTTCGGGACCTGAACAAGCTATTATTTAATAATTATTAATTTTTTATTATAAATATGATAAAAAATTAATAATTATTAAATAATGGCTTGTACAGGTCTCGAACCTGTGACCTTCATGTTAATAGTACAACGCTCTAACTAACTGAGCTAATAGACCACATTAATCTATAAATTATTAGTATTATTATTATTATTATTATTATTATTATTATTTTCCAAAAAAAAAAAAAAAAAAAAAAAAATTGAGTCGCCCAAAATTGGGCGACTGAACCATGGTCGAGTCGCCCAGATCTGGGCGACGCGACCATGGTTCAGTCGCCCAATTTTGGGCGACTCAATTTTTTTTTTTTTTTTTGAATATTAATTATTATTATTTAATTTTATTATTTTTGTTTTTATTATTATTATTATTATTATTATTATTATTATTATTATTATTATAAATAAAAAATTTGAAATGAGGAGCAAAATTGTAATTTTTAAAAAATCAAGGGCAAATTCGTAATTTCATTTGGAGGGGTGGCGAGAAAATGAAAAGGGTGGCAAAGTTTAGCAACACCCATACTTATTTGCCCGGTTTATCATTTTTGTCAATCTTTAAGAATTAACTCTGTGACAACAAATCAAACTATTCATAAATTCTTAGTTTATTTCTATTCTTAAGTAGACTTTTGATAAAAATAGAAATTAACTCGCTTTTTTTTGGTTCGACTTCACTCAGTATGCCACTAAAGTTAGATTTAGAATATTAAAAAATAAATATTTAAAGGCTGATAAGTTATCATGCAACGTCTATCAAAAGTCGTCATGAGCAAATTGTAAACAACAAAAAACTCCATTTTCCCTTAACTTTTCCGGTACATTTAGGCTCATAAAATATGCTTAAACACATTTATTAAATTAAGTACATTTTAGATGGGGATGTACTCTTGGATAATTAGAGTAATGTAAGTCAAATATTCCAAGTTATGAAGAAATGTAATGAAGGAAAGTAATGAAGTAATATGATACTTCATTGCATTGTTTCAAGTCTTTAAATAAAGACATTAGGACACACATTTTTCATAATTCATATTCCCATTTCCTGAATTTCTTCTCTCTTCTCTACATATTAAATCTTAGAATCGCAAACTCTACTTTTATAATTCTGAAATTAGTTTTCATAACTCACACTTATTGCTTCACATTGCTAATTTATATAGTGCTTATATTATAGTGCAAAATGCAAACGGTTGTATCTCTATAGCATATTGTCAAAGTTCTACCCAAATACCAACATGGACAAAACTTGTTACTGAAAACTATTGTATAATTGGGTGCTTTGTTCAACATATTATAATTCCTTATAGAAGCCAACCTAGATAACACACAAATATATTAGCATATTTATCCACATTATTCCAAAGGAACTTAAAAAAAAGCTCTTGCAAACAAACTTTTGCTCATAAAGACCAAGACTAGTTACCCTCGAATTTTTCATGGGGGCTAAACCATCCATAGATACCACTTTAGCTTTACACTAACTACTTGTGTGTACACTTCAAAAAATAAATAAAATAAAATAAAATAAAAACTACTTGTGTGTAATGGAGTAAATTAGTCAAAACTTTCCAATCATAAAATAAGCAACATATACTTCCTCCGCTCTTAATTATGTGCACCTAAACATTTTTTGCGCATTTCAATGCGTTTGTCGACTTGTTTATATCTAGAGTTATAAATAACTAAAAATTATAAAAATTTGATATCATGAAAATATGCGACGAGATAAATAAAACAAGATTCCACATGACTATGTTATTTTCTCGTATGATAACCGCAATATGCAAAGTACTTCAAATAATAAATAGTGCAAAAATTAATTTTAGTGCAAGTAAAAAAAAATTATATTTTCAGACTGTTATCTTGGAGCTCACCTTGCTCTTTGCTAGTACGGAAGCTGCATCTTCACTAATCTTTTTGACATCATATTTTAGAGATTCTTCCTTCCCATTTTGCAGAAGGCAATTGTGTAGCTTGCTCTTTTGTGTGGTCTTTTTTCTCTTGTGGCTTCTCATCTCTCTTCCTTTTCTTAGTTTTCTCCTCATCGATTTCCTCAGTGTCATTGAGAACGCACTGCAATAATTTGTCAGATGCCTCAGAGGAACAAGGTGCAGGCTGCTCATTGTCAATTTTCTTCAGCTGTAAAAGGTGCAACAAGTGAAGCCACACTTCTAAATTTTATTGTGCAAGATAAAGATGCTTATTCACACATGTTACTCACAGCGACTTCACCAGTGTTTGGTCATTGAAGACCATTACAAGGAGCTAAACATTTATCACAATGTAACATGATCCGCTAGCTAATTCGCTTTTTGAATTCGCGATTTGCTCAAATTTGCCCAAGAATAGCCCAAAACCCGACTATAATTCGATTTTTTCGATTCGCGATTCGTGAGGAGATTAGCGAATCATGTGACACGGGTCTATTATTTATGCTAACAAAAACAAAATTTACAAGGATAGTCTACCTTTGCCGCAAAAAATCCATCCAATTTATGAATATGAGGGTAAAAGCGCCTTGTCATTTTCAATGATGGATGAAACCGGTACTTTCTAAAGCGATCATATCTACACAAAGAAATGGAGAGAAGATTTTGCTCTCCAATGATTAGAACCATTGAAATAAAACCATATATAACTCCATCCAATCAAGAAAGTTTATTACCCTGTCTCTATTTTGTGGAAATCAAGTCCACATGAGACTAGCTTTACATTCCGTCTTTTCTAAGCATAGTCAATAACTGCTTCATTCTGCAAAGATCAAAAATTGGGCAAATGCAACTTCTTTTTATTTTCTTGTTGTGCTTAAAAAGAAAAAGGGGATTGGGGGATCCATTCTCCTTTACAAACCTCCATAACCATGAGAGAGCACGTCGAGTACACAATAAATCCTCCAGTTTTGGAATTTGCATTGACTAAGTCAATAGCAGCCAGAAGAAGTTGCTGCAGTAAAGGTTGAACATGTCAGTGTTTACAAGAATTATGTGTCAGCAAGTAATGATAAGCTAATCCTTCTCTAGTGGCATCAAGAACTCACAGAAAAAAAAAAAAAAAAACACCTTTGTTAAATTAAAAACTTTAGCACAATGATTTCGGAATCATATTTATCAACTTATTGATTGATTTTACATAAAATTACTAACAATCTATCCCTTTTGATAAACACATTTTTGGATAAATCCAAATATTGATAAAACACTATTGTATGGGTTTTATACACGTTTAGGAGATCACAAGCTTCTCGAACTGCTTGTAACTATCCCTTTCGATTGTATTCTTTTTTATAAAAACTTATATGCATTTACATCTACTACGCCGATTTATACTCATGATATATGTTTTGCCTGTCATCCCATTTTTAATCACAAATTATCTACATTATCATCTTCTTCATCATCCCACTGAGTTTCCAACCCATTTTATAATCACAAATATAACCCAGAAAATCTCTATAACAGTCTGATTCATGATATATTGATATACTGCTACCATTATGCAAATGTAAAAGCTTTAGGCTACCATTGAAATTAAGTTTTTATTTTATTAACAATGGAGAACTGGTAAAAAAAACTAAGGTTACCAATGATAATTTCTCATTATATAATATGTACAAACTTTAGCTACTGATTTTATAGAGAATGTTCAAACCCAAATTGCTCGTCAGCAAAAATGGAGCAAAATTTGCAGATGTTGGTATGTTCTATTCTCTATATTTAATGCAATGACAGAAGCTATCATCTTTCAACCATCTAATATTGTCATTTCTGATATTTATAAGAGTATGGTTTTTGTAATATCTTTTTATTTTATTTTTTTATCCTTCTAATTTTTTTAAGTTTATGTTCAGTTTTTAAATTAAAAATTAAAAAATGACTCCTAAAATTGAACTATTTCAATACTATCCAAAAAGCAAGGAGTTCTTTCTTCAAATGTCCCAAAGTTGGGATTTTCTAAACCATTTTTTCTTAAATATCACTTCAAAATAATTTCTCTACCAAATCAAACCACAATTACAAACCTTCTGCAACTGGGCACAATTCTGGATTTCTTCAAAGCTTTTTGTGGATTTTACAGACTCGTCTTTGGATATCACCTATATATATATATATATATATAGAAAAAACTCAAAGCAAGAATAAACATCAGAGGATCACAAAAAAATCATGAAAAAGAAACATTCTAGTACAAGATGAAATACTATGTTAGGATCCAAAGCCCGACATCAATCGGGCACTTAGATTACATAACTAGGCCTACTTTGCAGTAGCAAGACGGGTAATTGAAATAGGTCTCTTGATGTGTTGAGCTTGATCGCTAAGATGGTTACGAGCTCATGGAGCAAATGAATTCAGAGTTGCCTAACATAAACAGCCATAAGGGATTGATTCAACATAAGCATCACAATTGTTTTACTTAAGCCTATCTGCTACCAAAATATCATTAATACCAAGTAAATACGTTCTCAATCACTTTACATTTTCTTAAGCCTTCCCTGTCCTCATTCTGTATTTCTATCTCCCAACCATTAAGGTTTTTTACTCCATTACTTGTACCACGGCCCATAGGTTCAAATCTCTTAACAATGCAACTTAGATGCTTGCACCATTTTCACTTTCTCCCCGACTTTCCATGCCTTAAAAAAATATATCCTAATATGCCTACAATCCTACACGTCTATCATAGCATCTTACCACGCATCCAACGTTACTCCATAATTCAATGTAGGCATCATTAGTATGTATTAAAGAATTTTTCTCCAACTTCATATACAGGCAATAATTAAAAAGAACTATTGTTACACTTTTCCATTTCGATTCCGACTGACATCTCTGTGCAATTATTTACCCAAATGAATTCTAGACCCCACATACCTGAAAAGAATGTCTACACTTTGTATATCCAAGCCATCCAAGCTCAAAAACATGAACCCATTATTCTTTCTTGAATATATTTCCACTCTCTTAAATCATTCACCATGGCTCCAACTTAGCATTAGCTCCTAATGATTCATCAATCGCAACAAAATAATCTGTAGACAACATTAATCAAGTTATATCATCTAAAACAGTCCATTGCTAGATCCTTGATTCACACCAATCATTAATAGTCTGTTTCCACGCAAATACTCATGCTACATTCCACATATATAAATAATATATTTCTCTTGATGTTAAGTTTCTTCCAAGAGAGGATTATTGGAATATGCCCACTTAAAATATAGTCTATCCCCTAGCACTCTGTAATCTACCTTGTCATATCCCTTCCATCGGACAAGGGAACAACCTATGTATCTCCTAATTTTTTATCTTTAAACTCCCTAAAAGCCGCCAAATACGATAAAAAGCCTTCATAGTCAGCTGTCTTGGAATAAACTTTCACTATGAATTGTCCACGATTAATCTAACTCTTTGCACAATCATTCACTCTCTAGATTCATAGGCAAAAAACTTTGACTATGGATAGTTTACACAATCCTTTAATTACGCCTCTCCCACAATCATGTCAGACCATAATAGCAGAACTATTTAATAGTTATTTACATCATTATTCCAAACCTGCCAAATAGACTATGGTAAGATAAAAAGTTGGCCTCTTATGAGCATATGAGATTACCAAACAAGAGTGCATATCAAACGAATATGTATGATGGTGGAAATAAATAAAGAGCCGTGTACTTGGAATAAGCACACAGAGAATTTAAGGAATGTTGTTGGTAAAGGACATGGTCACAAGGAGGCCAATGTACACCAAAGATTATACGCATAGTATTGATCACTAACAATTTAAAGAGTGAGAGTAGATTGTAAAAAGCACACGAAAAATTGTACGTTATGATGATGAAAAGATAACATACCTGATACCTCATCAAAGACTGCATTATTTATTTATTTTGTTAATTTTCCATTCTTATATAATATCAAATTATCTAGCATACATAATTTTGCAAATGTTGATCGCATGATCACCATTGACACCAAAACATAATAAAACTTGACAAAGTCATCTTACTTACCCCAGTACTGCTGCAAGGGGCATCCAGTAGCACTCTATCACATGAATTCATTCCTAGCACTTTTGGGAGCTGGATATAAGAGATCCATATAGTCAAAACAGAGAGGGAAAATAAATACGCAAAGATCATAAGGTCTATAATTGTAGTAAGAGATTAACATATTCACATACCGCCTATGTTTTATTTTTTACTTGTTACAGTTCACCTTTTCATGCTTGCCATTGCACAATTTGAATATCAAATATCTTGAATTATCAATATGTAAAAATCATAAATTTTATTTTATTTTATATATAATAAAAGTATATTTAATGACGAATCCAAGATCCCACATGACTGTTTTTCCTTATGTATAAATCACAAAATGAAGTTGAAATAATTTGGTAATAGTGAATAATGTCAAAGTGTAACAAGTAATAAAAAATGGATGAAGTACTAGTTACTGACGGGATCTTGCTAGAGTTTCTTCTTATTTTACTATACTTATTAAGTTATTATATTATTCAGTTTTTAAAATTAATTTCAAACTTTCAGATGTGTATCAGTCTAGATCGTACAAATAACATTGAAACTTAAGCATCTTCAAACAGTTGGCACTTTAGAAAAAGGATGGTTTCTCCATCTATTTACTCATCACACATATCAATCATTTGTTGCACTTATCAATTAAAAACCATTAGCTCTTATAAAACTCATTATGCTTATGAGACCAAAAGAAATTGGTTATTAAAGCCTTTAGCCAAGATTTGAACTATTATCTTCGAAGAGATCACATCCTATAGTGACATAATCTGAATCAACTAACATTTTGTGGTGGGTTTTACTAGTAATAAAGAGAGTGTGTATATCTCCATACCATTCCACACATGGGGTTAATAACTAAAAAGCTTAACGAAGGCAATCAGATTTGAGCTTTAGACAAGACAAGTTCCATTAAAAAATTCAATAATTATTTGTAAGCAAAGGAAGTTGTTGGTAAATGAGACAAACAAGACTATTATAGTCAGATAAGTAATATCAAAACTTTATTTCATTTGGATAGCGTATCAAATTATAAAGCATTAATAAAATTTTCATTTGTAGTTCTCCAAATAATTATCATATTTAAGCTAATAGTTATCATGGCACGACTTACTAGACTACGTTGGATCACAAAACAATTAATTATTTTATTGAGTATCAACCCAAGAAAAAATTGCATTATTGTGTACGTACAATACTCCGTAAAAAAGAGACAGAAAAATATGGTGACAAACAATGCCTTGGACTTACAATCTGAAGTTCAGAACAAAAGCAGGTTTGCAAGTACAAGGATCATACCTCTCTGCCATCATAGTTTATGACCACTGTGTTTGTCACAGCCATGCGGTTAATGTTTGAGGACAGAGAATGGAACCTATGCTTCTTCATTTCATTTGCAAACACCAATCCTTATTGTTGGGAAAATTAGACAAAATTATTCATTACTCAAAACATCTAATAGCACTCACCTTAGCAAGAGAAAAAAAAAACATAAAATAAAGATCTGAGATCATACCAGTGTTTTTCATAAGAGCAGCAATGTAAGTGGTTTTACCGCCAGGTGCAGCCCTACAAAAAATCAGGAAACACATAACATCACATGGGGTGCCGGAGTTTTTATCATGGAGCCTTGAAATTGACACCTATGATAAATAGATGAAAACCAAAAAAAAAAAAAAAAAAAGTGAGGGCCATGACATTTTTTAGGTGAGAAATTCAGCATGTTTAAGAGTTTTTCTTAAGGTATTCAGCATCTCGTACAATTTTTTAGTGGTGCCAAGGCCCCAATGTACGTCCACCTCTATGTTATTAGTATCATCCATATTTTATTGGTGAACTCCTTAAAAATGATAGGAGGGGAGGCTTATTCATGACTTTTGAGCAATGATTACTTACACCATATCTGCAACTTTCTCATTTTCTTGTGGAGCTAAGGCCACCACGGGCAAAAAAGAAGATGCACTTTGAAGCTGCAGAAAGGTCGATGCTAAGCCTTTACATCACATGCATAGAAAAAATTACATAAAACACAAACAATAAGTTCATGTGTTACCATGTAATGTCCAGCCATATATTCTGGAGTAGCACCAACTGGCACTTGTGACCCATTCACAACCAGCCCAACCTTTAAGAGAGATAAGGAAATATCAATGTAACTTTGTAAAAAGCTACAAAAAAGATCACATCATTTCCTGCGAAACATGAATGCTTAGTTTACCTTTGACCACTTGCCAATAGGTGCTAAGTTCACTCCTCTGTTTAATAGAACATCAGCCAAGTCACGCCGACGGGTCTACATCCAAAAGAACAAACAATAATACAACTTTAAAACTTGAATAGTAAAGACATCATATGAACATCAAATTCATGAGCAAACCTTTAAAGGGTTAGTTCTTAAGCAAATAGGACGAGGGGTTTCAAAAGCTTCAATAAGCCTTACAAGGTCATGAGGTGGAAACATCTGCACAAGAACAGTCACAAAGCTAAGCACAATACAACAAAACATCAGAATCTGAATTAACAAGTCCATCTTTAACTGCTCAATATAATTATTCCTCGCCACTCCTTTCTTCTTTAAAGTCTTTAAGTTTGAGAGCACCCGCACAACTAAAATCATTGAGAAAGATATTAGGCATAAACAACATGACTTGCTGAAAATGAAACTTCATCTGCTCCTTGTTCACAAAGTTATGCACAGACATGTGACATATATTTCACATAGTAAATCACAACATAACATACTTTGGTTTATTCGCCTTCGACGACTAGAAAGATCAGGAGGTTGATGAGCCTCCTCTTCAAGCTCCTAAAAATATGTAAACAAAGACAAATTAAAATTTCTAGATTGAGTAAGATACACTTAGGAAATATTGATTTAAAAGCGAAAATAAACACCTCCTGTGTTGGCAGTATGAATCCATCTGACTCCTCTTGAATGTTGAGCTGCAACTGCAATTCTTTTTGTGCTTCCCTTTCTTGTATAGCTTGTTCCTCGTCAATGGCTCTTGATTTTTTTACAATATCATCTAACTCAAATGAATCTAATTCCAACTCCAGTTCAGAACTAGATCCTGAATCTGATCCAGATATCCTCTCATTGTTGAACTCGTCCATATCTGAAGCATATTTGTAACCAGTATCCAAAGAAAGGTGAAATGGACATATGACTAAAAAAAGCTAATATGTATCTTCTGTTCGAAAACAGGTTTCTAACTTCACTCCCTTCCCCTACCCTCCGCTTCCTAAAAACAAAGGGAAAAGGAATGCGTGCAAATACTGATATAGAAAAATTGGATCAAACATGAAACAATCAAGGTGGCACTTAATTGATCATCCACTCAATCATCAAGGGGTGAAACACAACAATTATCATGCAAGACAAAGCAATCTACAAAGTCCCTAAACACACAATCCTGGCATATACATGTCTTAAGCCAAACAGAGTTTCCAATGTCAAATTAATACTAACCCCTTGAACAATGATAATATACAAAGGAAATAACATCATCAAGTAACAAGCATGCCCCACTGAAAGAACATTTTTTTAAAAATAATAGAGTAAACAAAGGAACTATGTAACCAAAATCAAAAAACGAGACAAAGTTAACTTTTTTTATAAGAGACAAAGTTAAGTTTTTCAAAACCCACTAAGAAAACAATATCATCGTTCTCATACAATAATACAAGAAATATTGACCAAACAGTTAAATATTATATAAACATCCCCACAGAAGATAGAAATAAAAAGTAAAAAATATCATCGTTCTCTTTGACATCCACGCTAAGGAATCCATCACTGATAAAAAATTCACAAACCAATTTTAACTCCAACTATAAGACTTACGAGGAATCCACCGCAAAATGGCATGTGTTACAATTTAAGTGTTTAAAAATAGAAATAATTTAGCATGAGAATTAAAAAATTGATGATAATGGCCGAAAATAAAAGAAATAAGAGAGAACAAAACTCAAAAGTAACAGAGAATTTTACTAATCATTATGGAGATTTTCGGCAAAACCCTAATTCAAAAGAAAATATGCAATTCTAACGATTTAAATATACTTTTGAGTTTTGATCTCTCTACTACATTCCACACGGTAATTCCCTTTCTTATTTCTATTATTTTCAGCCATTATCATCAATTCTTTAATTATCATGCTAAATTATCTTTAGTTTTGAACACTTAATTTGTAATACTGATTTCATAATCAATATCCACTAGCGTGGTAATTATAGCATTAAACACATAAATCATTATCCGTAGTACAAAATACAAATTTCAATCAAAATACAAAGTAAATACAATTTCACAATCTTCCTTAAACTCCTCCATTAGCTTGGTAAACAATAAATATTAATTTATTATTAATCTGACACTATAATTTGTAAGTTAAATTTATCTGCAATGTCAAATATAAATGTATGAAGAAAATATAAAACCCCGCAAATGACATTGTAATTAATTAACTTAAATCTTGTGAGGAAAATATGAAATTAAATTCCTCTATTAAATTCATTCAATCGGCCAGTAAGACAGTGATTAAACATTGTAAATCAACCATTAGAAACCTGCAAATGACAAGCACAAAAGCTTCAAAGCTCCATTATGCAACAACAAGGAATGCCAAAAACTTTTCAAACAACAAACCACATTGAAATTAAGCAATTAGCAAGTCAGTGATAGGATTGGTTGGCCATAAATGTCATTCTCAACTGACTCGGTGAATGGAAAAACAAAGCAATTAAGCAATTAAACAAATACTTGCAAATTCGAATGGAAAAACAAATGAAAATAGGAAAATGAACTACCTACTGAATACTGATAATGGCGGTGAATATCGTTCTCAATGAAGCAACCAGAATCTCAGTGATAGAGATGACGGTGGTGAATGTCGTAGGTTGGGAATGAGCGAATATGAGACGTTTAGGGTTTTATAGGTTTCTTTAGACAAGACTTGATAAAAATATTATTGCCTCCTATTCATAAATGGTACATTTTTTTTAGGGTGTTGCTATTTTTTTGGGTGTTGCTATTTTTCGCCACTCCTTTTTATTTTTTCGCCACCCCCTCCAAAATTACTTAATTGCCCCTGGATTTAAAAGAATTACAAAAATGCCATTGGAGTTGAAAAATAATTAATAAATGTAAATCACGCTTAATAACACTATTAAGAATTTAATGAGGATGATTTGTCTATATATATCGAACTCTGAGATGCGTTTGAAATACGAATTGAAACACGGTACTATCTCACTAAAAACTGGTACTATCTCTCTAAAAAGTGTTAATGAAGTTGTAAGGCGTAGTTGGTTGAATATGGCTAACGAAAGCGACTATGAGTCGGATGCGGTACGTAAAATTGTCGTTCGAAGGAAAAAAAAAAAAAAAAAAAAAACAAGTCGCACAAATCTGGGCGACTGAACCATGGTCTAGTCGCACAGATCTGGGCGACTGAACCATGGTCCAGTCGCACAAAAGTGGGCGACTGAACCATGGTTCAGTCGCCCAGTTTTATGCGACTGGACCATGGTTCAGTCGCCCAGATCTGTGCGACTGCTATTTTTTTTTTTTTTTTTTTTTAAATTTAAATTTACGTATTAATGTATTTTTAAATTATTTTTATAATTATTGTTAGTATTATTATTGTTGTTGTCATTATTTTAATTTTTATTGTTGATATTTTTATTTTTTAAATTTTTTAATATTTTAATTTACGTAATTTATTTATTTATTATTGTTATAATTATTATTATTATTGTTGTATTTGTTGTTATTATTATTATTATTATTGTTATTATTATTATTGTTATAACTATTATTTATTTATTTATTTATTATTGTTATAATTATTTATTTATTTATTATTGTTATAACTATTATTATTATTGTTATTATTTTTCTTGTCATTATTTATTTATTTTAAATGTTTTTAAATTTTTTTTGTTAACGTAATGTTTTTATTATTATTAAAATTATTATTGTTATTGTCATTATTAATTTGATTTATCGTTATCTATTTATTTATTAGTATTATTATTATTATAAATATTATTATTATTATTATTATTATTATTATTATTATTATTATTATTATTATTATTGTTGTTGTTGTTGTTATTATTAATCCAAATATTATTATTGTAGTCATTGATGTACTTAATTTATATCATTTCAAATGTGCAGGAGTTTGAAAATTTTGGAGACAACGTAGACTACTCGGGTCGCTTTGTTACGGATAGTGAATTTATCTCCATAGATGAGTTACATAGTTGGGCCGATGCGATAGCAATTACAATCGGTTTTCTATTTACACGTGCTTCTTATAAAAAGAAAGAAGGACGTTCCAGAGTTAGTTGTTATTTAAGATGTCACCGCTATGGTAAACTTAGGGGTGATGTAGATAATGTAGATAATGCTGCCCGACCTGGTTCTAAAAGTAGGAGTTGTGGGTGTAAATTTATGATTGTAGGAAGTAGTCGTAAACCAGGAGAAAGACCTTGGACGGTAAGGGTGTGTCCTGGTGTAAAGGGAAAACATAACCACCCGTTCTTGGTGTACAGAGATGGTCATGTAAGGGCGAGGATTAATGTAGATATTCGGGAGCACATACGACAGCTTAGTGCAACCGGAATGCAACCGGCCTTTATTATGAATTCTATTAGAGATAATTTTCCTGGTTTTTATGCTAGTATGAATCAGATATATAATATTAGGCAATCAATAAGGAGAGATGAAATGGAGGGCAGGACTCCCCTTCAACACTGTCTTCATATGGCCACAGAACATAATTATGTGGTCTGGACAGAGTTGGATAATGACGGGCACTTGAGCAGACTTTTAATTGCAAATCCTACTTCAATCCAAATGATACGTACGTGGCCGTATGTTGTGCTGATAGATACAACGTACAAAACGAACAAATCAAAGTGGCCACTATGTGAAGTCATCGGAATGACGCCAACAAATCACAACTTCTTGGTTGCGTTTTGTTTGATGCGAGATGAGGCGGCTGTGTCGTACTCATGGGTGTTGCAGGGATTGAGAGATATTTTCGGCAGTGCTCAGACTCCTAGCGTCATTGTAACCGATCGTGACGAATGTTTATCTGCAGCTATTCGTGACGTCTTCCCAGGTAAAAACGCTTTGTGAGTTCATTATTGTGGTTATATCTATTGATAATGTCTTAATTACGTTCACTGTTTTGTTTAATGTAGATGTACGTCATTTGTTATGCACCTGGCATA
Source organism: Amaranthus tricolor (assembly GCF_026212465.1). Classification (NCBI taxonomy): domain Eukaryota; kingdom Viridiplantae; phylum Streptophyta; class Magnoliopsida; order Caryophyllales; family Amaranthaceae; genus Amaranthus; species Amaranthus tricolor. Next base: position 14,659,421 of record NC_080047.1, read on the forward strand.
TTGGCAACGATGTTGAGAACATGGTGGACAAGTTGTGCGGCGGCAAGAAAAATCAACAAGGGCAGTTATTTAGGAAAAGTAGATGGAACCCCTTGGTTGAAAGTGCTACAATCCGGGAATATGAAAAGAGATGGGAAGGGATCGTCAGTACGTGGTCGGTTAGGAACCGAAGGGTCGTTCGGTATTTAACTGGAACATGGATTCCACTTAGAGAGAAATTTGTGCGTGCGTGGACGAATGATTGTTTACACTTGGGTAACCATACTACCAGCAGAGTGGAAAGCCAACACTCGTCTTTTAAGTATTACCTTGGTAGCGGTAATAGCTCATTCGATACCCTTTTCAAAAGGGCGCACGCACAGATTACAAATCAACAAGCTAAAATCCGACAATCGCTACAGGAATCCATGACTTCTGTACCAAGAACGCTACGACAGTATTTCTTTAGACCTCTATATCGCCACGTGTCTCTCTATGCCTTGGAGCAGATCCAGAATGAGTTTAACCGCATGTTAGAACTGGGTGATTTTGCATTGAACAAATGCGGTTGTGTACTTCTAAAAACCCATGGATTGCCGTGTGCATGTTATTTACAAATAAAAATTGGATCACATGGTGCTTTGTACTTGGATGACATTCATGAATTCTGGAGTACTTTGAGGTACACAGAGGTAGGAGACGAACCCAATGAAGAAGTACGAAACGCGAACGCCAATGACAAAGAGTACTTTCAATCTCTGGTCGATGAAGTCCTTAAATCTGATCCCGCTTTTGTTCGCCGAATGGCTGAGGTACTTGAATATGAATTACACCCAGATGGTGCGAATATACCTGAGCCTTACGCTAGTCCACCGAGAAAGGGAAGACCAAGCACTAGTAAAACCATGAGAAGGAGAAAAAGTTCATTTGAATATAGCCGATCATCTTCTCGTGGTCGAGGGTCTAGATCTTCTTCCCGCGGGAGATCAAGTGGCAGATCTAGTGGCCGAGAGACGCAATCTTCAGTAGGAATTAAGTTCAGTTTCAACTTATCCGGTAATTGAATTAATTTTTAGTTTTTTTCATTAATTATTTGTTATTGTGGTTATATTAACTTAATTTACATTTATTGTAGATGATCCAGGAGGTCGTGATTTCTCACAGTTTCCATGGCCTGATTACATCCCATTCATGCTTCCTCCTTATTTGTTCGACTGGATTGATGTGTTAGGTGATGGTAACTGTGGATTTAAAGCAATTGCCGTCACAGAGCTGGGAGGCGAGGAAGCATGGCCTATTTTAAGACGTGCTATGAGTATGGAAATGCAAATGAACAGAGCGCAATACCTAACTTTGTATCTATCTCATGAGTCACTAGACGAGTCAATATTCAGAGTAGGTTCACACACCGATGGACCTGCTCCTTTCATGCACTGGTTCGATGCACCGATGGCTTTCTACTCTGCAGCAACGTTTCTTAACATTGCCATTGCTTTTTATGGTTCTGCTAACGGTGATTCATTAAACAACTGTTTGATTCTTCCTTTAAGAAAATCACAGGCCGCGAGAAGTGTAAATAAACTAATACATATACTTTGGGTTAATCGAAATCATTTTGTTCAACTTTTTATGAACGACGATTCATCCCCTCTGCTGCCGATCCACCCACGTTGGAAACAAGCAGCTGACAATTTCGCGAAAGATCTTGACACAAATTTCACTACGAGGATTATGCTGTGGAATAATCTACGCGGGGCACCCCCACCAACAAATAACACCGCTGACGATGCTGTAAATTTAGATACTCCATAGAATTTATACACGACATTCATTAAAAGTTGTATATAATCCATAATTATACTACAGTTTGTGCTGTTAACAATTTATTTATTTCTTTGATTAATAGGAGGAATTTATAATGCTGGTAGACAAATATACATGTATTTGTGTGATGTGGGTTAGTGTGTATATTTATGTAAATTAAATGCAATCATTGACGAAATTAAATGCAATAAATAATGTAAAATAGTTTCAGTACAGACTATTCAGGGCCTTGCCCTTGATCAGTATGCCATTGATCATATAATTCTCTACAATCATTAAGGTATATTTCTAACGCATGTCGTTGACGGGAGTTCAAATCCGCAAGCCGCGTAGGTAGTCTTGCCACTGGAGAGAATCGACTGGCCCATTCTTTCGCGAACTGAAAACACAACAGTACAATGTGCGTTATTAAATCATTAAATAAAAGAAACTTGAAAAAAAATTTATAATAAAACTCACGTAATCAGATCTGCTCTGACCAGGACCAGGACCGGAAGCCAGCAATTCGTCTCGGGATATGTACGGGTGCGAGCAAACTCTGAACCATTCAACGTAATTAGGTTCAGTCTCTGAAGGAACAGTAGCCCGTCGAAGTCCCTGCTCAACAAGGCGGCCACTGTAGGGGAACCTACTCCACGCCTCCACAAATGCAGCAGCAGAAGAAGGAAAGGTCACGGAGTAGGTTCCGTGTGCCGATCGAAGAGCCTTGGCTGGTCTCATAGGAGCTGGAGGAATAGACTGCACGAACCCAATCTGTCGCAATGCCCGCTCCGGCAAATACACCTCCACAACATCAAAGCAGGTGATACCCCCGATGATTGTGGTGCGTAGGTGCTCATGCAGCAACGCAGCAGCTCCACAATTGTAGGGAGTCCATTCAACCTGCTTACAGGCCAAGTTAAAAAACAAATTTCCTACACATAAAAAACAACATGCATGACAAAATGTAATGTAAAATACCTGAGTCTCTGTCATTGAGTCCAGAACCTTGCGGAATGATATCAACCTGTCCAGCTCACGACCTACTTTCTTCGGCGTCCACATCTCCGCCCTAGTCGTGTTTGGCACATCATCTCGGCGAGGATGAGGGCGGAAAGCGGGGAAGTACTCATAGATCCATGTCTGGAGCAATGTGAGGCATCCAGCAATGGTCTTGCAACCAGCCCTAGATGCCATTCCGAGCTGCCTGTACAAGAACGCCAAAGTCACCGCACCCCAAGCCACGTCCTGTTCATCGTCGTTGACGACAACTATCGGGTGAGGTCGCATGCCAGTCCTGGTCTTATCCGCCAACAAGGTAGAGCCAATGACAGCCATGTAGTACGCTGTGGTCTGGGTATCCAAGGCATGCGACCTATGACACAGCCGCATCAGTTCAGCAACGCTTATGCATCCGCTGGTGAATGAACCTTTACGTCGAAGCTCAGACAGAGGCTCGCCGACCAGATTGGTGATACCAACCTCCCACTCCGCCTCCGAAGGCTCAGCCGGCAGAGAACCATCAATAGAAATGTCCAATATGCGTTGCACGTCGTGCAACATAATCGTCATCTCTCCCCAGGGCATGTGAAAGGTGTTCGTATCCGGCTGCCACCTCTCGACGAACGCCGATATCAAAGCAGAGTCGATGTGCTGGTGCATAATGACCGGTAGTCGACCGAGGGAAGTGGAAGGTAGAAAATCGACTAGCTCAACGGACAAATCCCTCAATCCGATGATGGACTCCACCGGTCTCTTCCTAATACGGCACTCCAGAATCGGAGGCGTACGCTCGGAGCCGTCATAAATAAGTTTAGCTATGTGCCCGCCATAGCTAGGGATCAGTCGCGTATCTGTCGGCCCCCCGGGCTGGGGTGATGTCACTAACCAGTCTGTGTTAGTGGACTGTGAGGGCCTGCCCCGTGGCGGCTCATTATCGACAAAACTTCCTCCTGCACGCTCAGATGCGGCGGAAGAACTAGGGCCGCCACGGGCAAATCTGCCTTCGGGGCCACGAACTATAGTCCAGTCCAATGGGGCAGGCTCAGGACCTTGGAACTGAACATCATCAGCATCATTATCATCATCACTATAAACCCCCCAACTACTCTGGAGGCTATCAGCCTGGTCATCAAAATGAGTACGCACTTGGTTCAGCGTACTCGACCTTTGGGCCTCACTGTGTCTGGCCGCCTCTTCCTGCCTAGCCCTCCTAGCAGAACCCGTGACCCCTCTCTCATGCGGGTCCCCTCTGAGTAAGGTAGGCCTAGAACTATTACCTCTCAACAATTGCCTAAAAAAACCCTTTCCTTTTCCTTGATTACCAGCCATTTTCTACAATTTTTTACGGTTTCATTCAATATTATAAATAATAATATTTCTAAATACATAATAATCATAAATAAAATATGGAAAACAATAACAATAATAATAATAAAATTAATAATAACAACATTAGCATATATTTAATAATACAAAATTAACAATCACAATAATAATAATAATATTAATAATAATAACATTAACATATATTTAATATTAACAAAAATAACAATACAATAATAATAATAATTAAATTAATAATAATAAAATTAATAAAATACATACGGAAAAAATAAAAAAAAAATAAAAAATTATAGGAGTCGCCCAGATCTGGGCGGCTCGACCCCGGTTCAGTCGCCTAAAATTAGGCGACTGAACCGGGGTCCAGTCGCCCAGATCTGGGCGACTCCTTTAATTTTTTTTTTTTTTCGTGATTAAATTTAATTACAAATAACTTAATTTATTAATAAAAATCAGGTTTTTTTTTAAATTTCAAACTTTAAATATATTTTTCCTAAATATAAGGAAAAAATTAAAAAACAAAAATTTTTATATATACAAAACATAAACATTTATTTAATAATAAATAAAAATAAAAATAAAAATAAAAAATAATAGGAGTCGCCCAAATCTGGGCGGCTCGACCCCGGTTCAGTCGCCTAAAATTAGGCGACTGAACCGGGGTCCAGTCGCCCAGATCTGGGCGACTCCTATAATATATTTTTTTTTTCCGTGATTAAATTTAATTACAAATAACTTACCTCGATTGATAAATTCCGGATTGAACTTAATTTTTGCTCCCAAATTTTGCTTTTGTATGTTGGTTTTTAGTTGTAGTGAGAGTATTTTTAGTGTGATTGTGGTTTATATAGAAAATTTTAGCTTCAATGGCATAATTGTAATTTTTTCAAAAACCAAGGGCAATATGGTAATTTACTAGGGGGTGGCGAAAAAATGAAAAGGGTGGCGAATTATAAGGATTGGGTTTTTATTGGGCCAATTAAATGTTTTTATTTTTGTCATTTTTTTTATAGTTATACCTTTACTATAATAATATAGTATAAGTGATTCCCACCCCTTTTTGATTTTAGTATAAAATTCAAATTTCTCATTTTCTATAAATAGAAGAGAGTATTATATGCATTCATCAATTCTATATGCGTAGAATTGTAAAAATGATGATCTAGCATCCATATGTATTTGACTTTGCTCATTTATTTGATAGTGATGACGGTGGAATACTGCTTTATTAAATTTTTAAATTTTTATATTATTTTAAGAAATACATTTTACGTCATAGTTTTATTTCAATTTGCTTTGAATAGTTGTATACATTACATATATTGTATAATTTATATTATATTTTACATTGTAAATACAGATGATTTTGAAAATTTAGTTCTTAACAAAATAAAAGACAAAAAATTTGATTATATATTTAATGTAATAATATTTATACATTTATTTTTTTATTTTGAATAAAAAGACAAATAATCTGTACTTGGAGTATATAATATAAAATTATGAGTTTTTCAAATAAAAAATAAAATAGCAATTTATGCTGACAAAAATAAAATAAGTACTCCCTCATATTCACCTAATGTGTCCCATTTGGCTTTGTTTTTAAATTTTAATAGGAGTAAAGTGGGGTTAGTAGGTATAAAGATTTGAAAAGGCTAGGTTTTATATGGGTAAATTGGTAAAGTTAACATATCCAAAATAGAAATGAGACATTTAAGGTGACTGACTAAATATGAAATTGAGACATCTATGGTGAATAGGAGGAAGTATTACATTAATTTATGGAGCATAAAGTATTACAACCATTGTTATTAAAATCGCGATTCTGATATACGATTCTACAATTTTACGATCCAAAAAAAAAAGAGCGATTTGAATCGCAGGTAGATTCGTAAAGTTGTAGAATCTTACAATTCTAGTTGGAATAAAATTTTTAGATGTAGAATCATAACACGATTCTACGATTCTACGATTTAACGATCCGATTCTACGATTTAACGATACTACTAGCATGCATAGGCTCTAATACATTTATTATTAGATAATTCCAACTTGTAACGTTGTCCGTCCTGTTCGGGTCATTCAAGCATAAATCCAATCCTTTTGGAGGAATACACTTGGGAGAGCTAATCCCAAGGCAACCACCGACCTAAGACGTTGCCCGTCCAGTTCGGGTCGTCAAAGGCAAAAGTATGCATACCCCCATGGTGACCGTAATGATCCAAAACTGTCATGGGAACAATAATTGTAATAATCCAAACCAAAACGTTAACCCCTTTGGGTAACATGATACAAACCAAAACGTTAACCTCTTTGGGTAACAAACATATAAATTCTCAATTTCCAATTATCTTCTTTCAAATTATTTGAGATGTCTAATCCTTATGTGATTTACAATGTCTCGATTAGAAATGAAACAACACTACTTGCACAACCACATAAACAGTATGGTCTAAGCGTGTACCTTTAAGCGCTGCCAACAAACGAAGTCTAATCACGATAGTAATTTCGCCCTCTTATGAATCGAGGTCCTAAATAACACACACACACAAAACGGTCACGTATTAGATTGTGTTTACACATTTAATCCACTCCATACTACTAAGATATTACTAAGACTTGATAATTTTAAATGTTTTCATCCAATTCCCAATAGTTCCAAACTTTAAATTTTAACCAGAAACTTAAATGGTCAATTCGGACAGTTTAGAAAATTCAAATGGAAAATCCGACTTCGCCACTGTGTCCGGAACGCGTCAATTACCTTGGGTATCAAATTTCATAATTTCTAATATCCAATTACTATTTTTAATTATTTTAAGCGTTTAACGAGTTTTTAACGCATCGGATACATAAAACAATGGAACACGACTAATGTTTCCGAATCGGCGCCAACACCGAGGCAGAAACTGCTGCCCGAAAAGGTAATTCCTATTATTTTATTATTATTATTATTTTTATATATACATTATTCAAATTATTAACCCTTTAAATCTCATGACCAAAATAAATCTAACAAGGCCACATTCACAACTACTAAGATAAAACAAACAAGACCAATTTTTCTATCACACAACCATTTGATATTTCCACACATATATTAATACACAAAACCCCATCAACAAAGCATATAAGTCATCAAATAGAAAGAAACATGCCCATCCACAAAATCCTTCAAGAAACTTAAAGTTTCATAAATTATGATAATTAAATTAAATACTTAATTTTCTTAACAAAATAAAATTTTTGTAGAGAATCATAAAACCAAATCACCCTTTTAAATCAAGACATATATATAAACACAATCCTTCAAGCAAATCAAATTTGCTAAAGGATTTATAAATTCTTGGATGACTACATTACTTGATTCATACCTTTTAAATTTCTTCTAACAAATTGAAATTTTGTTAGAGAAATGTAAACCATAAGAAATTTATTTAAATATCAATATAAACTAAATTTTTAATTCTTATAACAAATTTAAATTTTGTTAAAGGATATTGATCAAGAAGTTTTTTTTTTTTTTTTGAAAGAAACATAACTTAATCCATTTAACAATTGAAGTTTGTTAAAGGATTATTAGAGCAAATTACATATAAAGAAAATATACTCAATCCTCCTAAAAGTCATAGGATATTATCATACATAAAATATAATTCATCTTAGAAATCTAATATATTAAATCTATAATTAACAATTCAATTAAACTTACCCCTTTGATCAAAAGATTGGATGGAACAAAAGAATTTTTTTTTTCTTTGAAGTGAGTCGAAACAAGAAGGAAGAAGGAAGAATTTTTCTGAATTTCTGTGTTCTCTTAAAAAGCTAGAATGGTGAGGAATTCAAATGAAGCTTAAGGATAAGAAGACAATTAAAACAATGAACTTAATGTGCCATAATACACAATTATGAGAGGAGTTACAAGACTCCTCCCCTACTCCTCACAACCGGCCACCTTCCCCCTTCCCTTAAATTTTTTTTAATTAATTAATTAAGTAATTATTATATTATTGTTAAAACAGAAAAGAAACGCCATGCGATAACAACGTACGCGATAAAACGCGTTACCGTTAAAACTTAACTTACTTTATTTCTTATAATTATCTATGTAAATAATTAAAATTTAATAATACTTATTTATTTTATTTTATTATATTATATTTTTAAACCTGATAAATTACAGGGTGTTACAACCATCTTTCACTAATTTCTTTCACTTATATAAATAAATTTCAAATGTATTATCAGGAAAAATTTTAAAAAATAAATTTCTTAATTGGTTTGAAGATTTAAACTAATTATTAAAAAGTTTTCTTTACACTCTTAAAAATAAAGTCAAAGATACTTTAATTTATAAATTTAGACTTTTAAAATGGATAATAATGATAAAATACTATATATTTTAATATATTTATGTTTATTTGTAGAATCGTACGATTCTACGATTCGATTCTACCGATGTAAACTATTCTAAGTAGAACCCCGATATTAACAACTTTGATTACAACTATTAATAACACACTTCAAAATCAAATTTAACATAAAAATATGTAAAATTATTATACAAAAGTTTAAACAAAAAAATAATTTTTTGACATAAAAAATATAAGTGACTTGCATAGAGCCAGTCACGACCTCTCCTCATAAGAAAAAAAAAAAGAAGAAGAAGAAGCTAGTCACGACCTAAATCATATTAGAATTAAGCATTATATTTAAGTAACCAATAGTATAAATAACAAAAAAATCCTAATAAAAGTATATTATGTTTTAACCATTTTAAAATATCCAATACACTAAATAATACTCATTTAATTAATAAAATTGAAAAGATTTTATAAATAATAAAATAAAATAAAATAAAATATATGATTTTCTAATACATTAAATGGTGTGACCTAAAAAATATAAAATCAATCATTATGAATAATATATAGTCTTAGTTAGAAAGTAATAATATTAATCATAATATCAATGGCATCATCATTAAGTCTTGGGGGGAAATTTTTTTGTTGAGGTACGTAAGCAAAATTAAAAAATAATAATGTCAGCAGTGTTTTGTTTTAGTAATAATTAAAAATTTTAAATTTTAGGGCTCTTGATCGAAAATAAAAAATATGCTTTTACCTAACATCCATATGTATTCGTTGCAGGAACCTATCATTCTGAAAATCTTATTAGAATCGGGGGGCATTTTGGCTGCACTTTTTTTATGAGTATGGGTTGTCGCCTCCCTTCCCCCAGACCTTGATCATAGTATTTTATGGGTAGGATACATTAAGTACGATGATGATGATGCTGATTGATGAAATGCTAATTCTTTAAATAAGATAAAGAACCAATTTACTCAAAAACCTAATTAAGCAAGAGACAACAATTCAACAATATTCATTATATAAATTTAATAATTCTCACTAAAAAATTAGACTTTCGAAATCATATCAACCACCTACCCACTACCCATGGCAAAGACTTTTCATATCCTTACGCATCCATTACCCACCAAAATTATATCCATATCCGCCTCAACTGAGGCAACTACGGTGCGAAACCCGTATAATTTTATCCACATGTCATCCCAACCTATATAACTCCCACATAATTGAGCTTCCCCTTTGTTTTAGTGAAATAAATGTGTTTTTTCTCTATTCCTTTGGCATCTTACTATTGATATTTTTCAGAATTTCTTTATGAGAAATAAATTTATTTTCTAATAAAATTGAATATGATCGGTTATTTTTTAGAAGGGATGAATGTTACTTCTATGGAGTAATAGGTTAGAGTTTTTTTGAGATTTAAAATGAAAAGTTATAAATTGTAGTTTATGCTTTTATACACTTTAGAAGTTACATTTCACTCCCTCAAATATCATTTCTATATCTAAAAAAGATTGTGTTTGGACTTTGGCCTAATTTTGTATCTTAATTAGAGAAACACTTTTAGAAGTTAGCCCAAGCACTAAATGTAAAAAAAAAAAAAAAAAAAAAAAAAACTACTCTATCGAAAATTACTCATATCTCCCTATGAGATTGTTCCTAAAGGCGATGCTACAAGAATTAAGAAAAGTGGATGGGTGAGTATATTAGTGAGTTATTGTAATTTGTAAGTGAGGCTATATATTGTAATCGGTGATTATATGTTCCAATACAGAAAAGATAATAAAAAATTATACACCTTCCTATTCTAATTAAATATCATATTTTCCCTTGTGGCATATTCACATCCAATATCTCTTGTTTGATAACTTTTTTCTTACTTATATCTTCTTAAGATTTAAACATTTACTAATTATCATTAAATTATTACATTTTCTCTTGCCTTTTTCTTTAGCCATTCATCCCTATGTGGAATGTGGTCACTCCATTTTTCTTAGAATTAGTGCATTGTCAAATACTCTTTCCCTATCTTAAAATATTTGTCATTTTGACAATTCTATTTGTTGTTCTCATAAACAATCTTTTTATTTATATCACAAATTTTTGACCAAAAAAAACCTTAGTCATTCTCATTTTAATATTTTAATAATGTTGATGGTCCTCACATGTTAACTCCTATATTTTTCCAATTAACTTTCTTTTAATATTTTTTAATATTTATAATCCTTGCTTTTCTTCAATCAAATTTATCATTCAATCATGCAATACTATAATTTTGCTGCTAAATGACAAATGTCAATCTAAAAGTCATTTGCCAAATACAGCAAAATAATTGATAATTCAAACTAACATAGCAGTCTAACAGTTATTTACTATGTAATCTTAAATATAAGTGGCAACATGCACAAAATCTCAATATTTTCCTTTTATATAAAATGTTTTTCCATTTGAAATTGGTACAATTATTGAAGAATGGTAATTTATTCTTTTGAAGATATTATACACAAAAAATCTAACTATTTTCCTTTAATACAAAATACAATGAAATTATTAGGAAATTCTCAAATATAATTATAGCATATATTATTACAATCAAAATAATTAGGTTGAGACTTTAATAAAAAGTAAAAAAAATCACTATTTTTTTAATACAATAAATTTTACAATCAAATAGATTAGTTTCCAGTAATATTAGGAAAGTTTTTTTTGGTAGTTACATTCCATCTAGAATGAATTGAGTTTCTATGTTGTTATTCATTTAAATATATTATTATTATAATTTTTAAAATTATTATTTTTTCTTAATGATAATATGCAATTTTATTTTTTAATTATTTTTTATTATTTTATTATTTATTGAGACATTATGTTGTTATAAACAATTTGAATACATTATTACATTTTATTTATATTACAATACTTTCATTAAGATAATATATATGCAATTGCACAATTATTTAAAATTCACATTATAAAAAAAAACATTCTACAAAACTCCGTGCAATGCACGAGTTCTATACAAGTAAAATAATAAATTCACCGTATAAAAGATTTTAATTTTGTTAATTTCGTCATGGAAACTTCATCAAGGAATAAAAGTAGTACTCTTAGCCCCTAGGGTGTGTTTGGCAAGAGAGAATTGAGGTTGGGGATTGAGATTTTTGAAGTAGGATTGTAAAAAGTTCATTGTTTGTTTGAGGAGGGGAATGAAAATTGATAAATGTTGAAACTTATACATAGGTTGAGACTTGGGAAGGGGAAAGTCCCACAAAAAAGTCTTGGAAGAGGATAGTATTTTGGGTTGAGACTTAGATAGTTATGAAAAAATATTTTTGCCATTAACGAAAGTAAAGAAAAGTAGAGAGCTATAAGGACAACTTTGTAAATATAATTAATTTTTATGTAATTTTATCAATTTTTATCATTTGCTAAATAAGGACATGAGATATTAATTTTCAAAGTTTCAATTCAAGTTTCATCTCAAAGTCTCATTTTAAATTTCGATCATCGTCTCTTAACTCTCATACCCACCTGCCAAATAACCTTAGGGGCCGTTTGGTTCGCACAAGGGAATCGGAATGGAATGAGGAAAGGGAATGAAGGAGAAAGGAATGGATTCCCCTAATTTAGCCTAGTCGTTTGGCTATGTTCAGGAAACGGAATGAAATGCTCATTGATTCCCTTTGTGACTGTTTGGTTCAAGTTAAGGAATCAAATTATGAGTTTTTAAATTCTTTATATTTTTTCCAAAAATAACTAGTTATTATATGATAAACTTAAAAAACTTATTTTTTAAAAAAATATCATTAACCTGCATCATCTTTTCCTGTAATATGAAGAAAAAAAAAACATAACTCTAAATAATATCTTTCTAGCTCTATTGATTACAAATAATAATAATAATAATAATAATAATAATAACAACAACAACAACAACAAAAACAACAACAACAACAACAACAATAGCAATAATAATAAAAATAAAATTAATAACAATTTTTTTAAAAAAAAATTACCCGTCGCACAAAAAGTGCGACTGGTACTTTTTAAATTTTTTTTTTAATTTCGAATTATGAAATTTTTTGTTTAATTAATTTATTTTTTAAGTGATTGTTATTTAAATAAATGTTGTAATAAATTATTTTATTTTAATATAATATTATATTATGATAATGTTATTATAATAATTAGTTTTGAATTTAAATAATTTATTTGAATGTTTAATTATTTTTTAATATAATAATAATAATAATATATTACTTAAAATTTAGTTGTTAATTAATTTTTAACTTTTTATTAATATTTTTTTTATTAATTTAGTTGATAATAGTGTTATTAAGTCCAATGGCAAATTCGTAATTTTTAAAGTCCAGGGACAAATTCGTAATTTTATTTAGGGGGTGGCGATAAAATGAAAAGAGCGGCGAATTATAACAATACTCATAAATCAAAGTTCAAATTTTAAATGATGGATAATAAAGCGGGGAATGGAATGAGAAAGTGTAGGGGGGGTGGGGAATGAGAGTATAATAGTTTGGGGTAAATCCAAAATTAAAATGGGAAAAGGAAATGATAGAAAGTGATAAACAAACAACAACAAAGAAAATTGGGTATTTTCATTCCCTTTTCCTTTGATTATTACCCCAATCAAACGGCCCCTTAATATATTTGATTAGAAGAGATGAGATATTAAATACCAGGAGTATTATACATTGGACAAAATGAGATAGAAATAAATTAAATGTTGATTCAATATTAATTAGAGCATTGCTTTGAGAAAAAGTAAAGAAAGAAATTGGACTTGGTGGAGTTAGTAGTTAGTACTCGGTTCTATACTAAATCACTTTTTCTTAATAAAACACTCGAAACCTAAAATTCAGAACTCAAATCACAGCATTAGCAACCACAACAATGGCGTCGGAGCACCAAAATTTAATCGACTCTTTCATGGAGATTACATCTTCTTCTCCTGAAGAAGCTCAATTCTTCCTCGAAAGTCACAATTTTGATGTCGACGCCGCAGTCTCTACCTTCTTCGAATCCAACTCTGCTCCTTCTGTCGCCAACCCAATCCTAGATTCTGCTGCTCAAGAGGCAGATACTGAAGCAGATATCGTCTCTCCATCTCCGTCTTCTCCTTCAGCATCTCTATCTCCTTCCCCTTCACGTTCTCGATCTCATTCTCCTCCTTCTGGAGTTCGATCGCTTTACAATCTACGATCGCGTAGAACGTCTGAGAATAAGGATAATAATTATGGAGGAACTTCTAAATCGCGGAGAAGTCGTGGTCGTGTTGGTGGTGTTCGTACTTTAGCTGATCTGAACCACAATTCTTCTGAGGATAGTGATTCTGATCATAGTCATGATCATCCTCCTCAGTATTTCACCGGTGGTGAGAAAAGGTAAAATTTTATTATAATAGTGTTCATTTTTTTGGTTTTTAGTTTGAAGGTTATGGATTTTTGTTGTTTAGATGAATTCATTACTACAATAGTGAAAAATCTTTTTCATGTGGATATTGAGTTAATTAGGTTTAACCTAATTTTGATACTTGCTTAATCAATCATCTCCTCTTGCTTTCAAGCTATAAGATGTTTGCAAATTCCAAAATACTTGTGTACAGTGGGTCAAATAGTCACCAACCAACTCGAGTACCATCATGTGTTATATGTTACATATTTCAATATTAATAGGGTTTTCAATCAAATATACCAGCCCATGCTCTAGGCAGGCTCTGGCATAGATTCCCCATTGATGTATGTGTTATTCGTACTGTCAAATGCTCCACTTTGATTATTGTGAGTGTGCGAATGGATAGTGCTGGTTTAATATTTTTGAGGTTTTCCCATGGCAATGACTATCCTAATTTGCTTACATGACGCTTGACTCGGTTTTGGTTTCTGTGCGTTTTCTAATTGGTACTGCGAATTTAGGATCAATAAGGAAAAAATCAAACTGATAATATTTGAGGTTTGGCAATGGCAATGGCTATTCTAATTTTGAATACATCAAACTTCTCTTTAGAAGCTTTATGAAGAAACTATTCATTGGACATGATAATAACTCTCTTATGGAACTTTTAATTAATTTGTCGAACTGTATTCTTCTTCTGCAGTGGTATGGTTGTGCAAGATCCTTCCAATGATAATCATGTTGAGGCGATTTTTGAGCAGGCTAGACGCATGGGAGCTCTTGAAGGACCAGCTGATGTTCATCGTCCATCTTCAAGCTCAAGAAGCTTTTCTGGAACAGCTAGATTGCTCTCTGGGGAGGTGGTCCCATCTTCTGCTCGTGAGCGCCCTCCTGAAGCTGTCACTCATACAATCACCTTTTGGCGTAATGGTTTTACAGTAGATGATGGTCCTTTGAGGAGATTTGATGATGAAGAAAATGCTCAAATTCTGGAGGTATTTCTCCATAATGTCTTTCTTCGCAACACTTTTGTGATTTTAATTAAAATATTTGGGGGACAATAGAGGGGTGGGTTGCATCTGCTTGAAATGTGAAGTCTCTACTATTTTCCAATTTTGTTTGTTGGGATGAGGCAGCTTTTTTTATTTGTATGTATGAATGCATGTCATAGTGTTAGACTCGTCTCTTTATTTTGGATTTAAAATCTGCTATCAAACGTTTATATTTGTGCTGTAGTGTCAATGATTTGAAATGGTTAACAAGGATTGTATATATTGACTGACAAAATGTCTTCACTGTTTCATATTTTTCATTTGCTATACGAACACTTCTATTTTTATTCTACAACCTCTATAGTCTGCTCCATCTTTTGATAGTTGAACATTTTTTCCCCACACATGAGAGCTTCTAGGGAGAAATGTTGCAACTATTAAAAGACGGAGGACATATATAGGTTTTCAACCTGTTCCCACCCCCTCAAAATTTAAAGTAAATGCCAATATATTTAGGAGACATGCTTTATATTTTCTTTTAAAGAACTATTTCTTGGTTGATTATTCTTTTCTTAATGTGATTGTTCATTTATTTGTGCTCTTTATGTTTAAAATCTACGTGTAGAGCATAAAAAATTCTGAGTGCCCAGAGGAGCTACAACCAGCTGACAGGAAGACTGCAGTCAATGTTAATCTTGTGAGGAGGAATGAGAACTACTCTGTATGTATAATTTCTTTGTTATTTTCTTTTTTCGTTCTTGATGGTTTTTGAGTTGTATAGTTCTAAAACTCCTGTTGTATACAGGAACCACCAAAAGAAAAACCTGCTGCATTCCAGGGTGCTGGGAGGACATTGGGTGACAGCAGCTCAAACTCTTCTGAGCCTTCTACTGTTACTGCTGCTCTCAACTCTGCCCCTCCTCCAACGATGGGCCTAATTGTTGATGATAAACTACCATCAACCTCAATCCAGTTAAGGTTGGCAGATGGGACCCGGATGGTCTCACGCTTCAACCATCATCATACAATAAGAGATATTCATGCCTTCATTGATGCATCAAGGCCAGCTAGAAGAGGAGCTTATACACTACAGATGATGGGGTTTCCTCCGAAGCAGCTAACTGATGTCGACCAGACTGTAGAGCAAGCTGGTCTTGCGAACTCTGTTGTAATCCAGAAATTTTAGCCAACTGTTCATCGATGCTAAATTCGTTATAGGTTTTTGAGCAGCTATATTGGCTACGATTTCTGAATTCTACTTTTCTTGGTAACTTATCCATGGTAGATAAGAGTTTGGTGGTTTGAAGTTCTATGGATTCCATTACATAGTATATTTTCTTTCATTACTTAACACTCTTATCTCTTGAAATTGGATTATAATACTATAGGAGCTGTTACTGTTACATTATTGGCCACACTGATAGCAATTAATAAGCCAGAAAGAAGAAAGCAGCATAACCTGGTTTCGGGTACTTGGAAATTTTCAGGTATGAGTTCATAATGGATACCTGCACAGCTGCACTATTTCTTGTGTGAAGTATAAAATGAATCTTTGTATATTGGTCAGGTTATCAGGTTGAGTTGTTATTCATTTCACATTTTAGAATCAGATCTACTAACAAACAATCATCATCGTCATATCCTGTGTATCCCGACCATAAAAAACTATGGTCAGGGTTTGGGGAGGGAAGGATGACGGCAACTCATACCCATAAAGAGAGCGCGGCCAAAGAGTCCCCCGACTCGAGAAAGAATGAGGCTGAAGGTAACTCCGCATGTTTGCATCGTATCGCCCAAGCGTGATCCTTAAACATAAAATGAAGGTAAATACAATGCAAATATTAATAAAATAAAGTAAAAATAACAATTTAAAAAGAAAACGATAATAATAATAGAACGAGTAAAAGCCATAGAACAAGAACATCGACCAGTAAGTGAAGAGGAAATCAGTAGTCTAAAGCAGGGATAAGGCGCCTCTAACTACCCCTATCCCGGGTCAGGTCGAGAGGTGTAACTTGTGCAAGTCAACTTTTATTTGCTCATCCCAAGTTCTCCTAGGTCTTCCTTGACTCCTCTTACCCTCTACTATGAGACTTTCTATTCTCCTTATTGGAGCGTCAAAAGTCTTTCTCTGCACATGTCTAAACCATCTCAATTATTTTCCCACATTTTTGCAGAAATAGGAGCAACCCCTAGTTTGTCTCTAAACTCTTGATTCCTAATTCGATTCATCAAAGTGTTCCTGCATATCTATGTCAGCATACGCATTTCTGTAACTTCCATCTTATGTACAAAAATCTTCTTTACGGGCAACATTCTGTCCCATACAACAAAGTAGGTCTGATCGCCACTCGGTAAAATTTCCCTTTTAACTTACTTGGGAACTTTCTATCACATAGCACCCCGGTGGCTGCTCGCTACCTGAGCCAACCCGCATGTATTTCATGATTGACATCTTCGTCAATCTCCCCATTGCTCTGAATGATCGATCCCAAATACCCGCACTTCGTCATACTCGTAACATTTTCACCAATGGACACCTCTGGATTGCCGGTCGACGATGTTCCACTAAAGTCGCAACGCAAATATACGGTCTTCGTACGACTAATGCGCAACCCTTTACCTTCTAGAATTTCCCCCCAATCATCCAACTTATTACTAACTTCCTCTTTAGTTTCTGCAACCAACACAATATCGTCAGCGAATAGCATACACTAGAGGGGATCATGAGTGGCCCGACCCGCCGGCCCGGCCCGAAAAAGTGAGGGTTTGGGTGTTAAAATATGGCCCGATGGGCGGGTTTGGGTATACAATAAGTGGCCCTTTTTTTGGGACGGGTTTGGGATTTGCTTTTGGCCCGACCCGGCCCGAAAGGAGGTAATGCCCTAGTACTAGTAATACTAATAGACAGAAATCAGAAATAAATAAAAGGTAATGCCCAAGATTCAAGAAGCAGTAATGCAGTATCATTCTCATTTCTCACTCATCTCTCAAAATCACTAAACCCTATTCTCCCTCTGAAACTCAGTCACGCCGTCACACTCACTCTCATTCTCATCTCACTGCTCTCAACTCTCAAAGACTCAAACTCAATCAAAAATCTTCATCAAGGTAATTCACTAATTCTATTTAGTATTTTCTTTTAAAATTATCAATTTCAATATTCAAAAGACTTCCTTCTCCATCTCCACGAATCTATTCAAATGGCAGTTTTGTTTGGAGGAATTTGTCTGGGTAAAATCGTTGATTAAGATTTTAGTTAGATTTGGCGGTGCAAGTTGAATGTCAAGATTCATACGACCAATTTGACAACTCGTTCTTCTTTGTATAATTTGTGTCTTTAATCTTCTGTCTTTAATCTTCTCTGTCTTTAATCTTCAATCTTTCAATGACTTTTAATCTTCGATCTTCTCTGTATAGTTTGTTTTGATTCTCTTAATTAAGATTTTTCTTAATTTGTTTGGAGGAATTTGTCTGGGTAGTTTCTTACAATGACACTATGGCAGTTTCAATTTGATTAAGATTTTTCTTTCAATGGCACTATGGCAGTTTCTTACATAATACATTCTGTTAGAAATTGTCTGTGATTTGTGTATTTGGAATGCTATTTGTTAGAAATTTTAGTATGTATGTATTGATTTGATTGTGTCTGTGATTCTGGTATATAAATATTTCTGGTATAAATATTATTTTTGATATATTAGTTAATTTATTCCAATTATTATTCTGAGTTGTATTTTTTAATTAGTTGATTGTAGTACTTTTTTTCCATATTGCATCAAGGTCGGTCTACCATTTTTAATGCTGAAGAGGAGGAAGAAGAGGTAGATCGTGAAGATGACGATTGTCAATTCATTAATTAGTTAAATATTTTGATTATTTTGTATTTGTTTATTTCAATGACTTTTAATTTGTGTTTTAAATTATTTATAATATGTAACAATTGTATTTGTGTATTTCAATTATTTGTAATTTGTGTTTTTAATTATCTATAAATAATATAAAATATAAGCCCGCAAGCCCGCATAGTATGGGTTTGGGCAGGAAGTTTTCGGCCCGCAATTTGGCCCGGCCCGCAACGACGGGCTGCTTTTTTACACTAGGCACGGCCCGAACCCGACCCGGCCCGTTGTTTGATCAGGTCTAGCATACACCACGGTACTGTCTCCCAGATAGATTTAGAAATTTCTTCCGTTATGACCGTAAAAATGAAAGGACATAGTGCTAATCCCTGATGCAATCCTACTTTAACCGGAAAAGGCTCCGTCATTCTTACCGGTGTTTGAATTTTAGTCGAAACTCTGTCATACATATCCCGTATGACCTCAATGTACATTAATGATATACCTCTAGCCTTGAGGCTATCCCAGATGATACGTCGCGGTATGCTGTCATATGCTTTTTCCAAGTCGATGAACACCATATGCAAATCCTTTTTCCACTCCTTATATTTTTCTATCAGTCTCCTCAAAACATGAATAGCCTCAATAGTTGACCTTCCTGGCATAAAACCGAATTGGTTCTCTCTAATCTTCATCTCTTGTTTGATTCTCCTCTCTATCACTCTCTCTCTCATAATTTCATTGTGTAGCTTAGAAGTTTGATTCCTCTATAGTTTCCGCATATCTGCGCATCGCCTTTGTTTTTAAACAGTGGTATTAGTGTGCTGTTCCTCCATTCTTCTAGCATCTTATGTGTCTTCAAGATAACATTAAAGAGGTTAGTCAGCCAACGAATGCCCTCTTCCCCTAAACCCCTCCACACCTCAATTGGGATATTATCTAGCCTAACTGCCTTTGTTCTCCCCATATTTTTGAGAGTTCTTTTACTTCTTCTGTGGTAATATCACTCGTTGACCCATAACCCTGTGGTCTTTGGACGACAGAAGTTTGTTTATCCTTCTCCTTTGCCCCCCTAGTCTCATTGAGCAGTTGAGAGAAAAATTGACGCCATCTTGTTTTGATGTCCTCATGTCTCAAGAGAACTCGTCCTCCCTCATCTTTGATGTATTTCACTGCTTCTAAGTCTTGCTTCTGCCTAGACCTATTCCTTACCAACTTAAAAATACGTTTCTCCCCCTCTTTGGTATCAAGCTTCTGATAAAAGTCCTCATAAGCACGGCTTTTTGCCTCTGCTACCGCTTTCTTTGCTGCCCATTTTGCTTCTTTGTAGCTCTCTCTCTTTTATATCCTTTCCTCCTCTTCCGTGGATGTCATAAGCTTCTTAAATCTCTTGTTTTTATCCTTTATCTTATTCTGCACCTCATCGTTCCACCACCACGACTCTCTAAACACTTTTGGTTTCCCCGACGACACCCCCAAGGTCTCTCCTGCCACTTTTCGAATGGTTTTGCCATGTTCACCCACATATCATCCCCAAGGTCTCTCCTACCACTTTTTGAATGGTTTCTGCCATGCTCACCCACATATCACTCGCATCCTTAGACTGATTTGGAAACGCCAACGAAGTTATCTTGCTCGACAAGGTTGTGACCACATCCCCCTGAAGTCACCCCCACATGATCGTTCCCCTGTCCTCGATCTTCTTCTCTACAATTTTCTTCCTCATCCTAAACACCAGAACTAATAACCTGTGTTGGGCGGACATCTCTGTACTCAACACCACCTTACAATCCAAGCACGAGTCCCGATCCCTCTTGCGTACTAAACAATAGTCAACTTGGGTCGCATGCCCACCACTCTTATATGTAGTCAAATCTTTAGCTATGACCAAATCTACTAACAAACAATAAGATTAAAAATTCTATTCTTAGTCCAAAAAGCACTCTACAAGACTAATGCTTCTTGGAGGCGACCTTAAAGAGAGGGGTAATAATGGGTCAACCCATTGTGCTAAACAGGAGAAGATGGTTAGACAAAGTCAAACCCAGCGGTCTAGCCCCTTAGAGTAGGTGCATACACATATGAACGGTGTTCATAATCGAAACAAGAAATTTAAAATAAACAATTTTTCGGATAATGAAAATGGTATGGTCCAAAAAATCGGATATCCAGAAATTCAAATATCTATTTTAAGTCGGGTCAAATGTCAAATTTCCGATTTTCAAATTCTTTTAATTTTTTGGCTTTTTTATAAAAAATGCGATTTTAAAACATAAATATTAAAACTCACTCCGGTGGTTTCTTTAATCAAGCTTATTTTTAAAGTTCGAAAAAAAATCATTTTGGGAATATGATTGGATATTCAAAAGTCTAATTTAATTATAAGTAGATTAATTATGTAACTTAGTTGTACTTAAGAATTGTAAATATTAGTGTATATATATATATATAAATATATATAAATATATATATATATATATATATATATATATATATATATATATATATATATATATATATATATATATATATATATATATATATATATATATATATATATATATATATATGAAAGAGTTCAAGTGAGAACCATCCTTATATAAGAACCGTGATAACCAATCTGCCTGACAAAAATGTGTTACTTTTTTACTACAAAAGTGTTACTTTTAGGTTAAAAAGTATTACTTTTTTTGAAAAAAAAAAATTATACTTTTAGGCAAATAAGTGTTACTTTAAAAAAAAAATTCTGAAAAAAACTCACGAAAAGGTGTTACTTTTTTTTTTTAAAAAAACAACCTGTTACTTTGTATTTATATATTTTTTTTGAAAGTAATACTTTTTTGCTAAAAAGTACCAGATTTTTTTAAAATCAAAAGTAACGTTTTTTTGTGCAAAAGTAACACCTTTTATGTGAAAAAGTAACACATTTTTGTCGGAGATTTTTTGTTTCTCACGGTTCTCATATAAGCTTGGTTCTCACTAGAAATTGACTATATATATATAGGAAGAAGTTCAAGTGAGAACAAATCTGCTTGACAAAAAAGTGTTACTTTTTACTTAAATGGTGTTACTCTTTTTTATGATACTATTAGACAAAAAAGTGTTACTTTAAGAAAAAAATTCTGAAAAAAACTATGAAAAAAAGTGTTACTTTTCAAAAAAACATGTTACTTTGTAATATGTTTGTTTTTTTGATTTTTTTTTTCTGAAAATAACACTTATTTTGCTAAAAAGTACAAGCTTTTTTTTTTTTAAAAAACAAAAGTAACACATTTTCTGTAAAAAATTAACACATTTTTATCAAGGAGATTGATTCACGGTTCTCATATAAGCTTGAGTGTTACTGGAACTTTACCATAATATATATATATATATATATATATATATATATATATATATATATATATATATATAATATATATATATATATATATATATATATATATATAATATATATATATATATATATATATATATATATATATAATATATATATATATATATATATATATATATATATATATATATATAATATATATATATATATATATATATATATATTATATATATATATATATATATATATATATATATATATATATTATATATATATATATATATATATATATATATATATATATATATATATATATATATATAAATCAAAATTTAAAATTCGGACATTTGGATATTCGTTTTGTAAATATTTCAATCTGGATTTGGGTTCGATATACCGTTTAAAAATTGGATATTTGGTACAAATTATTTAGTTTTAAAATTTTGGGTAAATTATCCGATTTTTTAAATCGACTTTTGGATATTCTAAATCGAATAATTAAGACTAGATATTTTTACACACCCCTTTACATATGGAAGACCTTATGAACACACATATTTATTTGAGGTCAAGTGACGAGGAGGAGAGACATAGTATCTGTGGGACAAACAACAAATTGCTATTACATGAAGACAAAGGGGCGGATTTGTGTGTAAACAAGTTGGGTCTAGTTCTTTTGTTGATCTTCATGCCCCAAAAGAGAGCCCTGTGGAAGATGTTGCTCCCCGGGTTAGGAAACGTAGGCATACATCCAATAGGGATTATGTTGTTATTACTCCCCAACTAGGTGGACATATATATATATATATATATATATATATATATATATATTATAATGTTGCCTAGATATGGAGGGCACATAGTTAGGGTGATATATGAGGGTAGTGAGCATACACCTTCGATTCTAGAGTGTCATTTTTGGAAGAAGACGGTGAAGACCATCATCATACTTAGAGATATGTCTGATGAGTTGTACTTAGAGTTGTCCAATACTTCTTTGGTCCAATAGACGTGATGTGTATCTATCTTGCATCAACACATTGATTGTGCTTTGATATCTGCTTTTGTTGATAGGTGGCAATCGAATACCAACATCTTTCACATGCCCTTTAGGGAGATGACTATGATGTTGGACGACTTGCAACACATACTTGGGTTGTGTATTAGTGGTTTGTTGCCGGAAGCACCTTCTGAAAACACATGGGAGCTAATGAGTGCGCTCCGTAGGACGAAGATGTTAACTAGCGAGAGTTTCAACGTCAGCGACCTTCTAATCCATACTAGCTTGTCTGAGGTTATGTATTAGATTCATACTAGCATAAACTTCAGGACATTTCTGCTCGATCAATTTCATTGTAAAAACTAGTTGCATGCAATCACACTTAGCTCTCTTATATGTTCTTGAATGTCAATCGACAACCTACTTGCTTTTACACGACCATCTCTGTAAACTGTAAATGGATGGTTGTGTCATGTGTGTTGCTTTATCACTAGGACACACTTTCAACTTCTATATCTTTCTCCAAGTTTATGACAAAAGTCAATAATCATAAATCGACAACCACATGTCCTACTTGTGGATCCTAGTCAAGCGATATTATCAAGGTCATGTAACTGACCTCTAAACCTAACATTGGCATCGTCGATAATGACTAACAGCGGAATGATCCTCTTTTTGTTTATAAGATGCACAAGTGAAATGAAAATCGATAACAATTATTATCTGGTCCACTTAAGCATGCAATTCATTTAATGATTTGAATTCCCTATTCGTAATTAATCTAGTTGAAATCTATATCGTCACCACCTAAGTTTTCATAATGTTTCGGTAAATATTAATAGAAAATAATTTAAAGAAACACAAATAAAAACAAAATAAAAAATAAAAATAAAGAAAAAATGTAAAAAAAAAAAAATAACAATAGAACAAGTTGCATAAATTTTGCTACTTAGCCTAGGTCACTCGTTTCTGCAACTTGATCTAGATCAAGTCGTAAATTTTGCGCGACTTTAATTTTTTATTTTTTCAAAAAATTTACAAAAAAACTTTAACTGTTAACTTGAAATTAATGCTTATTACGACATCTTTGGGATTGAATACATCATCCATATTGCTTTAATGTTGAATTTTAGTTAAGAGCAAGTTTTTTTAGAGAGATGAAAGTATGAAATAAGTTAAGGGCATTTTAGAAAATTCAATAAATAAAATATAATGACAAAATAAAAAAATGTGATGATACAATAAAAAAATGTCGCGACGAATATCATTGTCTTTTCTTTTATCAAACAAATTTATTTTGATAATATTAATAGGGCTCAGAGAATGAGATTCATACTGAGACTCTCTGAGTAGGACTAGGTTTGTGAATTGTATAATCCAAGGAAATCTAAGTTGAGTCATAACAACAATTGAATAATTGATGTTAATTTGTCTCATTTATCAACATTTTCATACTCATAGTTAAGTATTACTGTTGATTCTGACAAAGGCTTGTTTAAGACTCACCACCAAACCGTTTCAATTCGAAAATATGAAATAAATAAGCAAAAATATATAAAAAAATTACATTATAATCAACTTTTAAAATTATTTTCCAAGATAAACAGTTTTTTTCAAACCAGAGGTTTGGGGCTGTTCGCTGTTTGGGCTGTTCGCTCATAGTAACAGCGAACAAAAGCAAAGGGTTCAAAAAAAGCAAAGGGTTTGTTCGCTGTTACTAACAGCGAATAGAGCTAAAACCTAGTCAAACATGGGGATTTGCTGTTTTTAGCTCGCATCTGTTTGCTGTTAGCGAACAAAGACAGGAGGTCAAAAATAGTCAAAGTCTTTATTCGCTTTTAGTAATAGAGAATAAACTCTTTAACTTTTTGACCTCCAGTCTTTATTCGCTGTTACTAACAGCAAATAAACCCCAACTCACAGTTTTGAAAAAAACTGCTTATCTTCGGATTATTTTGCAAAGTTTGCTGTTGTATAAATTTTTCATATTTTTTTGCTTACTTGTTTCAATTTTTTTTTCAAATTCGATCCATCTATGCTAATAAAAGCCCAAATCAAAGCTCGATATCGTCCATAACCTACAAAATTAGAAAATTTGAAATAATTAAGCTTTTTTTTTAATACTAAAAAACTAAGTTCGGAAAAAAGTATTTCCTAAAATAAGTGTCTTCAACCTAAAGCTAAGAGTTTATTCGCTCTAACTAATAGCGAACAAAAAAGATGGTGAAAAGAGTCAAACTTTTTTGTTTGAGAGCATAGACTTTTGACCTTTTTTGATAAGCTGCTTTATTCGCTATTACTAACAGCGAACAAACACATCATACAACCTGACCTTGTCTTTTTTCCCCTTCATTTACCCAAATCATTTGCTCTGACTCAAAAATATCTACAATTTGGCTAAAAAAATTATTAAAACTTCTTCAACCTCTTAAATCACTCTTTCTTCTTCCAATTTAGCACTATCAAAATGTTTTGAAACATACTTGGGTTGCTCAAAGTTAAAAATTCTTCTTAATATGCACCTTTTTTCTTTTCTTTTTTTTTTTCCCCTTATTTTAGGGTTATATTTAATCTTATATGTTCATTCAAATCTAGGTCACATATTTGCAAAGTTATCCACGTACTCATCCTCATTTGCTAAGGACTAAGGTACTTATTGATTGATTTTAGTACTTTTAATCTGTATTTCTTCCGTTATGAAATACGCGCTACATAACGATTTTTGACACTATTCATCGTTCAAGCTAATTTTATGTATTACGCCTAATGTGTAAGAAAAATACAGTCAAGTGAGATCTTAGTTGACTCGTTTAATGGTATACTTTCATAATATTAATTTTTAATAATTTTTAAATGTGTATAGCTCAATAAAAAAATAATCAAAATAACACATTGAGTTGCGTAAAAAGTCAAATGTAGCAAGTATACTAGAACGGAGGAAGCATATTTTTTAAATATAATTGTTGATGCTGAATTGTAGATGTTCATGATTTTAGTGCTTCCAAAAAGTCTTGTTTAATGAATTAGAAATTATTGTCATGAAGTTGAATGTACTTGTTCTTGTGACGAACTTGATAATATTTTTGATTTTGTAAGTATTTTGGTAGAATATGGCATTATATCGAGTGACTATATTATGTTGTTGAAGTGGTGATATTTGAAGAAGTAATAGGAATGTTGAATTATTGGTGGTAAACATAAACTATTCATATACAATTTAAATATGAACTTAAATGAATTAAAACTTCATGTATGTTCAAGGATTGAGGTTGACTCAACAAGTAGTGTGAATATAAGTTTTAAATATGAGATGAATAGACAATTCTTAGCCTATCCTATTGAGGATGATGAGGTACTAGAATCTATGTGGGAGCATTTAAAGCCTACTCCTATCCCTTCTTTGGAGTAGTATGTAGAAGAAATACAGGAATCAAAATGTGAACATTATAGAAACACATCAAGTATAACTTCATCTATTCCATCCCCTACGCCTATGCCATTTTAACCAATGAAATTCAAAAACTCTTTGTTCCATTGTCCTCTTGAAACCCCTCAAATTTAACTTTCAAATGATATAAGGGTTAACTTAGGAGCAGCAAATGAGTAAGTAATTGGGACTTTGATGATGAGAGTAACGATTTTAAAGAAGCTATTTCTAAGGACGATGTGGTTGTGGATGAAAAAGCCTTAGGCAATGACTTGACTCTAGGCAATATTTCTCCAATATGACATTTAAGAGAACCACATCCCTCAAAATAAAGATCATGAAAGTTACTCCTCAATAACAAACGATTTGCCAACGATTTGTCATGTATATTGACTCAAGCTTCAGCCACAGACATGTCGATGTCTCCTCCTTTGCAATCACTCTAACTACACTATTAGATAGACACAAACGTATCAAAGAGCCTTCAAATCTAATTCTTCAAATTCCTTCATGTACATTCTTAAAGATTTCTTAGACTTTCCCAATAAAACTTTCTCTAACCCTTTTTCAATCAGTCCAATTAAATTTACTAAAGACGACTTAAACTAAACGTGTTCAAGGAAAAAATTGGCACTACGAAATTGGATCATATATGTGGGCCATGTTGGGTTTGAGCAACTGTACTTCTGTAGTGGACTTTTTTGAAAATTTGAAACAAAAAGATAATTTTAACAAAAAAACAAAAAAAAAATTTTGGGTAAACTTAATTCCAAAAATAAGCATCTTCATGTTCAAGCCTAAGGTTAGATATGTTCGCAGTTATTAACAGCGAACAAAAAAATTAGTCAAAATTGTTCGTTCCAATTTTAACTAGCATAAAAGAGAGACAATATCATAATATTGAATGGGATGGAAAAAAAGAGTCATATTTATTCCCGTAAGTTAGGTCAAGTCATGCCAAATAGCCTTTACAGCAAATTATCAAGTTCCAATATTTTTCAGAAAATTTGAAAAAATGAGTCGATCATCAAAAGCTAAGTTGAGGTATATAACTTCAACTCCTATATCTATGAATTAGTTCTTTATTTTGCATATTCAAATGTAAATGTATTAAATTATTCGATCTAATGTTATTTATTTGTTATTTGGTCGACACATCTTTGATATCATTGGATTTGAATCAATTTGATTCAGATAGTCATTTTGTGGCATGTTCATTCTACAATGATGAAGCATAAGATTGCAGTTACTTTTGGTGGGTGGATCCGAGAGGCACAAAATAACATAAGAATATCATTATCAAGCTCAATGAATAAAAAGAAATCTTCGAATATCATTATTAAGCTCGGTGAAGAAAAAAAAGAGTTTCAAAGTGACATAAAGGCTTATGTTATAAGGGTCTTTAAGTGATCTATCTAGCCTGTTTCTATTTCTCAATTCTAATAAGTACTAAATTTACAGCCCTACAAAAATTTCATCTAGTCCCAACATTTAGTAGATTTGTAAGCCGCATATTCACAGATAAATTCAAAGAACAAAAATTTAAAGCACATCGTTGTTTCTAACCAAAATGTACAGAGGATAATAACCTAAAAAAACTGCACTTCACCCGTTATAACAACAGGTGGATCAAATTCAATGCGAGTAGCCTTCCCCTGTGACACTAACAGAGGCAAAGTACTTGCTTTTTTGGCAGCAACACCTGATGCTGTCCACAAAGTTACGTGAGGCCATTCATTTAAGCAATCAATCTTTTCACCATCCACTGAGCCAAGGCGTGTCTCCATCGCAGCCAAATTATCAGACATCAACAAAGCAGTCAACTCAACATCAACCATGCGACTAACAAATTGAGCATAGTTAGCCACTGCTATGACACCATGGCTTCTCTTGTGAGCCAGAGTGACGTGAGCCTTCTTGAGGGTGTCGGACAAGTTCTTGTCATTGAAGAAAGCTCCAACTTGGGAATTGTGCACAGCAATCTGTTAGACAGGAGAAAATTGAATGATATAGATAAATCTTTTAATTAACTAAGGGGTTCTGTGCACAGCTTCCATTTAATATTAGTTCTATATAAAGTAGAAACACAACAAAGCAAATTCATAATAGAAAAGAAGTCTCAGCATAAGTGAATGGCAGGAAAATGTTTTATCACCAAAATTTAACAGTTTCACAGGCCTACAACTAAATGAGCACAGCCCATTACACTCATCTACACAGAGATCGGAAAGAAAAGAAGGGTTTGAAAATTCCATCATTCCAACCATGAAAGGGAAAAAAGTTGAAACAAAAGATCTCAGTTACTAGAGAGAAAAGAGGGTTGGTTGAGATTAACTAATAAGATAAGAAAAAATGTGATCATGAAGAGTTCGATTTCTTGAGAAATATATTGAACCAGTGCGTTTCTGAATTGAGTTCTCAGTGCTAATTAAAGGGCTCATTCCGAAAGCAGAAGGGCCTGATAGTTCTAAGAAATAAAATATTGATAAGGATACGTGTAACAATTTAAAGGAACAGATATTAGCTAGTACTGCATTCATCTGATTCTTCATTTTGATAGTCACTATGAAAAAACAAAAATTTTGGAGGGTCCAGGATCACTTACATCATTAAGGAGACCATGGATTTCAGAAATGGGCAAACTTACACCAGCATAAACAATTGCTCCAAGCTGCCTCTTTTCGGTGCTAGTGGGTACATAATCACCTTCTGCTACTTTTTTCAGTTGCTCCATCACACTCTTTACCGCATTCTCAAACGGAACCTGTAAAATGCAGAAAAAATTTATTGCCACTTTTTTTTTTTACGTAAACCCGAATACCTTTTTCATTAAGCATAGAAAAGACCCATTTGAAATAAGAAAAACAAGAAGCGATTGCAGCACATTGAAAAGGACTAGCAAAGTAGATTCATAAAGCAAGAGTCAAATGCCAATGGCGTAGTTAAAAGCAGTCATCCAAACTAATACAGAATGACATCACACGCAATGTGTATAATAGGATTCCTCATGCTCTCATGTTTGATAACCCTAGGCATGTGTCAGAGACATTAAAATTAGATATTCCCCAAAATTTTTGAAGGATACATCACTTTAATTTTACTCTTGCACACATCAAAATAACTTCTATTTACAACCATCCTCATGATGCACAAAACCAGTAAAGATCGTGTTCTCCAACTTGTTAGAACAGAATTAAACTAACAGACGATACAGTTATTAGGCCAAACTTCAGGTATCCACTATGGAAACACAGAAAAAAAACCGCGGTGGCAAATACGTTTGCGGAAACGGTGGCAATGTTGCGGGGCTATAGCGGAGTAATAACGTGAATTGCAGCCGATGCGGTGTAAATTTTTTGAAAAAAAAATCACATAATGGATGTTTTGAACTTATAATTGCATTTTTGTTGTTGAACTACTATTATGCAATGATAATATGGCCACTGCTATTCTAGAA
Organism: Amaranthus tricolor; assembly: GCF_026212465.1. Taxonomy (NCBI): domain Eukaryota; kingdom Viridiplantae; phylum Streptophyta; class Magnoliopsida; order Caryophyllales; family Amaranthaceae; genus Amaranthus; species Amaranthus tricolor. The sequence continues at coordinate 14,689,386 of NC_080047.1, forward strand.
ACTTGATGAAACAACTTCGGTCCACTTTTCCACGGTGCATTTCTCAGGCATATAGATTATGTCACTTTTTTTACGCTTACAACTATTAGATTTCATTTTTATGCTAATCATGACTTCTACACCTGTGAAGACTAAAATCTCACCAAAACTAATTTCTGATTCTTTTTTCATGGGACTCAAAAATTCCAATCTTTCAAAACCATGAATACCTCATAATTCATAAATAATTACTACGTATTGCAATTTTTGATTTTTTGACTTAGCAAACTCAATTAAAAACTCAAGTCTTCTTTTTTCTTCTTCTTCTACTCCTTATTCATTTTCTAATAGATGGAATACTGTTATAGGACAAACAGGAGAGCTCACCCAAAAGACTAATCTATTAGGTGAGAGAGCCCATTTTCCTATAAACCCCACACCAATTGCATTTTACAAATGATGTGGGACAAGTCTCATACCTTGCAATGGACCATAACAATCAACCCCCATAAGGCCAACGTCCTCGATGGGTCACGGTTACGTTGGGTCACGGTTGGCTCTTCCATGCTACCCACTCCGCAAGCCACCCACTCTGCTGACCACCCACTCCTAGTCCAGCTCTGATACCATGGAAGCAGTAGGAACTAGGAAGCGCAACCTACTGATTGTGTTTCTTGAATGATGAAATCAAGGGAACAGGGAAGGGAGGAATCAAGAATAGAAGGGGAAAGGAATCAAGAAGAAAGTTCGGAAAGAAGAGGGGAGTTTAGAGAGAGAGGGTGAGTTACTTCTGATTATTCAATCTTATATATATATATATATATATATATATATATATATATATATATATATATATATATATATATATATATATATTGTTGTAATTGACTCAACTAACTGATTAAACAGTCACGTGCATATCACATGTCACCAAATATACTCTCGTTACAAATACCTGGAAGCTCGAGAACCAATTTGTTGGTAAGTTAATGAATAAAATAAAAAAAGCCAAGAATGACAATAATATAATAATCTTTTCATACAAAGCAATATATAACAGTTGGATTTAAATAATGAAGATAAATCACCAACACTACCTAAATATAAGGAAACTAACCACTAATAACCCGTTATCCCATTAACTCCAATAAGGCAATAACTAACAAAGCAAACTTCAATTGACTAATTTTATTTTTATATATTTGGAGCAACCTCAACAAATACAAAGAATTAAAATAGAGAAGTATTAATCAAAGACATATACTTGTAATCAGAAAGAAACCTTGCTTAATTAAGAGTATTCTAAATCTATAAGATAAGATATATGTATTTTGTAGTTCTTTCTTTTCTTAATAAAACGTTTCTCCTGCAACATCAATTTTCCTTTTTTTTTTTTGTTTGATTTGGCTAGAAATAGGCGAGTAAGAGATCTTGCACAGGCGTAAAACATTCAGAGCTAATTTGTTTCAATTGAAGCTTAAAGGGGTTACTTTTTTTTTTGCCAAGGAAAAACTATTAATAATTGAAGAACAATGCACAAGGATAAGGATAAGGCACCTCATAAAAGAACAAGAAAATTACATTGAGATTCTCCATTTATGTCTACAAAGATCATCAAGAGAAAAAACTAGGAACAAATTAGCTGAGGCTTTATGTCTACAAAAAATTTTTAGGTGACCCTTAGTACTGAGACCAAAAAATCTTATTTGAAGGAAATCTCCATTTTTCTAAAGTTTTATCTCAAAACTCTCTCTTGCCATTAAACAATCTCATCCACCCTAATTCTCTTTATTTTTTTCTTCGTATTTTCTTTTCTTCTTGTAATGGTCATCTTATTGGCTAGAGGAAAGTGAGGCGATTATGAAGAGGTTGAGATGAAGCATGATAATAAGATGTGCAAGAGTAACTTAAGTGTCAGGATTACAAATCCTAAAATCTAGGAGATGCACTAGAGAAACTCAAGTGTTAGTATTACAAATCCTAAAATTTGGGTCTAAGGGCGAAAGCTTTCTAAAATGGAGAAAAGCTCAATAACAAATTATTTCAAGAGGGTTCTAAAGGAGAAAGACCACGTGATATGGACTTTTTCAGTTAAATACTAAGGAGAATCTTCAAAAAAAAAAAAAAAAAAAAAAACAAATAAGCAATGAGTCCGAATAGGTGTATTATGTGTATGAAGGTGACAAAGGATATTAATCACTTTTCTAACACTGCAATTTTGCACGAGACTTAAGGGCTAGGCTTTTTAAATTTGGAGGTGAGTTGTGGATCATTCTGAGAAACATAGACGACTTTCTTAATACCTTTGATCATGGTTAGGGTATAAGGAAGACCTTAAGCTTTTATGGACGTGTGGAAGTTTTGCAATCTTATAGTCGATTCGGTTAGAAAGAAACATAACTCTTTGTGAACAATTTGTACTTTTGGATATCATTTGGAACAAACCACTTCATGGGTTAAAGCTAATGGCCTTTTTGAACATTATTCTTATAATAATTTATGTAGAATTGATTGAAGTGTCTTGTAGTAACTTGTGTTTGGTATTTTTGGGATCTCTCATCCCAATTGTTTTTTTTTTTTGTTTCATTAATATAAAAAAGTAATCCTAGAAAGAGAACTTTAAGAAGTTGAAGAGCAACCCAACTATCCTCCTAGAATCTAACCTTATCCCCCTCCCTACTTAAAGGTTTGTATGAGGTAAAAATTTAGAATGTACATGAGAAATGGCCTTCCATGGGCTAAGACAAGATTCAAGAAGAAGAGGGACAAGCAAGCACATCCTATCTGAACCATGAGCACCGTATTTTGACTTTATGCCAAAGCAAATTGGGATCCAAAGGAAATCTTTACAATTATTTTCCAAGGCATTATCTTTGGCCTCCAATTCCCCAACTCCTAGCCCACCATTGTCCCTAGGAAGTTTCACCTTATCCCATCCAACCAAATGATCTTTTTTTGTATCTCAAACTCTTGCCCATAGAAGTCCTATATCATTTTCTCAATTGATTTTATGACATGGGAAGAAGCCTTGAATAGTGAAAGGAAGTATAAGGGAGCGTTAATTAGGATTCGATGATTGAGATTCTCCCTCTTAAATTGAAGGCGGCCTTATTCCACCAGTCTTATCTCCTAGAAATCTTTTCCAGGACCGGGAACAGAAGGATTTATTCATTGGGTTAATGCCTAGAGGTAAACCTAGATATGAAATAGGCATGTGCATTCTGGCACCTGACCAAACAGCTTATCACTCTCCACATTCATGCCCGTAATGCTCGATTTTGTAAGGTTAATCTTCAATTCTAAAATGTGTTCAAATAGAGAAATAATGTTCCGAGTGATTTCGAATTTCTCACAAACATCGGAGGCAAACAAAAGAGTGCAGTGTGCAAAACTTATTCGAATGATTTCAAATAGAGCGATAATGTTCCGAATGATTTCGAATTTCATCTTATTAGATATATATGTGAATTTCCCAGATAAATTAACTGAAACTTATTCGAATGTTTTGAACACAGGCAGAGCTAAAAGTTTTTCAATCTTTGAAAAAATCATACTTAAGCTTCTTCTTCACACCAATTGAAGAAGAGAAGGTGCAGTGTGCAAAACAATATATTTCCGATAATAGTCTTGTTTTAGGAGTTTCGAAAAAAGGAATCAACGGATTTAAGAAGGATCAATGACCAAATAAAAATATCAAAATAAGTCCTAACAAATGAAAAACTATTTCTCTACATATTCCATCTTTTCTATATACCCCCTTTTTTCAACTCAAGATTTGAGAACAAACTGTTTCCTCCGTCATGCCAATAATCAGAACACTCATAACTATAACTGATGTTCATTTTATTTTCCTACTTAGTGACAAGTAGTTCAAAAAAACTTCATTATACTGTAAAGATAATTTCCACAACGCTTCAGTATCTCCCACCCATAATTGACACTAATAGATTTGATAAAACAATAAATTATGTCCTAATCACATCCTATATCAGGTTAAAAGGTTTGTAGAATTTGCCTTAAGATGACTACTCATTAGCTAGATGGGCAGTCAAACTTAAGTAGAAGGCTGTTCTATAGAGAAGGCAGCCCTGGAATGGTAAGAACTCGAAGAAGTGGGGTATGACTAGTGAATAAGCAACAAGTACAAAAGATTACCTGAATAGAGTTTAGCAACTCAGAGTTTCTCAATAAAGTTTCTCGCAAATGCTTCTCCCAAACAGACCACTCTTTTGCAAAAGACCCTTTAGATGATTCCATTCTGCATTGGAATTATGTGTAAGAATTAGGTCATCTCAACTGAAAAAATGAGAAAATAATAGGGCTTGTCACGTAGTATAAACTAAGGAAAACAAAGTGAGGAACAAGAGGTTCACTTCCCTCACAAGATGAAAGGAAGCATTTAATTAGTTATGAAAGGAAGCTGTCAGGACTTTAAAATTCTTTCACTCTTTTAAGTTAAATATAATCACACAAATACATTACTGATTAGTCAGCTTATACTTGAAAAATCAAAACCCTCAAAAGTGACCAACTTGACTGTACTAACCACATGAAACACTAACCTTCCATGACGCATCGTATGTAGCCTGTATAGGTTGATCCCTTCCTCCAGCACAGCTTTCACAGCATCAGGAAGAGATGCCCTGTTCAATAAATAAAGAAAAGTAAAGTGTTCATATTATCGTACCTTTAGAAGTTGCAATAACTCGCACCATATTAGAAAGCAAACAGAACAATCCCTAAGGGGATTGATTCTCCTTGCTCCAGTCTAATTTTAACAAATCCAACTATTTTGTTCAAGTGTGAATAAGAATGTGCTCATGAGTTTGTGCCTTGTATGTTATACGTGAATATGATTGCACATAAATTCTAAAATTAAATTTCTAAAAAGAATGGAGAGGTCAGGCCTAAAAAACACTACCTAGGATTATCATTGATTAGAAGATACTCTAGAAGCTTGTTGACTATACATGGTTTCCTAGTTCTGCGGTAGTAGTGTGGAAACTCAAGTATTTCTTGCTATTGAGTTTGACTAATAATAGATGAAATTTACAAAAAAAAAAAAAAAAACTTCTATTTTCTTGAGTTAAGCAGATCTAGATTTGTATAGTAAATTAATTGTTACATTTATTTCCTTAAAGAATAGATGCGGCATTTCACACAAGAGATAAACCAATTAATTTATAATATTCACTGCATTTTTCTAAAAATTAAAACAGCTCAACTTTTTGAGTTTGATACAAATGCCCTTCTAGTCTATCTCTAATCATCTTGATTTACAGATTAAAATTTTACCTCTCATTTTTAAACACATACAAACAATGACAGTTAACACATATAATAAAAAAGACTTTTAGCCACCCCTTTCCGCTATACATCTAGTTGCACAACAAAAGCCATATGCTCATTAATGATGGTTACAAACTTGATGATCAGCATTCTCATTTATGCCTTAGCAGATGAGGAATATGCAATGGAAATTTTTCCAAGTACAATTTAGAATTAGAAAGACCTTTATCCAGAGAAAAAGAAATAATGCATAAAAAGAGGTCATTAAGTCATTTTTGAGTCATCAAGAATCATGGAATAAAAACTCCACCGTTAAAGTATGTGACCCCCGTTATGTAACATGTTTGAGTTAAACCCATAATGGTGCATGATTTTTCACGGTCAAAATGCTGCATTGACCGTTACGTAACATGTAACACATGTTATTTCATCGTCACAACAACAATTCACCGTTACAACGTTATTTATCTCCCTATAAAAATTTCATGAATACTCATTTAACTTTGATTATTTAAGATCACTTAAATTAAAGTTACACATAATTTTAGTAGTCAAACAAAATAATTAACTACTGAATTATTATCCACTAAAAGTACCTCATATAATACAATTATAATAGCTATGGGCATAATTTTGCATAATAACAGTAGTTCAACAACAAAAATTCAATTATAAGTTCAAGACTACCCTTATGTAATTTTTCCTTAAAGAATTCACACCGCATCACCACAGTGCGTTATTACTCCGTTATAGCTGTTTTCAGCAAAACCGCAACCGTTTCCGCAAACGCATTTGCGACGATGGTTATTTTCCATGACGGGATATCAGAAGATAAGAAAAAAACAAATTACTGGACTAGGGAGATATACTGACCTTTCAGCTTTGAGCAAAGGCATCTTCACCAACGAATCAAAGCGTTCAATTAATTCGGCTTCAAATTCTTTGCGGCTCTAGGGAGAGAATAACAAAAGGAGCAAAAATATTAACTCAAACAAACCAAAGGACCAAAATAGCATGACTTGAAAACTCTGAATTACTCCTACTTTGCAGAATACAGAATTTTGCGGTAAGTGTGGGAAGAAAACGGAGAAAATGACATTGACAATCTAGTTAAGACAAGAAATATACCTTGCCTTCATAAAGATGGTAAAACATAAGCAGCACATAACCTGCATTAGGAGATGACTTGTCGAGATTACCCTAGCAAAGAACAATAACAAGAAGAAATAAGCACAAGAATCAGGTAAAATGCTATGACAATCTCATACTAACAACATTGAAGGCGATGCATTACTGGGTGATTCACACGTTGAAGCACCCGAAGCATAAATACCGATAATGCATCCAAAGAAAATGGATTTGAATCTGTGCCTGCACAGCAAGAAAGCGAAAAAGGAAAATAAGAATTTTACCTCTAAGCTGTAAAATAGGTATCTAAAGAGGGATTACATGAATCATGAAAAATTGCAAAACAGCATGGTAGCAACTTGAAAGGAACACATAGAAATTATAGAACATGTCATTCCAATATTAAACATTAACATTGCTTCTATCCTGTCCCTTGAGTATAGAAATCTGAAGATATTAGGAAATCATGAGCCATGCAGGTGCATGAGCTGCAAAATCATGATAACGTAAATATAGAAGCTACAGCAAACATTCACATCCTGTAAAATACATCACGACCTCAGATGCTGAGGTGTCAAGTACATCTCCCAGTATGCCTAGCCTGCTATTTCTACCTGTCAGTTTATAATCAGACCAAAAACCCAAACAGACTAAACCAATTGGACCGAAACGTTTATACAAAATTTCTTAAACTTTTGAATTACACATCAACATTTTTGAGTTAAGATCTACTATTTTTCCGTCAATTTTTATGTTTTATTGTCAATTTTCCACCATTAAGAATTGAAAAATCCTTATTGGCCCGTTAATATTAGAATTAATTTTCAAACATTTCACAAAAATAGTTATATGGTGTCTTTTTTTGATATTTTATAGAGATAAGAATAAAGTAGGAGTAATAATAAAAATTCTAGACACATTTGGGTTAGACGTGACCTGATACTCCAATATTGACTAGATCAACCATTTTAACAAGTCTACCACTGGCCATAGTCTTCCATAAATACACAAAAAGTAAATAACTTATATAAGGAAAATTTAAAGATTTTAATGGTTATATTTGTATAAAAAAATCAAAAAAAAAAAGAAAGCAGAAAAGAAAGGCAATTCTAACCTAGCTATGATACCTAGTTCAACAAGTTCTAGAAATCAGTTAAAATCAATTACAATCAGTAAAATCATTTACAATCAGTAAAAATCAATTACAATCAGTAAAATCATTTACAACCAGTAAAAATAAGTTGAAATCAGAAAAAACAGTTTCAATCAACAAAAACCAGTTTCAATCAATAAAAATCAGTGCCAATCAGTAATGTTTCAATCAAGTTAAATGACCTTCAGAATCAGGTACAACTGGAACAGCCAATGCCCTATTAGATCGAGACATGTCTTCAATCTGCAACATGAGAGAAAACATCATAAACAAGAAAATTGAGTAAACAATGTGAATCCTTTATTAATCTGATCATGCGTTAAATTTAAAAGACCAAATAAATTGAACACCTTTAACAAATCACTGGTCAGATTCTTCACACCATGTCACAATATTAGGAGTTTTTCAAAGATTATAAGACAACTTGTTTGGAACAGAAAGCAAGTACTTAGCTTAGATTTCTATTTATCTACTTCTGTTTCTATATAATAAAACAAATTTCTTACAATAACCAGTCTTGCAGTTCATCAAAGAGCATTTATTATGGAGAAATTTACAAGTGATATCAACACAGATCCAACAAAAAGCTAGATGTTCCATCTCACTCCAAATATATGACCAAAGAAGACTCCTAATGGCCCGTTTGGTACATGGTATTAGAGGGCGGTAATGGTAATAAAATTAAGTAATAAAATATTTGGTTGATTGGATGCCTTTAATGGTAATGGATGGTAATAAAATAAGGTAATGAAATTACCAAAAAGGACCATTTTTATTACCACCAAACAACCTGGTATTAGGCTGTAATGGTAATGAAGTATTACTGTGGTAATAAAATAAGGTAATGTTGTTTCGAGCTGAAGAAAAAAAATAATGAAGAAAAAAAGGTAATGTATGTAATTATCCAAAAAAATATTATTATTAAAAAAAGAATCATTAGATAGAATAATTTAGATACAATAATGCTTTTAGATACAAATATACAATAATGAAACTAAGAATCATTACCATTTTTTATTACTAACAACCAAATACAATCAATGGAATATTATCTTCCATTACCATTCTTTAGTCATGCACACCAAAAAAAAGAATCTTCATTACCAATTCTCATATCCATTCCTTCATTACTATTGCCATTACAACATTTCATTCCCATTACTTCATTACCATCAACAAAACGGGCCGTAAGTTCTAATTATGGAAATCCAAACACATATCGACCCAATCATTACATAATGAACAGATGTCAACATGTGTAATAGACAGCAAGCATAGAAAATGAATTACCTGCTTCCATACTTCCTCATTTGGTGCATTTTTATCTGCAAGCATGATGCAATCAGGCTTCCTTCTGCATTGTTCTGCAACTTTTTGCCAATATCGACCTGCAATACAAGAAGAACAATATATCAAAATATTTCAAAAAAAATATATTTATTTTTAGTTGATAGGTAAATAAAATTTACAATATTATCTTTTAATACTGGAGTATTCAGTATAGTATTAAATGTATGAGCATTCTCAATAAGAATAACAATATCAAAATAATTTTAACTTAACAACTAAATCTACCATTCTCTCTTTTCGACCAACCACCATCATGCACCATATCCCTTTCTCTAGCCTCGTACTCAACTAGCCACCAGTACCACACTCTATCTTTCTGTCGGTCTGCCAATGTAGGGAAACCCTAAGGTCCGTTTCTCCGGTTTTGATTCAAAGGTCTTTCTCACTCCTAGGTTGTTTTGGAAGAACAGTGGTGACATTAAGGGTTGTCCACCATGGTGGTGAAATGGATTTGTTGGCGTAGTAACTTAGAATAAAACTAAGACCTTTTCGTTGCATAATGACCGTTGTATGATGAATTTTGAGCTTAGTGTTATGCGAAACCCGGCACATAACTTGTGATTTGAAGAAACAAACATTATATCAGTATCAACTATTCTTTCAACACCTATACAAGTCAATTAATTTTGTCTGAAATCAATATGATAAAATGGGACAGCTACAACGGACATAATAATATCAAGCTTGATAACAATATAGTTCTTCCCTATCAGAAGCAATATATAGTTATATTTTAGAATATCATGCCTTTTGTAAGATCACCCATCAAACTTTGGACAAGACGACCATCTCCATAAGCACTCGAAGCATTAAGTAATTCCCGACAAAGTGCAGACTTCGCACAACCTGGTATTCCTGCAAGACAAGGATTGTGAAAAACAACATCTGTCATCAGTATTATATTATAGTGACTTAAAAACAAAACAACACAAAAGGCAGACAAGAAAACACATTTAGAAAATGAGTACATCTTATCAAACTAAGAACAGTGCTCCACCAAGATCAAGGTATCAAGAAGAAGAAAATATGCTTGCCTTCTAAACAAGCATTATAAACTTCAATTTAGTTTTATGTTATCTCTCCCCCTCCCCATCCCGCACACACACACACACACACACTCAAATTATAAATCAAACAAGTTATGCCACAAGACAAGTTCATAACATTTGAAATTTACAAAAAAGACAGATTACACTACAAAGGAAAAGATCTGTGTCATTTTAACATATGAAAGAAACAAGATGCAGCAAAAGTAAGTTTACAACATTTGTTAAGAACATAACAATGCCAAAGTCTCAACCCCAACTATGATGGAAACTAGTGTTGTCTAAGTCACCGGAAAAATCCATGTATGTTGTGATAGAAAATTTCACTATGGAATACATTTTTAATATAGAGTGTCATGACATCATGTAATAAATTAATATTGGGCCAAGTATGCTTTTCCAGCAAGGAAGGAAGTTTATAAATGAAGAAAATAAACTGTTGTTTTTCAACATAAATCATCCAAGGACTCCATGCCCTCCATTTATGTAGTATTGGATCTGAAATTTTTTTTCGAAATCCACATTTTCTCTGGAAAAAAGAGTAAACTTGATTGTGTAGCATAACATATCAATTACGAAGAAAAGTGGTAGAAACCTGGGAAGAACACGATAAGGCCTTCTTTCCTCACAGCTTCTTTGGTGCTAGGAGATGATGTAAGGGGATCCATCTCACATACTTTCTCAAGATCACCCTCTTCATCGACAGCTCCAACAATAGCCATAAAATCTTCAGACCTCACCAAATTTCCAGCTGTGCCTATGAGTGCTTGATTTGCAGGACTCCGTTTGGCATATTGTTCAAGGAAAGGTTCAGCCTCACTCAGGTAAATATCAGATCTCAGCTGTTTGTGGCCACACTTCCGTCTTATGTAAACAGCCCTTTAAAGAGAGAACCAATTACTATCAAGTTCAGCCAAATAAAAAAGATAACAATTTTGAAAGGATCCAACATCAAAAAGGCTACACTACCATTCATCTAGCATTTTGCTTAATTCCTTTTGCTTTGCTGCAGAGGTGCCCCAGTTTTTCATTTGTCTGCAAAACAAAAATTCTTCGTCAAGAAAAGCGTCTATTCTGTATAATGCTGAGCATAATGTTTGTTTTCAGAATGATTTTTATTGTAGAGGAACAAATTATTAAATATCCTATAAGCTTAAAGTGCACATTCCAACATTATACTTGTTCAGCATGTCACAGCTATTTATTATGATAAGAAACTACAATCCTTTATCAGAAAACATACAAGATCGGTTCGGCATATATACGATACAAACATCCAAAAACCACAATCTCAAAGAGCGTTTCTCTAAACAATTCCTTAAGCCAGCTTATTTGGATATTGAGTGATGAGAAAACTCATCGACCACCCATACTCATAAGTCGTAACACAGATACATGGTCAACATATTTAATCATTCAGAGTATTAAGAAAAATCAAAACACGAAGCAAGTAGCTTCCTACACAAGAACATAACACAAACAGAAAGCAGTAAACGAGGCCAACTATCTGTATCAAACTTCTCAAATCACCAAAGTTTACCAGCATTCCTAATCTACCAGTGGAGGTGTTAGGTCCTATCAAGGATAACCCAAAGACATACCAGTTAGTCAATTGCTTTACCAAGAAATATGTATGACAACACAAAAACTACAGCAACAGAAAAAGAGAAATACTCCTTCGATCCTAACTTAATTGCACCATAGAGGTTTCGCACTGCAGCCTATAAGAAGAGAGAATTTAACTGAGTCGGTGGTGCAAGCCTCAATTTGGAGAAAAATTCAAGAGAAGAAAAAATTGTTCCATTTGAATAGGGATATCCCCAAATAAAAATGTTGCATCTAATCTGGAACAGAGATAGCAACATTCACGGCACAAGATTTATGTTGCTATAAGGAAACTAACAAAACCAATTCTCCAACTAACTAAACTGTAAAAAGTGTATCTATGGCTTTATCGAAAGAAAGTGTGCAAGACCATTAAAAAAGCAAAAGACAAGATTGGGAGGAAAAAGAGAACCAACCCAGAAGTCCAACAACATGAAGTAAAAAGTAAAACCAAAGTCACGTGATACATGAGAAAGGGTCAAGCCAAGGAAAACCAGAAAAAGAAACCAAGGAAAAGTAGGAGATAATAGATAGTAGAGAAAATTAAAAACTGAACAATGCTAGACAAGCAAAAACACTAGACTGCACGGATTGGAGATTGAAACAAAAAAAAAAAAAAAGAAAAAAAAAATTCCACAAATTAAAGTATACAGATATAAAAAAAGGATTACAAATTCAAAAACTATAGAAGGATAGTGGGAGTTTCACCCTCGCTTATTCTGAACAATCATGTTATCTTAACATAAGGGCAAGCATCCAAGTGTAAATCAGAATTGTCAGACTCACAGCCACACCTCCCATGCTATTAAACTAATAAGATAAAACTATGCTTGGTGATACTTATTGTTATTTGATTACAAGTGCTCTAACCAAATTCAAAAAATTAGAGCATGACACATTAGCTTGATTTCAGCGATTACAACTCGCCTTTCTGGAAATAAAAATGCCTATATCTACGGATCTCTAAAAGTAATCTCTTTGTGAGACTGACTAGCAAGTGAATGACTGCATCAAATGCAAGAATCAGTCCTGTTGGCATATTGGTCACACAAAGATATTCTGTTAAACAATATAGAGTAAATCATTCCCCTCCTGAAAGAGAATAAATACTATAACCTTGATAGTTTCTGGCGAATCAAGTTCACAAGATTCATGACATATGAAATAGTTTTCTCTATTTACTATTGAGGTTTTGTACACCTTACCTTATACTCAGGTCTGTCATTGCTTACTCAAAGGCCTATATCTACACGAGGTACCATGAGAATCATTTGAAGAGTAGTGTTAAGAACTGTAATTCTAGAAAAAATGTCTGAGCAGCACAATGGCTTACTATTTTTCATTATTTCCTCTACCCTTACAGATATAGTTGTAGCTAACCTCAAATAATACGCCTTATAAGCCGCAGGACCATCTTTAAATAGAATTGATAATCCATTTCGTATCAGGAAAGTTCGTAACTGCAAAAGGAGAAATGATAAAGGTCAAGCACATGAACACCAGCAACTGACACAGCAGAACCAAAGGTTGTTGAAACACAGAACATGAAAACGAACATATAATTTAATGCCAAATATGTTACTTGTAAGCATAAAAGTATATCAGCATGATCCTATGCATCTAAGTGCACACACATGCAAAAGAAATAAAGACAGGTAACCAATTCAGACGTCTATTTACCTTGTATGTGAGAAATTTCAATTTAACCATTAAGTTGGCATCTTCATCAGCAAGTGAATCTGCTCCAGATGCATTATCCTTGTCTTTATTGGCGTCAATCATGATTTTGCCAATGTCTGCAGCTCTCTGCTTGCTTTCTTTGTATAAATTTACGTCAACAAAAAATCCTGAAAGCATTCTATTGTAAGAGCCTCCAAAGAGATATTTCATTCTCTGATTAAACGATTGAATGCAGAAATTAGACGAGTTTTAACTGCGATTAACCATCTATGTTTCATGCATTCTTTTGCAATGAAAAAAGGACTATTAACAAATCAAATGATACGGCAGAAAAAAGATCTGGATTCATTGATTTCATTGAATCAGTGATAATAGGTTTCTTACAAATATTATACATACTCATTTCATAATTCATGCACATGTAATCACAGGTTTCTTCTTTCTTTAGCAAATGGAAATCATTGCAGTTGGTACTTATTACCAAAGCAATCAAACCCTAGCTCGTTTGTCTCATATTTGATTAATTTCATTATTATTGCTTTCTTATAATCATGCTACTAATAGAAGCTAGCCATCAAAATAGAGTTTTAAAATTACAGAAACAAAAAATTTGACATTCCAACTCAATGTTTTTTAGGAGAAAATGATTACTCTCTCCTGTCGCCAATATTGCCAGATAAATTTTGTATCAGACGACCACATATAGCTGTATAACAGTATAAGGGCTCTTCCATATAGGTCATCCAAGATTTGGAGATTGGGGTTCATTATTAAATGATTATATGTACTTTGAACTCCTTCGATGTTTTTCTACAGGCTGTATATTTTTTATAGGTGTTATCACCTAAAAACATAAAAGCACTATAAATTTCCTAATAAGAGAAGTTCACTTGCAACATTTTCAACTGCATAACATACAGATGAATTACCTCTATATAATGGCCATAAACCAGGATGGTGCCTGAAGATACAAACATTGCTCTCTGTCATTATATACAACGCAAGTGACCTAAAACAAAATAATAGAATTCCTTTCAAGAGAAAATTTTAGACCTCATTTCTTTCTGGTATCTCCTAAACGCAGAATCACTGTGGACATGAATGACCATTTTGTAATATAAATTGTCATTTGTCATGGTATCAGCCTTGTGAAAATTAAAGTAACATTTGAAGGCAGCTGGGAGCCGTTTTTCTTTCATCGCACGAATCATTTCCTGATAGAAGTAACAGAAAATGCTAAGGTACAATAAAGGACAGTTGGAATGAACAAATGAGGACAAAGAGGAAATAGAGAAGAAACTAATACATACGGGCATACTGAAACAGACAGAAATACAACCCAAGGGAAATAAGAGAAGTAGTAACCAAAAACTTACTATATGTTGGACAGAAAGCAATCAATTTAGGAAAAAACTCTAAGCCAAAGAATATAAATTTTCAATGACGCGTGGTATCCCTATGTTTTGACAGTTATAGGTGGGAGTGGGAATCCAAAGATATATACGAAATATATTCCTCTTACTGTAAGAGTATAGTTTCATGGGATGATTATGCTGAACTTTTCGCTCAATACCCCAGTATTCATCAAGGAGCTTGTCCTAAAATCAATATATAACCCCCCAATAATAGAATATAAAATTAAAATTTCATTTCATAAACGGGAATTCAATCTCCTCCGTTCTTGGAAGCCTACTTCCAACAATTTCATAGGAACCAAGGAGATATTGAGATTCACAATTCCCATGGGTTTGCCTCAATGATTTCACTCATGAAGGAAGCACATTACTAATATTGAACTCAAGATATTCACAAGAAGCAGATGTAAAAACAAAGTAGCATAGCATCACATCGGCCGATTGCGACTGTTACCGCATTTTTACACTGACCAGAATTATTAAAAGTTCAAAACCATATCTTCATATCCAAGGGAAATTAGAGCCAATTCTAGAGCTCATTATTGAAATAATTTATTATTAAATAAAGTAAAATATACAAGAGTAGGGATGAGGCATCCCTAAAGAAAATAAGTAAATTACATTAAGATTCTATGTTCATTCCTATTTCCTACAAAGATCATCTAGAGCAAAATCGTTTGTAATTCTGTCCCTCAATGTATGTCTACTCGTCCATTAAAGCATTCGCATTTCGGTTCTTCTATCTTTCTACTATGATCCTTTCTAAAAGCCCAATATTCTGATCTATATAGTAGCGCCGGTCTAATGGTTGTTCGATAAAACTCACACTTTAACTTTAAAGGCACACGTCAATCATATTCCAGTAGTTTCTCTCCATTTTTTCCACCCACACTTAATTTTATGAGTCACATCTTGTTGGATGTTCCCACTACTCTGAAATACAAACTCAAGGTATTTAACGCATTCACTTTAAGCAAATTTCTTTCTCTTCTAACTTTATAGTGCCTCTCACTATCATGTTTGTGCTAAAACTACACTCCATGTACTTTGTCTTGCTCCGACTTAATTTGAAACCTCATGACTCTAACTCTTGTCTCCATCGTTCTAACTTAGCATTCATCCCCTCCATAGTCTACAAAATCTCGAGTACTAAGTAGTGTAATGAAATTAGGATCAAGGGTCGGATATGGATCTACAAAACTTGGACTCGGACCCTAACATAGTAGACCAAGATCTGGCTCGGACCCATAAGGTCCTAAAAAGGAAGGACCCAGACCTTAAATTAGGGTAAAATTTGGGCCCAAGACCCATGACATAGCCCAAAACATGCCAGAAACTTGGTTCTCTCCCAAACTATGTCTAATAAAAGAGCTCTATCCTTGAAAACTCATACTTCTTTTCATCCAAAGTGTCCAAAGAATGGCAAAAAAAAAACTATTCCAAAGAAGTTGAAGGTGACCGTTAGTTCCAAAACCAAGGAATCTCATTCGAAGGAGATCTCTAGATTTCAAAGGCGCTATCCAACACAACTATCCCCTAACGCTAAATAATCTACTCCACAAAATAGAGAAAGATATGGTTATTATCTTCCATGATATTAGAACCAGTGTCACACGATTCACTCAGTTTCCCTGCGAATCTCTATTGGGTTTGACCAACCCTAACCGAGGTTTGTTCGTGTTTCAAATCGCTAAGATTTGCATTTTAAATCGATGAAACAGGTTAAAAACCACACTAGAAGTGTGAGTTGGGTTTTTCTCTATCATTTGAATTGTAAAATGAGGGTAGCATAAGTATGTCTAGTTGATAAATTATACTAGAGTAGAGGAATCTTAGAGGTTTATGAGCCTCTCAAGTATCCTCTCAAAATCTAACTTCCTCCCTACTTTTAAGACTTATACAAGGCAAAATTTTGGATGGCACACTATTTGCTAAGGCAAGAAGATGTACCAGAAAGCACATCTCATCGAGTACCATATTTTCTTTTGATAATCTTATGTCAAAGAGAGCCCAACTTCAAACGAAATCTCCACAACTATTTCCCAAGTAAAGCATTAATTTTAACTAATTTAGTGGCATGCCTAATATTGTTAGTCTAATGCTAGTCCATGAGAATTTCCCCTTCAATGTTTTAACCTTAGTGGCACACCTAAGTAGCATAATATTTTGATCTAACCTCTCTATTTGAGCCAATCAAACTATATCCTGAAATAACATCTTACTCACTTGATCTATGTCTCCATTGTAAAAAATTGGGCCAAGGTACTTGAAACACTCACTAGGAAGGAACTTCTTCATATCTAACTTTACTAACACCTTTGTTATGATCCTTTGTGATAAAATAACATTCCATATAGACATATAGTAGTTTTTTCACATCCCTGTAGTGATCTTGCCCCCCCGGATGGTAAAGGCAAAGTTTTAATATAAAATTTATCCTTGTGAAAGCAAGAAAAAGTACTGAATTTTACAAAACTGTATCATTGAAAAAAACACAAATTACAAATAAAAACACAATAATTTGTTAAATCCCATGAGTGCATGTAAAAGCAGTGTGCACAAGATCACAAGCAATCAACAATCACCAATAAGTAAATCACCAGTAGGATAAATTGAGGACCTCTATACCTACAAGATTGAAATAAGTGGTACCTACAAGATTGAAATAAGTTACCACGATCCACAACAACTCAAAGCAAGCATGAGAACATGGAATATCAGAGACCTACAGCTATGGTAACATATCAATAACATTTAACTTAAATAAAAAAATTAAGAAAAAGTGGCTCTACTGAACTAATATAACAATCAGTACACCATACCTGCAGCTTTTTAGTTGAATAGTCAGCTGGCTGAGCTTGCAAAAACTTTGTAAGTATTGATTTATCAGGAATCCTGGAATGAAAATCACCTGCCTCTTTCCCCAACCAATCTACAAAATTGGGGCAAAAGGAGGAACCAACTTCTTCAAGAAGAGCTCTAATTTGCTGCGTAAAAGTTCCCAAAACCAATAATCATCAGGTAAGAACAATGAACAATTACCAAGTTATGCATATAGAATAAGCCACATCACCTGCTTCTCATCAGTCCTTTTTGCAGCACAAATTTCCCGCAATGTTGGTCCCAAGTCCAGATGAGCTGAAATTAGTCAATAGTCATTAATGCTTAAATTAGAAACTTATGAGGAAAACTCCCTATTTCCATGACAATGAAGGAAAGTGTAACAAAAATATACATATTTAATAATTAAGCAAGTAGAAAAGGACATAAGTACAAGAACAAGCTACAATGATACATGCCCACATCGTATCTAGACATAAGTACAAGTACAAGGTTATCATCATCTTTGCTATTCAGTTTCACGGATTAGATTTTGAGGCAAACAATACCAGAGGAAAACCTAATTGAAAACTGTATTCTGTTCCACTGCCATTCACCAATCCAAATCCTAATTAATATGATATGAAATAAAGGTAGCACAATTCAATTAGGACAACAGAGACTGAAATGTCAGCAAACAGAAAGCAATAAAAATGGAGCAAGCAATGAAATTATCAGTAAACCATACTGCAGAACAATAAGAATGATTCCATCACAAACACAAGACCATTAAAGGTAATTACCACATCAGCACCATGGTTAGAGATTTACACACAAGCAGATTTTACGAAAAAGATCTTATCAGGAGTAATGAAACCAAAAATGATACTCCCTCCTTCCCAAAATTGATGTGACGTTTCAATTTTGGGTGATTTTTGTATTTCAATGATTAATTGCTGTTTTGTTTGCTTCAGAAACTTGATATTGTAATAATGTAGTACAATGATCAGATTAAATAGGTTTGATTAATGAATTCAGAAGATCTTAGTTTCTTTGTTTTTTTAGTTTAAGTTTATGGGTTTAAATGGGGAAGGGAAATGATTTGAGGAATGTGAATTTGCAAACTCTGCCAACATACTTTTGAATTGGTTAGGTTAGTTTAAAAAGTTAGATTGGGAGGCAGTAAAATTTTCTTTAGAAGAAAATGTTGCAACAACTTTGGGACAACCAAGAAAGAAATACCAAGCAACAATTTTGGGATGTAGGGAGAACTAAGCTAACCCCACACACACACACACACACACAAATTAGACTTGAGAGCAGCTTACCCCCTTCCGCTGGCGGAGGAGAACAATCCAGCAAAACCTCCTGCAAATATTTTGAACTTTCTGGGCTTACAACACGAGCAACTAAACCTTCAAGAATTTCACCTTGCACCTTTAAGTGGTCTTTTGTTCCTGAACTCAGAAAGATGCGTATTCGGAAACATTATTCTCAATTAAAGAACAATGGAAAAGGCGTTGGTGAAATCATCCATGAAAAAGACGATAATAAACTAAATTTCAGTTCATAGTTTACACCTCATAATACCAGAAACCATCAATCAACTGTATAGATTAGCCCCCTGTTTTTTTTTGCAGAAAATGTTTAATCACATTTAAGTATTTGACAACTTCGCTACAACCCAACTTCTTAAAAAGTTTATCTTTTTCACGCAGATTGATTAAATATATTTCTATAATTATAAAATAGTATAACTGAAGACCTTTAAACACCAGTTCTTTGCGAAAAATGGAAAATAAATAAACCCCACTAGAAGCAAGAAAAAAAGACAACAATCAAATAGTATGTGAGTGAATTAGGTAACTCAACAACAAAAAAAATAAAATGAATGGGATAGAGGGATAAATTTATTTTCAAATGATAATCAAACAAACTTTTATCCTCCCAGAAAGCACGATTACTTTCAACCTTAAACACCAGAGAACAGTAAATTATTCTTCAAGGATTATAGCGGTTTAACATTATCTAGCTCACCCTAATTCACATTGCCCATGAAAGAATATTACTGAGCTTCAGATCAAAGCACAAGCAATCTATTTAGCATAAAAAGTGAAGTTGAATCCAATTTACAAATTGATCTATAGAAACGCTACTCCGCAAAAAACATGAAACATGCATTTCAATGTTTTCCTCAGAGCCTCATTGTGAAAGTTTTCATTACCTGAGAGCAAAAACATTGCATGAATCGCATCGCATTGCATTGGCCGCATTGTAAAGATTTTCCAAAAAAAGAGCATTGTAAAGGTGTAAAGAGACAACGATTCAGGATGTTACTAGAAATATCTCATGCTTTGGCCAGTATTAGGTGTTACCAAAACCACATAACTCTAGGTACCACATCACCGCTTACCATATATTTTGCATTATGGTCATTACACTAGGTTAGGAATTCAATTTTCTTAAAAAAAAAAGTCAAAGCCAATTTGAATTATGGGCTAAAACAAGGTTGCATAGCATCGCATAGATTTCCCTAGTTGAAAAGGTGTAAAAAAAACCAATTTTGGGACGTTTCCAGGGCTAACGTGCATTCAGCTCTGCATCACTCCTATTACCGCATCACCGTCCTGTTACCGCGATCGCGACTGTTACTACATTGTTGGACTATAGTTTAATTATGGGTTTAAGGAAATAAGCCGCACGGATTCTGTTTTGAGACTAAAAAATTGCTTTCCTTTTGTTGATGCCATTAACCTTAAAGTAGAGACAACAAGAAATTTCAATCATGCAACACAATCCACACAAAATGCTATAATTAGGGTTGCACATAGAATGCTTTGACACGAAAAGTAATCTAAACTAGTTAAAATAAGGTCTGGAAATTTTCAAGACCGGACCAATTGTTGACATCAAAAGGAACTTGAAATTCTTTAAACGGCTTGGTCCAGTCATATTTATGAATTTAATTTATCAAATCTTAATTTTTTTAATAAAATGATGGCTAGAAAAAGTGCTTTAAGAGAATATTAACCTCGAGGTAAAAAAAGAAAGACGGGAAATACAGGAGATAGAGAAAGAAGTGAAGAATAAACCAATCATCTCTTGTATTTACTTCACTGCAGAGTTTACATTTTGCTTCTGCATTACCAATGAAAATTTCCATCTTTTTGGTCATAAATATAATATATTAATCATTGCAACTGCCAAGTACTTATACGCAGTAGCCGCTAAGCTAATATTTGTTTTTGCATGTGTTGTGACTTGTGAGAAAATGTAGTCCGAATTTTGAATAAAGCAATGAGCCAATGGTAATCAACTTGCTATAAATGTTGGAGTTTTGGTCCCAATTACCTAATAATATAATGGGATATTCTACATGTTAGGCATAAACTTTTGCAAAAGGCCAATGGTAGCAAATCTTAAAAAAGCTCCACAAAATAGCATTGTACTTTTGAAATTTAAATTGCCGTAAGATTAACGTCCAAAAAACGTTAGATTATACGTTAAGTTGTGAAATTATGTTTTTAATCTTGTATTCTTCTTCATCCATCTTATTCTTCACTCCTCCATCCTGAAACATTACCAAATGATAAATCAAAAACAACATTTTCAATGAGAATCTTCACTCATTCTCTTTCTGTGTATTTTTGTTTTTAGGACTAAATTTGATTTTCAGGAATATGTTTAATTTGAACCCTTGCTTAAAATTTGTTGTCACTAGTAATGTTTTTGGTGATTGTGTATTTTGGAGCATAATTGTTCTTGATTAGTACCAATTTATATTAATTTTTGTGGATATGGAGACTACATTGTGGGGTTTTACGGAATGCGTCATTCTGGGTTTTTCCAAATATCTTATTTTTATTAATAGTATTGCTTTCTTGATTAGGTTTCAACTTGAGATAATGGGGTACTTAATTGCAGTCACAAGAACCAGAGATATACACGGGCATATGTGAACTTCAATAGTCTTGGTGATGTTTTCGAGTTCGCTGAGTTCTTTAATGGCCATGTATTTATCCATGAAATGGGTAACTTTACTTTTGTATGCTCAACGGAGTATACTTGTGCTTCTTTTTGTTTTTTATGTTGTAGTTGTGAATGAATTAAATTGTTGCTTTATGTTGTTTAGGGACACAATATAAAGCAATAGTGGAGTATGCTCCTTCTAAACGTGTTCCTAAGCCTAATGCCAAGAAACATGGTCAAGAAGGGACTATATACAAAGGTTAGAAGAGTTCAAACTGATGACATGTTCTTGGTTCATTCTCATTGAAAATGTTGTTTTTGATTTATCATTTGGTAATGGTTCAGGATGGAGGAGTGAAGAAGAAGAACAAGATGGATGAAGATAGAAGAAGACAAGGGTAAAAACATAATTTCACAACTTAACATGTATAGTCTAACTTTTTTGGGCATTAATGTTACGGCAGTTTAGATTCCAAAAGTACAATGCTATTTTGTGGAATTTTTTTATTTGCTACCACTGGCCTTTTGCAAAAGGTCGTGCCTTCTATATAGAATATCCCTAATATAATTTTATTACATCATCTAAAAGTTTGATTTCATTAGATTAATACCACTAATAATGTTAGAATTGCAAAAAATCTGTCACATGAGAGTCACTCAAACGACCTTCTAAGAATGCCAAATTCCCTCCCTTAAAACTAGAACATTTTGTTTCTCTAAAAGTTAGGAACACACTCACAAGAGAAAGCTTTTAGCTCCTTCAATCTATGCTACATGGACTCGGGTACGGGTACGGGTATCGGATACGGGTGTGGATCCGAGTGTCCGGTACGTCAATTTTAAAAATTTGGGATACGGGAACATTGTCCTGGTATGGGACATGGGTACGCAGATACGGCAAAATATAAAAATATATATTTTAAATGAAATTAAAAATAACTCGATAGTCAATAAAAAAAGAAATAAATAAATACATATTCTAAATGGGTTGAAAAGTTAAAGTCTAAACCTTGTAACAGGCTAACAGCTGTTAAGTGATTAAAAAAGTAGTAATATGTCTGTCAAGTGTCAACTTTACACGATTTAATAAATAAAAAATAAATATTAAAATAAGGAAGTAAGAGAGGTACTTCCTTTTCCGCTTTTAAGTAGTAGGTCAGTGGTTTTCTCTTACTCTATTAAGAGAGAGAAAGGATTTCAGGGACAATTCACATCAATTTATAAATCATGTGTGAGAAAGTGTTTCAGGGAAAATAAAATCACTTTGGCAACCAAAAGCCCCAAATTCCATCCTCGAGACTGTAAAGTTGAAGCTCTAAATTTCAAGATTAGGGTTTAGAGAATTGAACCCTAAAAATGGCAGCACATTATTAATCTCTTTCTCAAATCCTTGTAACATTGTGCCGCACCCATGTTCATTCCAGTGTACCGGATCCGTATCCAGCACTGGTATCCGTACCTTTGAGCCGGCGAAATTGGAGAGTCTGAGTAACATAGCCTTCAGTAGAGCAACACAAAAAACTTTGAAAAACTTTATTTCTAATTCTCTTGCCCCCTTCATTAAATAGAAGGCAACATTATTCATACTCCCAGTGTTTCTTTTTAGTTGACTACTTTTACTTTTTGAATTGCTTTTTTACATTGTCTACTTTGGAAACTTGTGGGAGACGGGGAGGCCCTTAGCTGGAATTCTTACTTCCACAAGAAGATTGTTAAAAAAACATACAATAAGACCACTCTTAGTTTTAAGAGGCGTGAGGCTCACCGATGCACAAAAAGGTCCTTACAAGGCAAAGGCGCGGGCATTTTATATGCGAGACACACAATTTCGCTTAAAAGCTCCAAAATCAATTTCAAAACATATCTAAAACGTAAACGTTAAAACAACATGAAATTCATATTATAATAACATATAAGTAAGCTAAACACTACCGCAACACATAACGTCATACTACAACTCGATAAATAGATAACATAGTCTTGATTAACAAAAGACATAAAAACTAAAACAAAGACAATGGTAAAGAAAGAAAAATGTGGTTCTTGATGTTTGAAACTTTTGTGAGACACTAAAAGAAACACTTAAAATCTAAATCAGAATCATACGTCGAGCAGGGAACATGACAACATTTCAAGGTTATTAGGAAACACTTCTCGCTCTATTTTTTCTTTGGGGCAAGAAAAGGGGTATAATTTTTCTTTCCATTCACTAAACAACTATGAATTGAGGTTGTTTCAATAATACCGGCACACACGAGCAATGCGAGGCACACAAAACGGCACGCCGCCTAGACTCAAGGAGACGTTAAAGTGGTCGCCTCTTAGCGCCTCACACCTAGCTTTTTAAAACATAGGGACCACTCTCGTGGTTATTTTGTAACCACTTTCTTTATGCACACCAAAATCAAACAAGTACTTTTCATTACATAATCTTATGAACAGTAGATTAAGAACCTGGTATAGAGATATCTGCCACTTCATCCAATGCCTTGCATACAAGAGTTGTTGTTCCTTCTTCACATAATGCATCAAATGCGGCAAAAAATGATGTAACCGACTTCCTACATAATAATAATGATCACTAAAATAATATCATAACTAAGCTGTCAATTACACGTCTAGGGTGATCCCCCATAGGTCACTACAATTTAAAATTATTGTATACTGAATGAATTTTACTAAATGTATGAATTTAACAAAATATATATTAATACTTTCTCCTTTGACATGATTTTTGGATAGAATAGCATCGACTAACAACTATTATTAAGTCAATCAAGTCAATCAAATTTTTTGCTTCCCATAAATTCATTAAATTGATTTGAATATTTGGTTGATTTGTTTAGCACAGTTATTAATAGTTACTATGATGAATAAATTAAGTAGATTTAAATTGCATATTTGTTTGCATTTATATTGCAAACGATTCAAAGGCATCTTCTAAACAACTCATTCTTCATGAATATTCCAGAAATCCAACTCGTTCAATTATTTGAATAAATCTAGGAGTTCATGTGATGATGGATAATCGTGATTCGTGACTTAACTAGTTGTGCGACAAAATAAGAAAGGCCTATGAGAACTTAAAAATTTAGCTTCCTTTATCAACTATGGGGAAGCCAAAACCAGAAGAGGGGCCCTTCATCACACTCAATGAAGATGATATACTAGATTTTAAAGTCTTGAGATGCTAGAGAAAAGGAAGAAAATAAAATCCTTCATTAGAAAACAAACAAGGCAATATGATGTTGCTGGAAATCACGTCGAGTGAAGTTTAAATGTTTGATATCAAATCAATTTGGGTAGAGGTTTAATGATTGGATCTGTCTACCAGCTTCGAGAACTTGTTTTGATTTTTGAAACTAGATAAGTGGTTCTTCAAATCAAGACACTTTGATGCGCCTTTTTTCAACCTTGGTGTTGTTTGATATTTTTGGACAAGGTAATTTCTAGATTACACCTATTCCATCAAGTATTGAATAGGGATTTGTTCAATTCCCCAATGGAATTTTTTTCTCTCATCTTCATCGTCCTAAAGTAATTTTTTTCCTCATCTTCATCTTGGTAAAGCTTTAATGGTGTCAGCATCTTCATCTTCAAGTCTTCAACAAACAAATTAATGGAGCTTTAATGGAGCTTCTCATCTCTTCTCCTCATCATCTATATCTTCAAGACTAAATGACAATCAATAAGTTCCATTCCATGGTTGTTAATTTCATCTTCTTTAGTGCTTATCATCTCTTCTTCAACCATATTCCTGCTACAGTCAAAGAAACAATAAACATAGCAATGGTTGAATGGGTCTTTAGATCTCGTGCAGCTTCCACAGCGGTGTTAACACGAGCTTTAATGGAAGAAGTATAAGAATGACAATTGTCTTTGCGAAGCTATGTCGTGCATGTGTGCAATCCATTGTATGACCAAAATGAGGAATCTGAGTAACATAAGTTCTGATTGATATTTCATGATTTATGCTGATATTTGGCGGTATGGAAACCACATCATCCCCGATAGCGCATCATCATGTCCATTACAGTGACCATTACCGCATTTTTGCACTATGGACGTAATTAAGGATAAAACTAGTTGGAGACGTCATATTTGTTTCCTAGAATTTGGTTAGTCACTTACGCCTACATCAATAGCGTAAAAACATGGCCACATCGCATCACATCAACCGCTTTGTAAAGGTTTTCAAAAAACAAAACAATATTTCTTTATAATTTGTCTTGCATTATCGCATTTTTACACTATGCCCACACCTATGTCACATATGCCTTGTTATTAGTTTTGGCTTTTACGATTGCTTTTATATTTCTTTCGTCGTGTTATTTGCCTTAGTTTTTATCTTGTATTGCATTGTCATGTTTGTTTGTCTTGTCTTATCTTATTTGTTTTCCTTTCTAGTCTTTCTCGAGCCGAGTGACTCTTTGGCCACATCCTCCTTTATTAGTATGGCTTACCGTCTTCCATCCCTCCCCACCCCTAACTCTAATCATAGTTACTATGAGCGAAGTATGATGATGATAATGATGTTGACGACTTCAATATAAGAGGGAAATGGTCAGATTAATTTAAATGGTGTCCTACTCTATTCAAGTTCGTGATCATGAGGTCCTACTCCATTCAAGTTCGTGAGCGTGTGGATGAAACACCCTAATTTCCTAAACAAAATTTAAACCTGGTGGCAGGAATGCCATGAAAAGGATGGGAAGGATTGAAGCAAGGTCATTACTGGTCCTAGACAAGGTAGGCATTTTCCTAGAGTCTAGAGCTAAAAAGAGGCTCAATACTCTATTTGCAATTTATGGTTATTTCTTTTATCAATGAAGAAGTATAAGACACTTCTAAATTTACAATGATAATAATAATAATAATAATAATAATAATAATAATAATAATAATAATAATAATAATAATAATGATGATGATGATGATGATGATGAAAACAATAACAATAACAGCAACAACAACAACAACAACAACAAAGCAAAAGCAAAAGCAAAAGCAAAAGCAAAAGCAAAAGAAACAAGAACAAGAACAAGAACAATAACTATAACAATAACAACAACAATAATAATATAGAAGTCCGATTCTTCTATTTTACCAAACATCCATTAAGTGACTATAATTAACCCTCTATAGAGAGGGTCTATTTCTTTCATTTCTCCTAGGGCCCATAAAATGTCAGAAACGACACTAGATTCAAATTCGAGAAAAAGTTTTAATTCCTTAAAACTAAATTGAAAGAGTGGAATCTTAAGGTTTTTGGCATTGTTTGTGATAAAAGGAAGGCTCAGCATGAGACATAGATGATTTAGAATTCAAGGAAATGGAAAATGATCCTTATCCAGAAGGAATCCAACTAAAGGGAGAATTTGAAGAACGAATAGAACCACTTTAATCTCTTAGAAGATAGAATGCCGCAGAAAATGAAAGTTAGATGGATTAAGATTATTCCAGGGTAAATTTCTAAGGAACAAAGGGCCTTTGTTAAGAGTACACAAATTTTGAATGCGGTTGTGGTTGCATGTGAGAGAGCGGGATTTTTGAAGGCAAAAAGTAAAAAGCGAATCATTTTCAAAGTGGATCAAAGCTTGTCTTGATACTCATGCTTCTTTGTAGTGATTTATAGTCACTCTTGTGATTGGTTCAACACTAGGGACCTTAGACGGTTGTCCTTTATAATTCTGCTTGGTTGTTGATTACTGATGGTTGGTCTTTATAAGGTTTGAAAACGGGGTGAATATTGGTAGAAAGGACGTGTGTATCACCCGCTTACAATATTCGGATGAAAACATGCTATTTGCCGCTCTACGAAAAATTTGGAGACACAAAAGGTAATATTAAGTTTTGAAAACACTATGGAAGGGAAAGAAAAAGTAAAGATAATAAAAGAATAAATAAAGATTCAAAAGGGTATGGGAAAGGAAAAAATGTGTATTACCTAGAAGGATTGTACACAGTTAGGGATGGTAACGGGTCGGATCTAGATTGGGTCCAAATCCAGATCCAGATCTATTTTCATATGTAAAACTCGAATTTGGATCTGAATCCGCATGTCTAAATTTTCAAGACTCGAATCAAATCCATGGATACTGTAAATTCGAGTCCAAAACGGCTCCAACTTATTTTGGCATGTTTGATTTAAATTTTGCATCGAATTGAGATTGCGATAGTTACATTCGTTAACTAATGATAATAATATATATAACTACACAATCTATTGTCCAAAATAACATTATACACCTTAAAATTGTTCTGAAAATACCCAACTAACAATTTGTTCATCCATAATCTGGTTCGATGAGAAGATCGAGATTACTTCTATATAGTACAAATAAAAATTAAAACAACAATGTATAAAACCCACAAGTTATAAAACCCACAAATAAAAATTAAAACAACAAATTAAATCCCACAATCCCCTACTCTCGTCCGAAGAATGAAACAAGAATAGGAGAATAGCGCAAATTATACTAGGAAGTGTTCAACAAAACCCACAAGTTACAAGATCTATCTCATCTCATGGAAGAAAAGAAAAACTTAGCCACAAACTGAGCCAAAAATCTAAATTGTTTTGTTAATGGATGGATGATTATACCTCAGAGCCTGGAATTTAAATTCAATTTCATTGCAAGGAAGCAATTCTATTTATCTTGAGATTAATAACAACATGATAACAATATTGCAATTGCTCAGAGGAAAGAGATAATTGTGGTGGTTGATTGAAATCCAACCATTAGGGTGAGTCAGAAAGATACGTAGAGAAAGATGAAGTTAAAACTGAATTAATGTTCAACAAACACGCCACAAGGAGTGGGGGCTTGGGGAATGGGACTTGGGGAATGAGAAGTGAAGACTATGGTTTGAAATTTGAAAGGGAATTTAGGAATTTAGGTTTACAAATTACTAAAGAATGGGGAGTGGGGTCGTTTAAGGCTTAGTTGGGCTTTGGGTTGTATAGTAAATGCAATTACCTAAAGGCATTTTAATAATAACAACGGTTCCTAAGGATCCACGGGTCCGATTCTGGGTTTTTTTTGAGACTCGATTCCAGATCCATCAATTTTGAATGGATCCAGACCTCTTTTAGGACCCTGACCCGCAAGAACATATTCGGATCCGCGGATCCAGCTAGGTCCAGTTGTCCAGGATCCATTGCCATCCCTATACACAGCAATAAAGTGAGAGAGAGAGCGTAATGCAAGACTGGAAAAGTTGTGACGAGAGAAAAATAAAAAAAAAAGATTAGTATGTCGTATATATATAATACTAAATCTTGCATTGGGTAATATAGGCTATAACTGCAAAAATGTATTTACAAAGCCAAAAAGAGCACAGTCACTTGCAACTTTAAATCAATTCAGCTTTGGATATATTGATTGAAGAGGGATAGAAAATAGAAATTCCTTCCTCTCATATTTCCCTTCTCTTTTACTGCCAGCTCCCCAGTACCATTACCAAACAAATAATGAACAGTTTCTTCTCTCATTTCCTACATATTATCTTATCCAAACATTGTGTGAAGGTCGAAAAAAGCCAAAAATGCATGGGATGCAACAGAAAATCTACAGAAAGCAACGCTCAACTCAAGATTGTATCACGTCAATTGATATTAGGAAGTAAACCGAACTAATCAAACAAAAACAATAGTTTACTAATTACCTTGTAGAGAACAGCCAAATATGGTTCGTTGGAAGCCTCCATTTTCGACACAAAGCAATTACTTCAGGAGTAGAATAAAACTTTGGTTTACCGTTTCCCAATTCTGTGACAGCAGTCACCACAGCTGCAAAAGCAACAGAAGAAAAGCATCAGGCAGCTGCAGTACACTAGGCAATCTTAAATAATTGTGTTCACTTCTTGTTCTTACTTGCATATGGCCAACATTAAATGTTTTAAACAGTATGGCCAGTCAATTCATAAGATTGATTCCCAATTTAGAGAACATTCCCCTTAAGTAAGGGCAGCTTTTAGAGGTTTTGAACAACAGGTATTGACCAATCGACAAGGTAAATGTACTTTTACTATTAGTAAATAGGTATCCCTTCCCTAAGCCAAGCACTCCAGACTGAATACCGAAAATCTTAAAGTAAAATTTAATATGAGTAAAGCAGTGTATTGCACCATAATCATCAAGCGGACGCTGGCCATGATCACCCAAGACAGCAGTTACCAGTTCCATTGATATGCACATTCGATTTTTCTGACAAATCAAAATTTTACAACAAACTATCACATAATCTGGGTTTACGAAGGTAAAAGTCAAAAATTAAAAGAACCAAAAATAAAACAAAATAAAATTACAATAAATACAAATTTTTCACAACGTTCATTTCACAACTCAAGCAAACATCAAATTTTATATAAATCTTTAACAGTTTAGATATTGCTGGAAAAAATGAGGCTTGATAGCTATCAAAATGGTGTATGGAAGGAAACTTCCACAACAAAATCTTTTATCTTGCGTTATTTACAAGTCATTTAGATTACAACCTTCTTATAACACGTAATTTAAGGTTAGAATTTTTCCCCCATGTAAAAGCAATCGCAAACACGTTTTCTTTTAGAATTCTTCTCTAACCAATCAAGTTATTCAAAAGCATAAACAATGCCTCTTTGATCGATAGAGCTACAATTCACACATTAAGTTCAAGATACACAAAAAAGGATGGTCCAAACTACAATTGTTTAAGGACGGGTAGTGAATCGGGTAATTCTTTAAAAATCTACCCGCGGGCTCAAATATTCAAAAGCCCGCCCACATACTTATTTGTTGTTTTTTCGTTTAGCGTGTGACCTGCGAGTAAGCGGGCATTTCTTATATAAAAATTAAAAGAGAAATTACACATGGTAGCATCGAGCTTTCATGAAACACTAGTGATAGCATTTTTGTAAGATTTTTCCACATGGTAGCATCCAGTTTATGCCTTATCCAACTGCCGTAGCATTTTTCGTTAAATTCTTGTCAATTTCCGTTTAATTCACCATTTTGACGTTTCTACCCTTATCAAGTGTTGGTTCTTGTCTTTGTAATTTGCCCTAAGCATTTGAAAACGTTGATAAATTAAATGGTGAATCAAACGTCAAAATGGTAAATTAAACATTTGAGAGCATAAAAATGATTTAAGGCAAATTATAAAGACATGAACCAACGCTTAATAAGGGTAGAAACGTCAAAATGGTGAATTAAACGAAAATTGACAAAAATTTAACGGAAAATGCTACGACAGTTGGATAAGGCATAAACTGGATGCTACCATGAGGAAAAATCTTACAAAAGTGCAACCACTGGCGTTTCATGAAAGCTCGATGCTACCATGTGGAATTTTCCAAATTAAAAATGCAATACAAATTATAAAGTTACACTTAATAACAATTAAAATAATACAATATATTGTCCAAAATACTCCAAATACATAAAAAGTCTCAAAACACTCAAATTACATAATTATAAACATTATGTTGGATGATCCAACGAAAGCAATGTTGCGATCATCGATTATCATCATCTTACTACGGAGTGATGTAGACAATAGATGAATAGACTAGAGTACAAATAGGAGTATTAAACTAAGCTGAGTAATTATTATTTAATGAGTAATATAGACAGTAGATGAGTAGACTACAGTAACTTAAAAAATAATAGAATTATCATTTAATAATTAATATATTAAACTAAGTAGGCAGGTGGGTATACACGCGGGTATATTTTAGTGTCGTTACCCGTCCATTTATCTTGGCGGGCATTTTTTTTTTGAAAAACATTTTTTATTCCGCCCATTTTTCAAGCCGAGTGGGTCGAGCCTGGCGGGTTTACATTCATCTTTCCAATATTCTCTCATTACATTAACAAAAATAAAGCAACTGTTGAACTTTTTTCAATGGTTTTTCCTTAAGAGTAACATAATGACTTCGGCATATTAGAACGAAAAATAAAATCAATTTAGTTAGCAACTATAAAAATGAAAGAACTACTCCAATTCTGTTAATCAAGCAATCAACTACACTCTTGAGCAGACCTTGATAGACGAATCCATTTCGGTTTTAAGCTTAAACTAAGCCCATGTTCAAGCTTAACCAAATCCAGGCAAGAGTCTCCATTTTCTAAATTCGTATTCAATATGACCATGCAATCTTTTGAGCCAAGTCAACCTCGGCTTTAAGTTTTTTAGCTGAATCGTGATCAGAAATACTCATGGTCAAATAGCCTCATTTACTCCCCAACCTTTACGAATAACCATATTTAATTACTTTATTTTATATGCATAAGAAATTCTAAGCAAAAAAACGCTCAAGAGTTCCCTCCTTGTTGTTTGATGTATGATGCACATCTATTGGAACTAATGAATTCTACCTCAAAGAAACCTAAACCAGAAGAAAATGAAAAAAAAAAAATTTGATAAACAAATATAGTGAGAGAAAACTTTTTCCAACACTAAATTATGAAGAATATGATTAGCACCAATATTACTTATGTGCCTAAACTAGCTATTTAGAAAGTGCTTGGCCTGATGGAAAATTGTTTCATAGTTATCTAAAAACCCATAAAAATAAAGGCATGTTAAGTTGGAGGATTTGTTGCATTGCTATAAATAACATTGTGGCAGTGATTTGATATATGACAACAATGGGCTTATTTAATATACATAAAATTTCCTAGTTTAAGTCCATTATAATTTTTAATAGCAATCTAGAGTCCCAAAATCCTACAATCATTTTTCATTAAACTTTTGTTGATCAATAAGAAACATATTTAAAATTTTAGGAATTCATTTTAGAATCACTACAAAAAAATGGTCACATAGAAGATCCTAAAATAAAATGCTTTTATTCTAGCCACTTTAAGTTGATACTATTTTCATAGACCAAAACATCAATATTATACACATGCTTAATACCAATATGCAAATATATAGATTAGAGATGACGGAGTTCGGTGTTGCCTTTCTTTGAACCATGGTAAGGAAGAATGCCAAGACCTTGAGTCCAAGATGTAGAACACTCAATAACCGAGCTAACACCCCACTCTCTTCTTAAATCAATATGGAAAAAGCACATGCTTTCAAATATTAACTGTGTCATACTGGTTGTTAAGGAGAGGAAGTTGATAACATATGAGAGGAAGAATAGTAGAGTGAATAATAAGGCTTATAAAGGTTGTTAGGCCACTTGTACATCCTTGTTATATTTTGTCATTTCTGTTATAATAATTGGGGTTGAATTGTACAGATGTCCAAAGTAGTTAGGAGGTCATGTTTGGCTATATAAAGCCATTCCTCTTGTCATTTGTAATATCTGATTTGGAAGTGAGTAACAAGATTGGAGTGAGGCAGGCTCGAACGTTAAGAAAACATACACTAACATTTTGTTCTTGTCTTCTACGAGGGTGCTTGGTTTTTCAGTTCATAACAAACCGTCGAGTCAACTTGAACATGCCAGTATATTTGGCTTCACATACCATAAAGTCAGATAACATGCAATTGCAAATATTAGTATAGCATATTCCTCGACTAATCCAGGCCCAACAACCACTAGCTAATTCTCTTCATTTACATCATAGTCCTCTTAAAAGCCCAAAAACTGAAGAAACAACAAATCAATAACAAGAAGTAACATTGTTACAAAGCATTGTAAGGCAACACATTGTAGCGTGAGTGTATAAAAAGATCATTTATCCCTTTATCACAAAATAATTAGCACCATGTACCCGTTGAACAAACAATAACCAAAAAATACAGCTCCAAATTGCTCTTTATGCTAAGGCCTAAGATTCAATCTTACTTAAGTAAGCTTTACGCAATCATTTCCTTCTACCCAATGCTCCAATATGCAAACATTATTATTAAGCTGCAGCCCATTGTATTTGCCACTTACAAAGAGGTCATATGATAAAATGTTGTGTGCAGCAAAAGCCACTTAAAAGGCACAAAAGAGGTCAATTGGCAAGATGACATTCATAAATATGGAACATTAGATACTGAAAAACCTTCACCAGCCAGAGACAACCAACTCACCTCAAGAAAGTCGTTGAATTCTTCCTGCTTTTTGCTTGCCTGAGTACCCCAAGCCTCTCGAAACATCCTTCCAAGAACAAAAACACCAACTGCAGTGTATCTGCACCACCATAACAAGACAATTATGTCGTATATACTTAATGTAAACTTAGATATGTCCCTAATAATGTTGGTACCATCCAAAAAATAAGAAATGGTACTTGGACACGACTAAAGGGAAGAAGAACCCTAGTTTAAATTGATGATAAAAATTATTGTATTGCTAATGAGGAATTAGAACATTCATTCGTTGAAAAAGAGGAGAGTGGAAAGTTATACATCACTGAACATCAACCATGGTTGTTTTGCTTTCTCTCACTTACTTTTGCATGCCACATTCTCCCAAAAGATAAAGCTAACCCATTATTTTAAACGGAGAAAAATAAATTGAATACATGAGAGAGAGAGAGGGAATTGCAACTGCGAATTGTTATCCATTATTATGTTAAGAGGAAGCCGGTAAACACAATGCAAATGAAAAAGGAGCAAGTCTTCCACGTCATTATTTTTTGCTCCTTGGTTTTAAAAGGCGCATGTGAGGCGCCTAGGTGTGACGCGCACCAAGGCAACCAGAAACACGCCTCGGAGACTCAAGGCGCAGCGCAATACAAGAGGCAAGGAGTGGCGCGCATCGTGCACCTCGTGTATGGATTTTTTTTTTTTTTATTTTTTTTTTTTGCTTTTTTTAAGTTTCAGGTGCTAAAATACTTGTATTTGCTTGATCTATTGGATTACCCTTAAAGAAATACTCTTTCCGTTCCTTAACGAAGTTCCCACAAGAAATGTTCACGAAAAGTAAGAAAAATAAAATCTTTTATATGGTGGATATATTATTTTATTGAATAATAAATTTGATGGAAGAAAAGTGAAAACCATAAACATTAAAAAATACTCCCTCCAATTCAGAGTT
This sequence comes from Amaranthus tricolor, assembly GCF_026212465.1. NCBI lineage: Eukaryota > Viridiplantae > Streptophyta > Magnoliopsida > Caryophyllales > Amaranthaceae > Amaranthus > Amaranthus tricolor. The sequence continues at coordinate 14,723,789 of NC_080047.1, forward strand.
AATGTCCTATTTGCTTTTTGGACACTATTCACATTTCACTCTTAATTTGTATTTAATTCTTAATCTATAAATTTAAATATAGTCAGTGGGATCTTGTTTGATTCGTCTCAATGTAAAGGTTCTTGATATGAACTTTTTATAATTTTTACTTATGCACAATTAGAGATATTATGGATTGAATAAGTGCATTGGCAAATATGCAAAAAGCAAATTAGACATTAGCTCTGAATTGGAGGGAGTATTAAAAGATAGTTAGTGGAAAAAATATGGGATCACAACTATTAAAAAATGTTTTTATAAGGTTAGTGGGAAATATGTGAGAACCATAAGTAATATAAAAATGTTAAAATGAAGTTAAAGGAAGATATGTGGGGACAATAAGCATTATTAAAATATTAAAATGCGGATGGACAAGGTTAATATTATCCTAAATTTATGATAAAAATACAAAGATTGTTTATGAGAACAACAAATGAAACAACCCAAAATGGTAAATGGGAACAACTTTATGGAATAAAGGTGTAGTTGTTTATTTGATTTTAGAAGAAAGAAAAAAGCCCCTTTCTTGCCCTAGCCAAAGTAGATGAAGATATGTTTCTCTTTCACAAGTGTACCATCATTCTTAACCAGGTATTCTTCTCCCCTTTTCTTCTTTGTTCTATGTTCTCTTTATTCTTCTTTTTTCTTTCTGATTTTGATAGCTTCTCTCTCTTTTAGTTTGCTTCTTCTTATTTTATTTTATAATGCTTGGATTTTTTTTCTTTTTTTCTTTTTTATACTTCTATCCTATCTTTTATTACAATGATTTATTTAATCTCTTTTGTTTTTTACAAATTACTCAAAAGAATAATGATAAAATATGGTGTATGTGACGAGTGGTTTAATTTAATTACTTAATTTTCTGCCCATTTTGTTATAGTAATCAAGTCTTAGCATATAATTTTTTTTGTTTGTGCTATCATTCAATTGTTTGTGCTTGTTTTGATAACAATGTAAAATGATTTACAGCCTAAACAATAATTTCATCAACTTCAACTGCATCTTCATACCCTTTGGATCATGCAAGAGAGTATGGTCAACTTAGAACTATATTATCTTATCACTGAGGGGTGGAGCAAAGTATTCCAGGCCTAATTTGTTTTTTATATATTTCTAAACTTGGGGCCTTGTATAATTAAAAAGAGAGATTTTCTTAAACTAAAATATATACTCAACACAAATATATTTTTAAGTACTATAATTAAATAAAAAGTCAACACAGTTTCTAAAAACATTAATATTAGTTTTATAAAAATAACTTAAATTAATTTATTAAAATTAAATCTCCATCTCTAGTTTTAAGAAAGAAGAGAAAAAAAAAGTAATGGGTTAATGGAAAATAATTAAAAAAAAGTGTAAAAGTTTAAAGGATTGAAAATTAATTAATTAAAAAAATAAAATGTTGATTATTTTTAGTGGTTATTGATGTTTAATGAATGGTTGAAAATTAAATGAGATAAGAGAATATGTCTGGGGTTAAGAGAATTGCTTTGGAAATAGATAAAAGAAAGTAGAGAAAAAAATATAATTGATCCTATGACCATTGACCATTGAGCATTGATATATTAAGTAAAACCCCCACCAACTACTCTACCTCATTAACATGTTACTTTAATATGATTTTAATTATATGAGGCCTTTTATGTTTGGGGGCCCTGTGCACTTGTGCACCCCGCACCCCTAAGAACCACCCATGTAATGATATAAATTCCAAGTTGTTTTAAGAACTAAATATGTTTTAAAATTGATTTTGGAGCCCTTTAGCAAAATTGTGGGCCTCGCATATGAAAAGCTTACACCTTCGTCTTACGCCTTCCACCTCGAAAAAAAAGACCTTTTGCACCTCGGTGCACCTCGCGCCTCTTAAAACTAAGTTTGCGTTGACCACCTTTACTTTCCTTTCTTTGATTTTTTTTTTCTTCTTTTTCCATTTATAAATATAGATTGTTAATAGATTATTCTTTTATGCCTCTCATTTCTACTAGGCCAAAGATATATACTTCTTTCTTTTCAAATGATAACAAACTATATTACAATGGCTCATCAAATCATATGAATTTCTTATTAATGTGAAGTTATAGATGATGTAGCAACCAAGGATCAAGGAGAATAATCTCTTTGTAATTACTAAAAACGTTAAGATCGTACAATCTGACCCTCCCGAACCTCATCTAAGTGGGAGTCAGTTAATGACATTGAGGTAATGAAATGGATGTTTTATGTTTTAGGGTTTTCCCGAAAAAAGATTTTTATACTTTATTACCCAATTATATTATTATGTACTTTTATATGTTTTTCAATTAATTAAATTAAAATAATTAGTAAAAAATTTGTACATGTACACACTATCGTTTATGTGTCAAAACTACATATCTTGGACAATGTCCATCATGTTCAAAGAGTCAAACACTTGGACACATAGGTAACAAAGCTCACGCATACTAACTGAAAGTGCATCTCTTTCCTATGCCAAATTTAGATTCACACCAAGTACAAGCTATTTATGTTATTATTTTTTGGAAAAAAATAGATGTATGAAAAGGTACATAGTAAACATATTGTCAATCTTTAGCAGCTGATTAATGGCAAAATGAATTAAAAAACTTCAAAATTATATCCATTTTAAAAATAACTATGCTCTTACACTTCACATAATTGTGAATGATATCACAATTTTGCAAAATTAGAAGAATATTATGATTTCACAACTTGATTTGCTAGTCCATATTTCACTTCGAGGTAGATTCCAATTCTAATAAAATATGGACAGCGCAAATATTGATCAACCATTTCAAAAACATTCATATAATAATCCTCATGGCCTCATGTCGAGCATGCCAAGTCATAGAATGCAAAAGAGAAAATATCAAGTTAGTGCCTGTGCCCTGCATTTCATTTCATGTATTGTGGCACGGCCCTAAATTTATTTTCCTTCACTGGGCAGCAAAAGCCTATTGTTTCTTGTTCTTAAAAGAAAAAGTATAGGAGAGCATATTAGAATTCAATTGTCAAAAAAAGCAGCACACTAATAACAAGCTAAAAGGTAAAGGACATACATATTTCCAAAGCTATTCTTTGCATATGCTCCACCCTCATGTCCCGCATACATAAAAAGTGACCCTGAGTGCTTAAGAGATACCTGTATTAATTAAAAAACTTCAATAAAAATTAGATGCCCTAATTTTGACATCCTACAATTTGGCATGACAAGCATTGAATAATATTACAAAAATAAAGTGGAAAGTCATTCAATCCTAACCTCCAAGGTGGCAATGCCATTAGAAACCATTTCAATCATCCTTGTCCTTATCTGAACACAATTGATGTAAAAACATTTAGATGTAGGTATGTAAACTATGCATGTAACACGACAAATGGATATAATAAAATGAGTAGATATTAGTCAATCAGTTAATATAAATGGCGAGTAAGTTTCAAAGCCATATCACAAATCACACAACTAACAACCACAACATTCAAATTGTTCTATTAAAATTATATGATTGTGATGAATCACACTAAATTATTATGGAGACAGGAGCTTCTTGATGTCAATAAAAGCAACATAGCAACATCCCTACTGCCAAAGAAAGAAATCTCGAACGGCAGATATTGGTCAACGTCGTTTTGAGGAAATGCATTCAAAAACAAAACAAATTATGAAGATGAAAGAGCTAAAGGCTTATAGGAATATAAAGAGTAACATAAGTGGTGGAATGTATGATTATTGTTGAAGAAGGAAACTATTAAGTAACTACATGATGATGAATCGAGTTTGTATACTGACACTTTACTCGGAAAAAGCACTTCAACACCAAACTTTAAAGGCCATAAGTAATATTTTTCACATGAAAGAGGCGTTATGTTTAAACATTTTCTCCACTTAAAGTAAACCAATTGTAATGCAAGTATAGTTCTGAGTTTAATGAAAGGATCGAGTCCCCAAAACTTTTTAGGAAGTAACGGATTTTCTAACCTTCTTTTTCAAAGTAGGGATCAAGACTATATTTTAACCCCTATTTGCAGTTTACTGCACAATAAGAGGAACATAATATTATTTACTCCATCTCAACAGATTGAACATCATAGAGCTCATACCTAGATTTATTTACTAAAATTATAACTTTGCCAGACCTAGAGAGAGATCATTCAAAAACAAAATAGCTTCGAAATAGAAAACTTACAAAACCTTGCAGTGATAACCTTGGAAGATCCAAACAGGAAATCACTTAAACAAAAAATAGATTTAAAATGGACGTCAACCTTTGGCTGAGCGTGTCGCTGTTTCAAAACAATTTATGCAAAAATTGAGGAAACACCAAACGTGGAAATGTGAAATTGCTAAACAAGCAAACACTAAATCTCAACACACTCAATATTCAATCATGCTGCAAACACAGAGAAAGGCTCCTACTGATTAAAGTAAAGAGGCTCACAGCAGCTTCGAGTCCAGCACAAGCAGCTTAAGCTATAGTAGGCTTCCAAAACACAAAGAAGGAAAGTAGGCACGATGGAGATGGTGTGTCATGCAACAAAAAATGGTTGATACAAACTAAAAACCAAAAGGTCGTAATAATTCCCAAATTTAACATAAAAGTAGCTAAGTTTTAATATATTTTAGTATTATAACTATTAATAAAATTTTGAGGTACAATGATAAGGAAAGTTTTAGTATTGTATGGGGTTAGAGATTCTAAGTTTTCTTTTGCTTCATATATTTCTGACTCCCTTAACTCTTATTTTATGACTTCGCCCTAACTTAGAACGCACAAACAAAATCCTAATAAAGGGTAAGGTTGGTATAATTTGTGTCGCTAAAACTAGCATAAAAAAGCAACAAAACCAACTAAGAACAAGTAATATTCCTAAAAACCAAAAGGCAGCAATCATAAGATTAAAAAAATTCATTTACTTGGTATTCTACAAGTGCACTCAGACAACATTAACAGGGAAAAACAAGTAAAAGAATACCTCCTGATCAGACTTTTCATTTTCGAATTTTGGATAGAATGTCGCTCTTATTTTGGCATGTGCATAAGTAGTGTTGTCAACAGTGAAATTATCATACATTTTCGAGTTGAATAATGCACTAAGAGGAATGTTGGTCTTATCACTTCTAGCAGAATCAACTTCCTTTGTCTTGACTTCGTAGACAGGAGCAGTTCCAACAACACTAGTTGTTATTGAAGATTTAGGCTTCCAAACCTCCTTCTGAGTAGGCACTGCAATCACATTTTGGACAGACTGTCCATTCGGCTCTGTCAAGCTTACCCTACTAAAACTGTCAATGGTGGATTCTGTATCAGACATTGATGATCCACCAGAAGTGGACTTTACTTTCCACATTTCCACCTTACTCTTTCCACCCCTTCCCTAAACGAATACCAAATTACAAAACAAATCAGCCAAACATAAATGCATAATAATAAAAAGGTATCCGCCTTTATAATCAAAGTAAGCGAGCTTGGTATTTCCAACTAATAATTATCAAGGAGTGTTTGGTTTGGGAAAAATTATTCGCCACATCTTCCGGAGTTTGGTTTGACAATGAAATTGAAATGAAAAAACTCTTGTGAAAAGTTTTTTCATCCTTCTCGCAAAATCACTCCAAAATCTAAAGGAATAAACTATCCTCTATCTATTCAATTTTCATCTCCAACATTTTCATTCAATCAAACCAAACTACAATAATTTGCATTTTCCATTGGATAATAGTTTAACCTGGAAGAATCCATGAATAAAACTTCATTTTCCGCCAAACAAATAGGTTAAGAAAACAGAAAGTTAGCGAATGAACAAGAATACAGTGTAGTGATAAACAAAAACAATTAGATAATCCAAAAGAATAGTAATTGAAAATTGATGGAAGATAAAATACCTTATTGCGCGGCATGATTGAAGAGACGGAAGCAGTACACTGAAGAGAGCGAGACGTTGACAAATTATGGTGGAGATGAAAGGGAAAGAAGAAGATCAAGTTTCTGGAATGAGATGAGAAAAATGGAATAAGCCTCTGTGAAGTTAACATTCAACACAGTAACGATTTTCGTTTAAGCCTTTATACTTGATAGGGTGTGAGAATAGGTTGTAGTCTCCTATATTTGGGGGTTGGAAAGGTATAGAGATTTCCAGGGGATAGTCAAAATCTAAAATGTTATTAAAACTGATCGCAAAGAGCATTTAAACCCAGCTTATTTGTAATGTTTTTCTTCGTATAAAGATGTTAGGTAGAAATGATATGGAAAACATGGTTAATAAATATATAAACAAAACCAGCATGGAGATATATTGACATACGCAATGGAAATCTTTAGTTAAATGATACGCAATTTCTAATATAAAATATGAATATCATCGGAGAACAACATATGATGTTCAGTCTTTAAATATCGGCAACTTGGATCAAGCACAATGATAAGTTTGTGTGTGCCTAGATTGTAGTAGCCCTTTTAATACTTTATTTAAGTGAGTGTATGCACAAATAACAAATCAACAAGTTAAAATAAAACAAGCATTGGATGACTCTGTGAGCATCATTCCTCGATTGTTACGTATGTGATGAATTCGATCACTGTATTAATACGTATCACATCATGATTTGTTAATACTTCAAGTAGTAGAAAAAGTTTCATTAGTAACTCCTATCCGTATCTTTTATCTTTTATTAAAATAGAAAATACAAATAATGCTATTTGTATCTTCTATTCTAACCGTAATAACTTGTATTTAGCTTGAAAAAGGATTGATAGACTACTCATACCAAAAAAGTGCATCTTCTTTTCTATAGAGCCCATTTGCTAAGAGCTCTATAGTTAAGCGTGCTTGGTGGGGAGCAATCTTAAGATGGGTGATCTCCTGGGAAGTTTTCTCGGGTGCGCACAAGTAAGGCCAAAATGCGCTGGAAAAACTTGTGTTGGTTTGAGGGGCTAGTCTACGCTCTCCATGAGTATTCACTGATGATCCGTTGGGCCGAGGTGTTACACTAACAACTGATACAAATAATCCTTATTTGTATCTTTTAATTAAACAAAGAATATATATAATATATTATATTGTTTGTAAAACAAAAGATACTAATAACTAAAATAAAAGCTAATTTAAATATTATTTTAATAATTTTTGATTTATTAGTTCACTTTTTTTGTTTAATAAACAACAATCAACTAATATATATCTAGCTAGATGAAAAGTAAAAAAATTAATTAATATTTTCTAAAAAGTTAAAGGACATTCTAAATATCCCAAACAAGACAGGATCCAAATAGGGCTGCGAATAAATTATACCCGTTTCCAAAAAAAAATAAAAAAATGCGTGCACTTAAGAAAGTCCCGATTAAAATTTAAATTTACCTGTGTATCAACTAAACTAGAAACTATTCCCAGATTATGGCTAAAAAAAAGAATAATTCCCACTTTGCATTTTTTGGGAAAGTATTTCCCACAATACCGTCCACGTGGAAAATTATTTTTTTTTTTTTATTTTTTCAGACAAAACCGCCACTTGAGATGGCGGTTTGCCTTAAGCACAAAAACGCCACATGAAGTGGCGGTTTGGTCAAGGCAAACCGCCATCTCAAGTGGCGGTTTGGTCCAGGTAAACCGCCACTTCATGTGGCGGTTTGCTTGTGGCCTGATTTTTTTTTTCTTTCATTTTAAAATAGTGAACGCAACATGCATTAAAGTAGTTTAATACCATCTATTCCATAATAATCAATTACGAACCGGCTTGTTTTGAAAAAAATAATTATGAAAATAATACAAAGATATATTACAATTATGGAAACTCATACAAGAAGTTCAAGTCATATAAGAATATACAAAGTTTGTTAAACTACAACCCCCGGCCCCTTTTGTTTTCTGCACCGGTGGATGAAGATGGTGTGAACTCGTCAACCTCCGCCATGACATTAAGAGCAGGAGCTCGTCGTTGACTAGCACGCTGATATGTGATAATCCTTTGCGGAGGCGATGGATGTGGAGGAGGAGTGTTGATGGAAGCCGGGGGAACGAACGGCGACATAGTAGCGGATGTCGATGGCGATCTGGAAGACCGACCTCGAGTAGATGAGCGCTGGCGACCTCTTGTGGACCGAGAGCTGGATCCTCCAGAAGAGCTACCTCGATGGGCTGAACTCCTTGGAGAAGGAGTGTGGAATGTGTCATCTACCTCGCCAATGACGGGTGGAGTCGGTATGAGGTACTCATAACCCGCCTGACTCAATGCATCGGTCAACGACGCGTTAATGGAGCCTAAGGTCTGAGAACATAGCCGATACCCCACGTCAACTGGCGATGTAGCGGCCCCTTGAATCGTGTCATTACATTGTATGAGCACCGATCGGATGCGCTCAGCCTGTTTGTTATCATTATATTGTTAAAAAGTTACTTAAAACTATTACTAATTGTTATGAGTGTTGAAAGAAAACGTACCAGTAACGTAGATGTCGGATGGTAATGTGATCCTGGCTGCGCAAATGCGGTGTTCGTTAGGCGTAATATGGAGATACGCCTGTACCAACTCATGTACATAGCAGAGCTATGACCTGTGAAGTTATCTCCTCCAACCAATCTAGATGCTCGGTCGTTCCACGCATCTACATGCGATCTATGTCGTACGAGGTAATTCTTGTCCCCAGTCCTCCGATCGATCGCATGTAGTTGAGGTTGGGTGTCACAGGCTTGCGGAATTACCTGCTCCAAACCGAATTGACGCATGACACGATCTGGGAGATGTAGCTCGACGATGTCAAAGCAAATAAGAGGACAACGCGATCTCCAAATCTCGTGGCCCGATGTACATATGTGCGGTAGAGCTTCCATCTTAGCCGCTGTGTAAGGCTGCCATGTCATCTGTAATAGAAATCAATATGCTTAGTAATGTATACAATTTATTCATAACTAATACAAATAGTAAATGTTACTAACCTGTTCATCCCGTTGTCGATCTAGTGCGTCCCTGTAGTAGACGAGAGTATGTGGGGAGTGGGATCTCGAAAGATATACGCGAAGCCAGCTGCAAACAAATAAACATTGATTAACATTTTCATCTATCATAAAATAGTGAAATTATGAATTTGAATAGTGAATTGAGTGTTGCTACCTTACTGCAAAAGGATCCATCCCGCGCCGATGCTGTGACCCTAATATCGGTTCAAAATCATCCGTGTCATCTTCCTGATCATGTTGCCCATCCGGTCGAACCGTCCGAATAATGGGCCTCCCTATATGAATGTGCTCCCATGACCATATCTGTAACAACATCAAGCATCCACCAATGTCCTTGGCACCCTTACGAGATGCTCGACATAAGTTACGATACAGATACGCTAGGGTAGCACTTCCCCAACTATACTCATCTACGCGCTCCAAGTCTCCCAGTAGAGGGAGATAGATCAACTGTACCGAGTCGCCGCTCTTGTCTGGAAACAAGATGCATCCAAACAGGTACAAGATGTAAGCTCGGGCATGTCTGTCAACCGTCACATCATCTTCATCATCCTCAAGCGCGCTAAAATGCTGTCGGAACTAAGTCAGCTTCAATGACGATCCAACGATGATCTTCGGCTGTGAGGGGTCTTGAGGGTTTTCCGGCCAAACCCCTAGCAGCTCATGTACTAATGCTGGCCAATTTCCCTCCCCATGACCAATGACTGCTTGTCCTTCAACCGGCAGTCCCATGATAACTGCCACTTCTTCCAACGTGATCGTTGCCTCGCCAACTGTGAGGTGGAAGGTATGTGTCTCCGGCCTCCATCTCTCCACCAATGCAGTGATAAGAGCTCGATCGAGCTCTAAGCCCCCGCCTAACAACCGGTGAATGTATCTGAAACCAGCTAGCTCGACTACGTCTAATACCCTGTCATCCACCTCCCACCGTAACGTACTCGGCTGGTAGTACTGATGAGTAACCAATTGAGCAGTGGAGCCCTCCCACGCAGCTACGCTCCCGTGTGTCGCCTGAAGCGTAAGCACTGATGGATCAACTGGGCCCGGCATCGCCATGATCGCTGTTACATACAAAAGTGTTATAAAAATCATTTAAATATTATCAGATTCTACATGTTATTACAAAATTAAAAAAAATAAACATACTTTCTTGACCTTCGAGGGCATGTTTTCTTATTATGACCACTAAATCCACAAAAAGCTGCACGTGTTTCGAGGACGCGTCAACGGTGCATCCATTTCGTTCCGTAAACAAGTTGACCGCGGACGACCCTTTCCACGCTTCATTGGGGGATCTGGAACAACTGTAGGACCATTCCAAGTATCGCAAGTGAACATGTCTGGAACAACGGGCATGAAAGACTTCTTATATGTCGATACGTATTTTGTAGTGCGAAATGAAGGGTCCACAAAAGCATCGTACGATATGTTACGAGCTCGACAGACTGCAAGAACATGTGAGCACGGTAACTTGAAGATGGTTGGTTTCTGACATGTGCATGATGTTGCTGTGAGGTCAACCATGTAGGATTTTCCACCTTTTCCTGCTATCATATTGCCACAACTAGTGGTGACCTCAAATATCCCACGCACTGTGTCATATATCCTAACATCATGAAAGCATGCTTTTTCAGCATTCTTATCAATCGTATCACTTGATTTCTTCGCATACACAGGTCCATTGTCTAATCTGTTTCATCATTCTTAATCGTGACTAACACATTTTTCCCAGTCACCGGGTATTTTATCTCCATTTTTAACATAAATGAGTTGCGATCACAACCAATTACATCATAGACTTTGCTAACAAACACCTCAAAAGTCGTATTTTGACGATGGATAAACATCACTGTATTTAATCCTCTATTATACCCAACATCGGATCCAGTATAACTTACTTCCCCACCCCAATACACTATAACGGGATAATGATCCATATTCTGCAAATATAAACATGTTTTTCATGTGATTTCACATACACTTAATTGTTGATTGTGAGAAAGGGAAGTGTAAATTTGAATACAAGAATTTGTGATATTAAGGTATTAGAACATTTACTAGAAGGTTCATTTCACCCCTAGTAGCTAAAAATACCATGAATATATACAAAAACCATTAAACTAACCCTACAAAGTAATAAACTTTCATTGAAGCATTTCATCAAACACTTTATATGCATACAAAACAAATCCTAAAATTCTAAGTACAAATGTGTAAAACATAAGCTTAAATCATGAAAACAATAGAATGTAACAAACAATTAACGTTTTTATAACTTCAATTCAAAACAATAATGAACGAAAAAACAATTTGCATATTGAACAAAAATTAGGGTTTTATTCATACCTTAAATGAGGATGAAAATGAACTAGTACACAAGGAGAAGATGGGAATGTAGATGATTAGCTTAGTTGAATGAGAGGAATTGTAAATTTGAAGTAAATGAGAGTGAAGAATTTTTTTTTTATAGGAAAACCGGCAGCAACAATGGAATGAAGAGCAAAATGGAATACAGTGAAGAACTCACGACATTCTGTCCTTTTGTACTGCTACCAAACCGCCACTTCAAGTGGCGGTTTACTCCACATTAATTTTTTTTTTAAAAAAAAAAAACCACAAAACGCCATTTCAAGTAGCGGTTTAGTTAAGATCCCTAAACAAAATCGCCATTTCATGTAGCGGTTACACTAAAAAATAAAAATTTCTCAAATCAATCCTACATGAATGGTAAACTGGAAAATACTTTTCCATTTTAAAAAAAGTGAAAATTACTTTTAAATTTGGCAATATTATGGAAATAGACTCTACAAATAAAAAACAATTCGGCACCAAATTCCATCTTTGAGTGGCTGGCCATCATTTTTGAGTCTCTCTCTTCTGTACCAGGAAGCCAGCCGTTTAAGCAGCAGGAATTCCACCTCCACCGACTCTCTTTCCTTTTCCATAATCAAGAAGAACCAGGAACTCTATTAAATTATGAAGATCACGGCGATCGTAGTTTTGAAATGCGGTCAGGGAGATGAGGATCCGATAATCCTAGCAAATGCTTCTGATGTCAGCCAATTCGGATTTTTTCAAAGATCAAGTGTTCGCGAGTTCATCGTCTTCGTCTCTCGTACTGTTGCTAAACGTACCGCTTCTGGTCAACGTCAATCAGTCAAGCATGAAGGTTTCCCTCTTTTGTTTGATTAGGGTTTTGATCTTTTCATTTGATTCTTGTTCTATGCCTACTTGATTATATTCATGGCTTTGTCGTTGATATTGCTTGTTTTTGTGTGTTATATTTGGCGAGTGTAATTGAACTTGATCAGATTTGGGATTATTTCATTTTGGAGTGAGTTAGTTGTCTTGGTTTTGGAAGATCATGCTCACGTGTTTATTTACTTTGTGGCTAGAATACAAGGTGCATGCTTACAATAGAGGGGGCCTTTGTGCTTTGGGATTCATGGATGACCACTACCCTGTGCGCAGTGCATTCTCGTTGCTAAACCAGGTATTTTTTTACATTGTGTGTTTGCTGGTGATCCTTTTTAGTTAAGAACTTGGTGTTTTTACTTTCAATAGGGGTAGATCGCTGTACTGAATTCTGTTCTATTTTTTACTTCCTCTGGTTTGTAATAGTTGTATCATTTTCAGTCAGTTCTCTCTCATTTTCCCTCCATTCTCCAATACCTGCATCTCCAACTTCATTCCTCCACCTTTATTTTTGTTTCTATTCGTTATGAGTGTTTGCGTACATCTATCATAACGCTATCTTCTCGGTTACTTGCATCTTCTTGCGGTGTTCCTTTGTATATGTTGCACGTTGAACCCATAATAATCCATCAGTGTGGTGCTTGTAACATTCTTTCTAATATCTTAGGATCTAATGATAGGATTTTTAGAAAGAACCGTTGTAGCGAGGACGAGAGTAGCGAAAATGCGAATGTTTAGATGGATGAACGAACATATATTGAGGTATAAAATTCAAAACGAAGACATAAACAAGCTTTAGGAGCCTCATATATTGAGTAGAAGATGAAAGAGAATCGATTTCGAATGGTTTGGGCTTGTGCAATGATGGGGTATTGGAGAACTAGTAAGGTAGGTAGAAAATTGGATCTTAGGGGATTTAAAAAGATGGAAAAGAAGACCGAAGATGATCTTAAGGATGGGGTGGACAATGATATGAAGAATTTAGGTTTTTGAGATAGTACATAATCGAAATGACTAGAGAAAGAGAATTGATGTAGATGCCCCCTTGAACTGATGTATTTGATTTGGATAATGTAGACGACCACTTGCAAGTAGGAACTGATTTATTGGTTCATGTAGCCAACTTCAATATTAAGGCGTTGGCATTGTTTTCATTGATTTGGGCGAAAAATTCCTTGTGCTCTTTCTGTTTGAGCGGCTTACACTAAATACTTAGTTTGACTTCTAAGTTTCAACTTGGTTGATTTTATCATTATTGTACAAACAGACTTTGTGGATTTTGTTACACATAGTGATGTCAATTTATACGGTGAGTGATGGTTCCTAAATGTACCCGATTATAATACTTAGATTTTTAGAGTAGTGATAGTGAGAGAGAGAGAAGTGGTGTATAATATAATTCTTAGGTTTATTGCTTTGAAGGGAACCACAATTCATGTAACTTACAGATGTTGGGTTCAAGTGGACAGTGGTAGCATTCTTGTTTTATCATTTGACTATGAAATATGTTGTATGTGGTGTACAATGTGTTCTTTGATCATAATGTGGCATGTTCCGATTACTATCTTTGTTGCTAGCCATACTGGTTGTACAAAGGGTCATTTATCTGGATTTTATATTTGGGGGAGGAGGTAAAATCTCACGTGGAGCTCTTTTTCTACTCACTCCTATCCTATAGCTCCTTATCCTCTTTTGGACATCTTTATGCTTTTTTCGCTGACTGTTTAAAGAGTGAATTTAATTCTCGTCCCAAGATTAAAGGGGCCAATAGTTCTATTTTTTTTTGCGCTTTCACCATAGTGCAAAAATACGGTTTCGGTAACGGTCCCGAAACATATAGCGTGGTCAATTTGGATAATTTCGCGGTCAACAAGGCTTGTATTTTTGTTACTGTAAACTTACTTTACAATACGGTTGCGATACGGTGATGGGGCCTTATTTTTGCACTATAATCTCCACGGTGCCCCTTTCATTATGATGGAAAATGTGGTCTTTGTATCAACTGTTAAGGTATTGGATTGAATTAGCGATCAAAGTAACAAGTTTTTTGCTGCTTATAATATAGGTTAATCTAAGACACCTGAAATTAAATCTTATCATGTATAGAAAGTAGTTGAAGACAGTTATTTGTTCTAGTACTGTAATACTCAAGGACTTTGTTTTTAGGAGGGAAAATAGAAGGTAAGGCTCTTACATGGTCTTTGTTGCTGGAAAGGGGTGAGTAATTTTTTACCAGCAAGCTGCATAGATCTAAAGATGAGAAATCATGTTGTTTGGTGCTCCGTATCCAAGTATTTTTCATGTCCTTCCTCTCTTTCTCCGGGTTTATCCTACTTTTCTGGATATCCACACCCGTTTTCAAAATCGTATCTCTTCTCTCTGGTATTTTTGGAGGGTATGTGTGTTAAGTGTTCTTTGTTATACCAGTATTGTGCCTGCCCCCCTACCCCCCCCCACACACACACACACAAAATTGTCTTAATTTTTCTTTACAATATGACAATTCTATTGTCTACAGATGCCCTAGTCCTTGCGTATGACTGCAAGCAACATAGTTTCTCCCCCTATCCTTCCTGGACAGTTGTGGACTTTGCCCTGTCTGTACTTGTTTCTTATTTTACATTTAGTTTGAGCCTACTTAATCTGCAAATATCAACTGATGTCAAAAGATTTTTGCGAAGTGTGCTTAGCAATACAATTTGACAAAGCATCTCTTGATTTCTTCCTGTTCATGGATGGTTATTGATATGAGATGGTTGACAGGTGCTGGATGAATACCAAAAGAACTTTGGTGATTCATGGAGAGGTGCAACTGCAGACAGCACACAGCAATGGCCTTACTTGAATAATGCCTTGGCCAAGTACCAGGTATTTTTGCGTTCTTATCTATGATCATATTGATCAAGGATGTATATGTAAATTGATTGTATGATTTGTGATTCTTTTTGGATTATTGATGCACTTTTAACTTCTGAGATATGCTTCTTTGAGATGCATACTTATCTTCTTTTTTTTTTTTCCAATAAAATCTGCAGGACCCAGCTGAAGCTGATAAGCTGTTGAAAATTCAAAGGGAGCTGGATGAAACTAAGATCATTCTTGTAAGCAATATGCACCCTCATATGATTAACATTGGATCTTACACTTAGTTTTCTTTATTTCAAACTAATTGGCATGAACTTCTGATAGTTTGTATGATGATTTTCCACACTTCACATATATGTAGCTTTGAAGCGATGGTTATATATGTTTATATGATTCCTCAAATGGATTAGTTACATTATCAGGCTCTAAATTTCGAAGTTAACACTTGGCTTTCTAGTTATCCACCAAGGCTGCAATATCCATCGTTAGATGGCAGCATGTGAATTTCTGAATATATGGGTGTAACTTGCAAGAACTATTACCTGTCATTTTACATTGGTTGTTGACTTGTTGTCCATACATCTTGAGATCCAGAAAGTGTTTTGATATCAGTTTTGATGGTTCAATTCACAAGTAGCACTTGTCTCTTGTAACTGCTCGACATATATTATCGCCGGGTTGAATAGTGCTATTCCAAGAATGAACGTGCCTTATGCTTTCTGTTTTTCCTTCATGATCTTTTTCTTATTTTCACTCTTTCATTTCATTACAGCACAAGACTATTGATAGCGTGCTAGAACGTGGTGAAAGGCTGGATAGCTTGGTAGAGAAGAGTTCAGATCTAAGTGCTGCTTCACAGGTGAGCCATTTGATCATCATATTTGTGAAATTTATCTCTTTATCAAAGTACGGTTTTCTTATGCTGCATCAATCAAGAAAAGCATACTCAAATGACAATGTTTATGTCATCAGAATGGTGTTTTCCCCATCTTTTTATGGGTGATTATAAATGTGCCTCGCATTTGTGCGTTTATTTCAAATTGCGTGCTCTTTGGAAATTTGTTGCTCCTGTTAATGTCATGTTAGATTTTTACATTCTAGATGTGGTAAATTGTATTGGGCTTATGTATAATTGCCCATTGGTGATCACTATATTGCCTTTGCTGCCAATCTTGTTTGAGGAAATAATTGCAGATCAAAGTTATATTTGATGAGTGATAACCTTCTTGCCTCTGATCAATGGCTTAAATTTTAGTATTTTACTGAGACATGTTCCAGTATAACTTCATGTCTTACTCTAAGGCATTAATTTTTCATTGCAACAGAAGATTTTTTTTTTTTTTTGTCTTATGTTACAGGCTTATAGCAATATGTGAAAGCTTAGGACCCGTTCATTATCGTTTTTTGTTTCTAGTCTTCTTTTTTTAAACTACAAAACCAAAAATAGGAAACCAAAAAAGTGGTTTTCCATTTTTATTTGTTAGTTTTCACAATCATCATATCCGAAAATTATTCATTACGAGACATATATGACTTCGAAAATCAAAAAACCAAAAAGCTGAAAACCCGGGCCCTTAGATGTGTGATTTAGTTACTTGCAGTTGTGTAGGAGGTCTGTCAAACATTGGAATACAAAAGATCTTGTAATTTATGCACAGCTGTAGGTATGTTTTTCATTTAGTTCCAATTAAGTTCTCTGTTGGTACTTGTGGTAGGAGGCCTGTCAAATTTTGGAATATGAAAAATCTTGAAATTTATATACAGCTGTAGATGTGTTTTTCATTTTGTTCCAATTAAGTTCTCTGTTAGTACTTGTGGTAGGAGGCCTGTCAAAAGTTGGAATACGATCGAAAGATCTTGTAAGTTGTAATTTAAACACAGCTGTAGATGTTTTTTGCATTTTGTTCCAATTAAGTCCTCTGTTGGTACTTGTGGTAGGAGGTGCATATCTTTTTTGGAGATTCTACCTTAAACAAGATCTAGATTATGAGGAAAAAAGAACAATGATCTGAAATTAACTATTGTGATTTCTGCTTATGGCTATAGACAGAGTCTCACTAGTCACTAGAATGAATCTTACTGAATTGAATATCATAAATCCATCTTATACTTAAAATTATGATCTGTTCTCTTGGTTTCTGTAATACTGCCCCCTTAAGATTTTAATTTTCGTCATGGTTGCATGTTGTGCTTATGTATGTAAAAATCTTCATTTATTTATGCATTGCAATGTATGCTATGGTGAACTCAGTTGAATTTTTGTTTTGGAGCAGATGTTCTACAAGCAAGCAAAGAAGACAAATTCATGTTGTACAATATTGTGAGTCTTCAAGTAGAGGGATCTATATAGCAATTGCTGTCGGACGAATCGAAAAGCAGACTTGGAGATGATTCAAACTGGGTTTACTTTAATCTGTGTATACCAATCAGTAATCACCTAATATATTGTTATTAGATAATTCATCAAAATTCTTTCACGCCCGCCCTTTTTTTTTCTCAAGAATTAATACTGTTGTAATATGTGGCATATAGTTAAAACTTGTGAGCATGTCTGTTGCTGTTGCCATCTCTGGGATGGATTTATCATTGTTGTTTGTAGAGCAATGGAGATTGGAGGGTTCACTATTTTATGATAGTTTGCTACTTGTGTGTGTTGTGCTGTTTATTGTGAAACCTTTGTAGTTTGTACTACGTTATTAATTGCTAAATCTAGATTGTTTGCATTTGCATTGCTTGTTAAATAACACTTGAACTCATTCATTGTATTTCAAATGATTTCTTGTAAAACTCACCAAGGGGTTCACTACTTGCTCATGAATTGCTCTGCAAGCTTGCATTGAGGGTTAATATTTAAGGGTAAATAAAAGTTAAACTATACAAATAAAGGTAAGTAATGTGAATTTGAAAGAAAATATGAAGAATAAAGAATATAATAATATAAGAAAGATAAAGGAAAAAAGATTATTAATTTTATTGTGGGGGGTGAAGCACAAAAATATTTTTCGTTTTTCACTAGGGTAAATATTTATCCCAAAATGAGAAGGTCAATCTTTCTATTTCTTCTTCATTTTACAACGATTCATTTTAATTTGGCGATGTTTTAGTAGCGAATAATATCAACATTTAATATTTGAGGCTCTCTATTTTGAGTGACTTAGGCGGCTCGCTGGAATACCGTTAGAATCGGCCATATAGGAGGTTCATTATTTGTTCTCATTCTCTATTATAACCATATCATAAATCCATGTAACTAATCACTTCGCCAAAATTGTTGAGCAACTAAATCTCTTGGTATTTCTTTATTTGATCAGGTAGGAGCTTAAATAAATTAAATTTGTTGTAATAGTGAACCATCATTTCCAATGCCATTCTTTTTAATTTTATTTTATTTTTTAATTTTTAATTAAAACTAAACTGAAGGAACAGATGAGAATCGTATTTATGATCTTACATGAAATAAATGATATTTCTTCTCCAATAAAGGAGTGGTTTACACTAATGCATACTTTAGTGTTTCGGCCTTAGTACTTCTATTTAAGGATAGTCCTTTGTTGTCATTTAGAGCGTACAATGGTCATTGGAAATGATAAATAATTAAATCAAATAAATTAATTAAATTAATAATTAATTAGAAGTATCCCAAGATTGCAAAAGTTTCTGTTTAAGTATAAGCACAGGTTGCGGGTCACGACTTTGGTCGTGGCCCGCGACTTTCGTGCTGGTTTTTGCAATGTTCGTTTTATTCGATTTTGTTAGTTATGCAATAACTACCTACAGTTAATATGGTTATATTAATTGAATAATTGGGATTGATTGATTTAATATCGACATTGATTCATGAATCGATGTTACAGTCATGAAGTGACATATTACTTCATGAATGATTGTAAACTCTTCTATAAATTTAGAAGGCATGTGTAAGTTATTTCTTACATGAGATGTACGTGGAATATACATGTGATTTCTGAATTTCTTATCCTCTAGCACTTTACATAGAGAACTTACAATCCTCGATTGTAAATTACCGTTTCTTCTTCCACTTAAGTTTTCTCATGTCGTTCTAAGTTCCTTGTGCTAGGAATTTAGTGTAATTCTTTGTATTTCAGAACATATTCCCGGTTTATATTCCCAAGCACCATAGTAGGGAGGAAATGATGTTTTAAGAAAGAGCATCTCGCCTAAAATTAATATCATTTTCACATATAAAATCTTCTTGTTACTATGTTCGATATATGGTGATTCCCGATGATGAATTTTACATTCGGTGTATGTTAAGCAAAGATTTGAACTTGTCATATGTTTTGTAACCTACTAAGTTCATGTAACTTTATTTTATATGTTTGATTATTAATATTAAGTCACAAAATACAACACCCTTTCAGCTTAGCTTTCATAGCATTGAGATTAAAAAAATAAATAAACATTTTCTTAGTTAAATTTTTGAGTGTGAAAAAATGGCACAGCTTCACAGGGCACAAGGGGAAGTAGAACTGAAATGTGATGCTGATAAATTCTTTGATCTTTGGGCTCACAGAATCTACCATGTTGCCAAAATATGCCCTGATAAAATCCAGAAAACTGTGCTTAATGAAGGGTAATGGGATAAAGTTGGGGCTCTCATCACTGGATATTATGTTATCAGTAAGTATACATCATATATTGCATACTACATATTGATATTATGAACTTAATTGTTGATTATGAGATTATATTGCATGGATAATTAATCTACAATATCCGTTTTTAATTACTTGCACGTTTGGATGATGACATAAAAATTAAGAAAAATCACATTTAATGTATTTTTGTCTATTTTATTCTTCTTTGGATGGTAAGTGAAAAATAATGATGTGATGAGTAATAATAAAGTAATGAAGATAAGGTAGGTGAAAAATCACTCTAACTTTAGGTAGTTGTAAACTTGTAATTATATAAAATCTTCTTATAATGTTTTTTTTTTTAAAAATGTTTATATTTGATGGTCTTTAATAAGAAAAAATTGGATGTACCACGTATGTAATTATTTGAAGTGACTATAACAAATTTAACTTTTTGCGATATTTGATTTAGTGGCATTAAAAAATATCACTGATTTATATTTTTTGTATAATAATTATTGGTTTTTATTTTAAATTCTACTACAAAGTGATTTAGCGACACTTTATTTAGTCTTTAGTGACATATGTGATTGTTAATTGCTATAGTCTATAGTGACATTTATGAGAAATGTCATTAGATCTTATGTCACAAAAGGTTTTAATTTGATTTTTTATAATGTCACTAAAGGGTTTAATAAATGTCACTAAATCATCTATATATACTATTAGAAATTTGAAGTAACGACATTTGAATTAAATGTGGCTAAATATATCCACTAAAAGCAAATTATGTTGTAGTGAGGGTTACTTGTTCGTATTAAATAGTGAAAAAAATAATGAATAATAACTTAAATTTAATTATACTTTCAGCCCGTTTTATATGAGACCGTCTCATCATGAGACAAGTCCATACAAATAAGCTCATTTTTCTAAATAATCACTTTAAAATTGTAAGTGATCACTTATAAGTGATAACTTCAAAACTATAAAAAGTCATCACTTTTCAAATAAATGTATATTGGGCAACCCAATTAAGATGATATCACCGTAAGAGAATTTGTGTTGCACTTATCGTTTTAAAATATAATTTATTTCTCAGAAGGATGGTATTGGGTGAATTAAAAATTATTAAGATACATACATATGTGAGGATAAAAAATTCACTCTCATGAGAATGAGATGACGACAAATTGTATTTAATGAAAATTAACACTATAATTTATTCTTATTATTACAATTTAATTTCAATGATGATCAAATGGATCGTTAGGGCTATGTGTAAGAATAGATAACATGAGCCAAATGAGATTAATTAATTGAGTTGAAAATGTTATGAAAAATTATCATAAAAAAGTATAATAAATGATTGTTATTTTCTCTATTAAATTAGCTTCTAAATTATTAATTACATAATTGTATGTGTAAAATATTTATCACAAGTAATTCTGGTACAAAACCATCTGAGAAGATTAAATTAGTGCTAATCTGGGAGGAATTATTAAAATTAGCTAGTGATCTGGCAACATTCATCTGGGAGGATTGAAAAAGCATTGAACGTACGTTGTAGAATTAGTGCATAGGAAGGTCACGTGCGTTTGGAAGACACTTGTCCATTATAAGAGATCATTATAAACTAGTGGGACACGTGTTAATAGAAGAAGCAAAGAATGCCATGGAAAATAAAGGAAAAACCACCAAAATAAGGAAGAGCTTGACATATTCAAGACAAGAACAGTGACATGTAAGGCATTTTGGGGATTAGTGAAGTAACAGAGGAATGTTTTACACGCACAATGATGGACTATAAATACACATCAAGGAGCACATAAATAAGGTAACTGATTTTTCTACTATTGAGAGATATACTAAAAACTCTAATTAATTTATTGCAAAGGAGTTATTACAACTGAATTTCAAAGACTCACGTTGATTTTCAGAAGAACATTAATAGCACAATCATAAATTTAAGAGAGTAATTTCACTTATTCTTATTAATCTTCGAAAGAACATTTGTCAGATATTAAATACAAAGACCTCACGTCTAAACAAGTTCTAAGTAGTAATCCACCTTGCAGTCACTGTGCTCCTGAAAGGACCTATTTGGCAATTTGTCTCAGATTGATACTGACTTGGGCGTCGGAGTGGGTCCCCGGAAAAACATTCCGGGCCCTACTAACCCCTTGTTGCTTTTTGTAGGAACAACCATCTTTTGAAGTGATCTTATTGCATGACTTGGCGAGATAGCAAAGACAGGCTTTCACCAACACTTAAGTCTTGATTAATCACTAATCAGGAGATTAAGTTCTTAATTAATTGTCCTACAAAACCAGACAGAAACAATAATAATTATATCGAATATGTGAGTGTAGGTGAAACTGGTGAAAGCTCACCCATAAAATCAAGGGTGGAAGAGATGGATGAAAAGAACAGGTACACAAGGTACACTAATCATGAAGGATTAATAATGGAGAATTACTACAAGTCCTTTGAAGCCAAGATGGAAGTTACTAAAAATGGAAATGGTAATGGTTGCATTGTTGAGTGGAGCTTTGAAGATGAAAAGAAGAATAAAGATGCTCCTGATGCTAATGTTTACATCCATTTTATGCTTGCTATGGCTAAAGCTGTTGATGCTCATCTTTGCATGGCTTGATCATGCATAATGCATGCATGGAGGACATCACTACAATCCTTACTTCTTTTATATATATATTATCATGCAACAATGATAATATATAATTTGCAAATTAAAGGCTTAAAATTTGAAAAATATCAAAATTTTTAAATAAATAAAATTAGAATAATTTGCAAATTAAAGGCTTAATATTTTAAATTTTTGTGAATTACGACATCAATGATTATTTTTGGCGAATTACAGTCACTAAAGTATCAAAGTCTACAACATTCAAGCCAAAGCACATAATTTTGACCAATTTAATAGTCGGAATTTTAGCTTAAGTGGTCGAAATTCTATAATTTGGCATGAACACGGTAGACTTTGATACTTTAGTGGTTGTAATTCACAAAAAATAAACATTAACACTGTAATTCATAAAAATTCTAATTTTTAAGGCTGTAATTTGCAAATTATTCATAAAATTACTATATCCTTTTATTTCTTTTTACATGCTGATCGATAAAATTATAAAAAGCATTTCTGGGTATACATTGGTTCATTAATTTTGTCACAGGGTTACAATTAAAATATATAGAACAAACGTATAACCTAATAGGGAAAAAAAAATCCCGTTAATTAGGCTAAACTTAAAAATATTAACACTATATTTAACTAATTCTATCATCCTAATTTTTCTCTATTTTTCTACATTCACCCCAAGTTGAATAGTGGAATCTTGAAATTTAACTTCTACAATACTTCTTCAAAGGCTTCTGATTCAACAACCCTTGTGAGAATATCAACAATTTGAATTTTTGATCTCACAAACGGTAGGCTAATAATATGCCTTTGAGAATCTCCTTATAAAGTGTTGATCCACTTTTACATGTTTTGTGCGATCATGTCGTATTAGATCTCGATCTTTGACATATCTGATATCTAATACGCATTATAAATTTATTACTTTTTTCAGTAATTGTAATAAATTATCCTAATTTACGAATACCACCAAATGGAAATAAAAGTTAGTGATTATTCTTCATCCAATATGTTATGTACATAATTAAAGTTACAAACACCAAATTTATAAAATAAATTATTGTTATAAAATAAATTATCGCATCGATTGATATCTAGAATATAGAAGTACGCTCTTTTGTTTTTATTTGTAATTGTTTCCTATTTACTTTTTTTGCTGATCCCAATTTAAATTTAAAATTCAAATAATTTTAACTGCAAGTTTTCAAAAATTTTTAAAAATTGATATTTAAAAAAAGTGTATAGCGAGATAAAACTATCAAAATCTCACGAAATATGTCTTTTCATATAAATCAATGAAAAATCATAATAAAAATTTGACACTAAAATTTTTACTATTTAAGCAAAACATATAAAAAAAAATAATTTATACTTTGATACATTAATCATCATCATAAATTTTTTATTAAAAATTAAATACTTCAGTTGAGTTGATTTTTTTCTCATATTCTATTTTCTGAGTTCATTACACTCTACAATGGGCATATTGGTTGTGAAGATTCCCCACTAAAACTTTGGAAATTTCTTATTTGAATAATTAAGGGCACGATCCTCCAATTCAAAATTAAAGGATTGCTCCACTTTCACATAGTCCTATTAGAATTGAATCAAGAAAAAGTAAGAGTTTTTTTTTAAAAAAAAGACTATTGGTAATAAATAAAGAGAGATCGAATTGTGTGAATGAAATTAAAAGAGAATTAAAAAGTATGAATAAGACTAAAAGAAAGTGATGTGCTATTATCCAAAATTAGATTTAGGTGATCGAAAATCTGTATTTTTGACTTAAACTTGGCTGTAATTTGCAAAAATACTAAACTTTAAGGCCATAATTTACAAATTATTCTATATACAATATATATAGTTGATCAATTATGATTTTGTTCTCAACCTTCACTTAAATAAACTAAGCTAGCTAGGTCTAATGTTCACCATTATCTCTAGTAATACCCTAATTGATATATACTTCATAATTTTATTCATTCTTAACAATAATGGGGAATCCTCTAAATTAAAGGGGTGGTTCACAACAATACAAGCATGTTTAGGATGCATCTTCACTTTTGAGTGAATATCAAGCATTACTCTATTTAAAGACCATACTCCAACTAGAAATATCACAGTTTTCTTATTATTGTAAGTGCCAATAAGTAGTAATAAGAGTTCCTAAGGTTATTGACTAAAATGGCTCAGCTATACAGGCTTCAAGGGCAAATAGAGCTAAAGTGTGAAGCAGATAAGTTTTTTGATGTTTGGGCTCACAAAATATACCTTGTTCAAAAAATATGCCCAGATAAAGTTCAGAAAACTGTGTTGAATAAGGGAGAGTGGCATAAACCTGGTGCTGAATTGACTGGATATTATGTCATTAGTAAGTTTTTATCTTCCACTCAATCCCTATTTATAGTAGTAAGGTATATTATTAATAACTTTTTTTTATTGAACTTGGGGATAAAATTGTAGAATTAGGAAATTAGTTATTCATATAAGCGGTCACCGGTGAGAATTGAACCCTTGTTATAAGAGGAAAAGGAAAATAGACATGTGTTATATGTTGGCTGGATAAAAGTCAGGTCAGACTCGAATTAAAATGGATAAAAGTATTTTATTAACATTTTTTTAACTTGAATAAATCCGAGGAATATCTTGTAGGTAAGAAGAGGAGAGGCAATTAGTTATTCGTATAGGTGATGAAAATCAAACCCTTTTTATTAGGGTGGAAGAAAAATGAACCTGAGCAATGGTTCCGATAACGGTCGGGCCAAACTCAAATTAAAATGGGTAGAGTTGGGTCAGGACTTATTAAAAACAGAGCATGTCATATTGAGTAAAAGTCCTATAGTTCAATTACTTGTTTTTATGAATTATAATCCAACCACTAACTATCAGTAGTAGTATACTCCCTTCTATTCACTTTAAATGTCCACTGACTAAAAATAAGACTATTTTGCTTCAGTTGCTCAACATAAACATAATAAGTCCCTCCTTTGACCTAATAATATTGCGTCGCGAATAACCGCTGCAAGATAAAAAGAGTATTTTGTATTATTCTAACAAAATAAAAATTGAATTGTAAACAAATACAGATGATGTGGGGGAAAGTGCATCCATAAAAACAAGGGTGGATGAGATAGATGAAAAGAATAGGTGTGTGGTTCATAGTTATCATGAAGGATACATAATGGAGAAGCTCTATAGAAGCTTTACATCCAAGATGCAAGTAACTCCAAAGGGTAAGGGTTGTGTTATCACATGGAGCTATGAATATGAGAAGATGATTGAAGATGCTCCTGATGCCAATTTGTACCTTCACTTTAATTTTGCCATGGCAACAGATGTTGATGCTTATCTTTGCAAGGCTTGATAAATAATTGATTACATGTATACTAATATTATGTCACCATCATGTCATATATGCATTCATGATCATGCATGCTAGCACGATCATGATGCATGTATACTTATCTTTAAGTTGTGTTATTTCATTTTATGAATAAATGATATGTTGTATCATCAATAAATGGATGGGATATAGTGTGGACTGTGGTATAACGTATAGTGTATATGTATCTAAATCTAAATCTAAATATCTATATATTTATATTCTTTTTCCTTTTAATACAAAATTTTTGTAAAAAGGGACACTATTAATTTTTAAAAATAATAGGGATTTTACCATTATAGATCTATATATATATATATATATATATATATATATATATATATATATATATATATATATATATAAAAAGAATGTAACACTTAGTAACTTTTGGTCAATCAGTAGACATAGTGTTGAGCAAGAAGAAAGAAATATATTTTGGGATCCACTGTATCACTAGAACAGAAGAAGAGGAAATTTAAAACCCGAAATTGAAGAAAAAAATGAGAAAACTTATCATTGTTGACATAGATGAGGCATTGGGTGTTCTTCAATCCCAGTAGAGTGAGGATTAGGTGAGGTCTTCGTCTTCAATGGTGAATATTAGATGGGAGTTAAGTTAATTAGTAAAAGTGAAGTAAAAATTTAATTTAACGAAGTAAACAGAAAATTAAAAAAAAAAAGAAATTTAATTTTAAATTCAAGTTGTCGGTTGCAGGTAAACCAATAAGAGTACATGTTAAATGACTGCATACATGAAATTATTAATGATTAACTGATAATTGATATTATTGTAGAAATATCGAAGAAAATTCGAATTTTTTTGGGTAATTTTTCCTATGATAAAAGAATTAATATTACCATAACGAAGTAATCGAAGAATTAATATTCTATTTGTAAGTTGCAGGTTTCTCTCTTTGAAGACCTTTTTCGAGCCGAGAGATCTTTCGCACTCTCCTCAATGGGTATGAGTTGCCATCTTTCTTCCCTTTCCAAACCCTAGCCATAGTTTTCTATGAGCGGAATATACTAGGTATAATAATGATGATGATGGTTGTTGATCTCTACAAAAGTATTTCTAATAAAAACTTGCTTTGAGAGTAATTATATAGAAAAATTAAAAATCAAAAAGAAGCTAAAGCATAGATTTTAAGAAAATGAAGAAAAAATGATACAATAACATGAGATGATGAGAAGAATGAAAAAGGGAGGATTATTATCGGGGTAACGAGGGAGGTATTTCCCTCCATCACACTAGATAAATATTTAGCCCAAAATCAATGAACTAGTTTCTCTATTTAATAATTTTTTACCTTAGACAAAAATCATATTATCTTAATTTTAAAACTAAGAATAATACTCAAAAACCATGAGTATCAATTTTATCAGGACAATATAAACTACATACTTGTATTTAAGAGCATGAGAATTGAATATATGATCTTTCAAAGCCTTATTTTGAGAAAAAGAATTTTTTTTCTTTATTCAACCTTAATCCCATTTCTTGATTCCTTTCCCATTCCATTTGTTTAACCAACTGTATTTAGCTTCAATATACAAAAGTTAAAAAAAAAAAAAAAAAAAAAAGGAAAAAGAAAAAGCAGAACGGAGATCTTTTTTCAAAAAAATTACATCCAAAAATAGTATTTGGCCTTCACGCTTTTGTACCAAGGCATCATGCATTGCAAGCACCACAAAATACAAATACAGCAGAATGAGGGAAATATTTTCCATGTGGCATCAAAAAAAAG
Organism: Amaranthus tricolor; assembly: GCF_026212465.1. Taxonomy (NCBI): domain Eukaryota; kingdom Viridiplantae; phylum Streptophyta; class Magnoliopsida; order Caryophyllales; family Amaranthaceae; genus Amaranthus; species Amaranthus tricolor. The sequence continues at coordinate 14,751,218 of NC_080047.1, forward strand.
GGCAAATATTTGTTAATTTATTATATGCTAATCGATTGAACATGATCTCAACATGTTCATCCTAAGCAGGAGATTGAAGAATCAGCAAACGAAAAAATCACTAATAACCCCAGTAATCGTTGCGAATCTCATCATCAAACTTCTTCCTCAGCTCGGGATGCTTCTCAAAGTATTCATCCGCAGTCATGGTACTCAACTTTCTCTGAAACGAATCCACAATAACTCTTTCAAAACAAATAAAAACCTTACAGCAACTGTGTAAGATAAATAGAACAGAATTGACAAAGCTGGGTGGGGTATCAAAAATGTCATTACCTTCAGCTCCTGCACATCTGCTATTTCTTTTTCTAATCTTTCAGACTCTTTCAGAGATTTTTCTTCTGCTTCTTTTAGTTCCACCAACTACAGCATAAGAGACAATATTGAACACAAAAGAAAACACAAATTATTGTATGAGATAGTCTCACTGTGAGACATGCCTAATATTTGAGTTAAATAGCGCAATAATAGAAGCTTTTAGCTTATAGTCTTCTTGTTTTGAGGTCATCTCACTGTGAGACGGTCTCATATAAAACGGGCTGAAAAGAAAAGGCACCCTTTTGTGAAATAAAAGAAATTCAATATCTCATACACCGTTTTATGCCCACACTTTGATAAACCAATCTTAATTGGAATGAAATAAATAAAGGAAAAGACTAGAAATTGGAGCTTTGAAGCACTTAAATGAAAACATTTTTTGGAAATTATACATTGACATTTTAATGTTACTAACTAGCTAAGTCATAAAGGTGGTACATCTAGCTCCAAACTAGTTTGTCTTTAAATCATTTGGTAGGAAAAACAGAGCGAATGTGAATCAATTAAGATAAAAGATGTGTATAAAGTGGTTTGATTATATCTAATAATGCCACTCTAGATGATTTAGCATATATTAATACTCACCAGGGACTCAAATTTTGGCTTGTACTCTGGTGTAACTTTGTCCACATACTTTGGAATCTCGATGCCTGCACACACAAAGTAAACACATTAGGTCCACAACTCAAAATTTTAACAGCCCGTGTGGTTGTTGATAATATATGGTGGTAATAAGAATGATGTGACATAAATTTTTATAAAATGTATCATGTCATTCTCGCGGCGATGAAACTTGGATCTTAAAAAACATTATTCAAAATTTTTCATCAACGTCTAATATCACTTCTTAAAATTATAATACATTGATATAAATTTATGAAGAAAATGAACGTCTAATATCACTTCTTAAAATTATAATACATTGATATAAATTTATGAAGAAAATGAGAGGGATTGAAGTAGAATAAACATAACCATTCCCACCAAAAGCAAAATTACAGTAACTTTTCGATCATCATTCCTACCATTTAATGCAAACAGCCAAATGCGTCATAAATTTCGAACAAAAAGAATTGAGGATAAACATCAAATCACTAAATTCCATCATGACAAAATTCATGTAGAAAAGAATATAATTGACACAAGATCACATACTCATTTGTAGCTTTGAATTTGCTACACTACTAATCAGAATAAAAGGTTTTATAGTGTAGTATAAAAAAAATTCAAAGGGACGTAGGGAGTAATTTTGTTAGATTGTTAAATATACTAGAAAATTGCCACTTTTACTCTACTCTTCAAAGATTGAAAAAAAGCTTTAGTTCCTCGGTAAATGATTACAGACTAGCTGAAAAAAAAGGCTTTGCTTCTACTCACACATGATGGGTTGCAAAAAGTCCATTTCCTTTTTCCAATAGAAAATTTTATCACCTCAAAATCCTAGATACTAACACAAATTCTTGTGAGAGACAGTCTCTTTAAGAAACCATCTCTAAGTGGGTCTGCCCATTATATATTTTTTAAAATATTGTAAGTAGGAATTAAAAATTATGTAAATAGACATTTAAGATATTGAAAGTAGGCATTAAAAATACAGTAAGTAAGCATTAAGGATAATGTAAGTAGGCATTAAGAATACGGTAAATAGGTATTAATCTTATATGGGCTAGGCTTGAGATACGTCTCTCAAAGAGAGGGTCTCTTAAGAGACTAGCTGATATACTAATATCCTACTCTAGCTAGGGACTTGGATTCCCTAAAACCCTCTACCTCCTCCCCCCCCCAAATTTAACTTATTCAAACCGTCGAAAAGCCACCATCAACCAAAGCCACCAACACTACATCGCACAAAAATCCTTATAAACTAAAACCAACACCAAAAGCGATAATTCTCAACAAAAATTGATAGTGAGAAAAACTTTGAATTTGACTACTACGTGAACGACTGCATAAACAAAAATGAATAAATCCACAACCAATTTTCCTTCAAACGATGAAAAAGATAAAGACATTTAGGGTACAAAATTGTGGAGCTCAAGCTTTAGAACATCAATCTAAATATTTGATTGGTCATAATCAACCACCACAAGTCCGATTTCGGGATTAAAAAAGCAATGTTGTATGTGTGAGAGTGAGAGCAATGTGTCATGGACTGACTTAACCATTAGAAGATATGACTAATTGGCAGAAGAACAAACTCTGTGAATGAACAAATTGTATGACAAAATACAAATGACTGATTGTAGAAATTGAATGTAAATGAAAATGTATAACGAAGAATGATCGTAATCAAGAACGATTACAAAAGATAGTACACAAGCATTCGAGAGGCTTGTTCTCTCCTATGAGTATTAAACTCCACTTAAAAGCATTACTTCAATGAATGACTAATTCCCTTTCCTTCCCCTCTATTTATACTAATTATCTTTACATTTTATTCCCCCCAACTTAACTAATTGCCAGGTATTATTTATTACTAATTTCTAAAAGGTTTTTGCTCTTGGTAACTAGTTGGGTTTTCACACAATGTTCATTAGCAAAACCATGAACATGATTCTTTGAAAATTGCACACACATTCATTGACACAAAACCGATTTAACCTTTATTACGGCTTGGTTTTCAACCAAGCAATATAAGACTTCTGTCTCAAAATAAGGTTTCCACAAGTATTAGAGTGGCACATACTATGAACAAAGTAGATCAAACAATTTCTATATTTGTGGTCCCACTTAATTAGCTATATTTCTTTTCATGGAAATGATCCCACCACTTTTTAAGATTCTCAACAATACATTTCTTCTTTTATAATAACATTCATTGAATTTAATTTATTTGTGTTATTTTCTTAAAAATTAAAGCACTCCTTAACATTTGTGTCAATCCTTGGAGTCAAAAGGGATGGAAGAGTACAACTTAAACAATAGGGTGTTTAGGAAACTATTGTTTATGATAGAAATACTAATCATCATCAAAGAAAGAAGAAAAGTACCATCGTACGCTTCCTTGTACATATCTACCAATTTATTGCCAATTCCTTTTCTGTAATATTCCCAGTCTATCGGCTCAGGTTCCTGCAAATTTTCAAATATAAAACTTCAATTTATATGAAATTATGTCAATTCCCAAAAAATCCATGTACCGAACGTAAATTCATCTTGAACCAAAGAACTCATCCATGATTAAAACAATATTTCATGATTTAATATGATTAAAACAATATTTCATCACCACAATGTTAATTTGTCCACCTAGGCAAGGCCTAAAGGGGTCAAATGAACGTAATTTCACCCTTATAATAACAAAAAGAAAGTTTCCAATTAACTCTTAATAGAAGTTAAAGTTCACTTAACTAAGAAATGCATATGATCAAATAAGTCGTTTTATTATAGTTCATTATAAATTCTTAAAATTTGATCCATTTCACTATTTGTAATAACTTTTTGGAAGAATAAGCAAAAACATTTACGATACTAAGGAAACAACAAAAAATCTAAGAGTTAATTAATAGATATAAAAAAATAGAGCTTTTTTTACAAGTGTAAAGGTTCTTTTATTGATCTTAGTGACTTCACTTATGCTGATAAGGATATCAATTGTGATCTTGATCTAGGTTTTAAGAAGTGTGTTTGAGGCCCACCTAGGCATGAGGCACTAACCTTGAGTCTAGGTGGAGGCTCTTCAAAGGCGCCCCTTTTTGGCACCTCGTGCGTCTCTATACCTCGTGCACTTTTTGCATCTCGTGTATGCCAAATGTGATTTTTGATAAATAACATTACTTTGCTTAATGAAATAACTCTCGATTCTTAGTTGTTTATTGAATGGAAAGCAAAGATACCCCTTTCTTGCCCTAAAGCTATCAAGGATTGAGAAAATAGGAAAGTAAAGCTTGTTTCTTCACCTTAAGTGTCAACATCGTCACTAATGATCTCCTCTAGTGGTCGACATTCTCACCACCAGGCAATGTCTTCTCCCTTTTCTTCTTCTTTCTTGCTTTCTCTCACTTTCTAGTTTCTTTGTTTTTATTTTCTCTCCCTCTTTCGGTCTCACCTATCTATTTCACTCTTCTTTTTGTTTTGATTTATTTTATAAAAAAGTAAAGGTTGTTGCCTTTTCTTTTATTTTTTTATTTGTTTTAGTGGTTGAGGCGGATTAGGAGGAGGAAGAAGAGGATATTAGTGATGATCAGAACTATACAGGAGATAATGAAGATGTTTATGAAGACGATTATGATTTACATTTTTAGTATTTGTTTAAGTGTGCTATAAAACATTTCAAGTATCAAGAACCACTGTTTGCTTTCTTTACCTTTGTCTTTGTTTTAGTTTTTATTTCTTTTATTAACTCAATACTATGTTATTGACTTATTGAATGACTCTATGTGCTAAAGTAGTGTTTAACTTACTTATATGTTATCATAATATGAATTTCCAGTTGTTTAAAGCATTAAATATGTTTTAAAGTTGATTTTGGAGATTTTTAGCGAAATTGCGAGCCTTGCATACAAAAATCCCACACTTTGCGCCTTGCACCTCGAAAAAAAGACCTTTTGTGCCTCGGTGCACCTCGCACCTCTTAAAACTAAGATCTTGATACGAGGCTGCTAATAATTGTTGATTTGATGCCAATGCCGAAAACAAACCTATTTTCTATCACCCTTCAATTATGATTAGCAAAAGTCGTAATTTACTTGTATTAGAAAAGAATAGGCCAGTTCACAACGTAACTTGATTTTTTCTAATGAGAGTCTTCCTAGCACGGACTATGGCTGCTTAATTAAGTAAAAAGATTGCCATTGATCAGATGGCCTGTTGATGATTCCCATGAAAACAAGTCTCCTCTTTTTGAAATGAAACAAGATGTAGCTTTAGTGCTTCGACATGATATTCAGAATAAGGCCAAGGGAAACCATGTATCAAGAAACTAAAACGCCTGGAATAACTCCATTGTGCAAAGTTAAACACATAATTTAGCTATGCACAATAAGACCTAACTCATGTTTCTCTTTCGTATGATATGCGAGTACGGTAACACAATTCAGTGTCTTGTGTCTTTAAATATCCTTGAAGTGCAATATTGTTAATATTTCAACGTTTCAAATCCAAGTTCATCGGAGATTTAAAATTTAGGCTACACCGGTTACGCAATCAACAAATGAAGCAAAGCTGTTCTAAACAAACTATTCAACAAAATTATCCCTAAAACTGTATCTATGTACTCATCAATAGCAGCAGAATCAGGAAAATTTGAGCTAATGAACAAGTAATTTTTGTATCAAGTTTCTTTCCATCTCATACCCTTGATTGAAAATTTGATTTTGTCAGTTTGCAAATCTTATTATTTTTGTACCAATACACATTTGTTTGCGAAAAATAATTCAACATCAGAAACCTCCTAACTTTAATTTGCATAAAACAGATTTTACAATCCATAAATTAATGGGCTACATAAATTTATGCTTAAATCACAACAGCCTCAAAGTTCTCCAACATTTAAATAATGAATTACATTCCAGAAAATCACAACCAATAAATAACTGCAAAAGGAGATTAGGTCAAAACTTTACAGATCGGATAAGAATATGTGAATACCTGGCTAAACTTGGTCTGAAGTTGAGTATTGACTTCATCGAAAGCGCGACGAAGAGTGAAGAACTCCTTGCGAGCCTCGTCAGAGACAAGAAGCTTAGCCATGCCTTCCCAATCGATGTTTTTGGAGACCTTGAAGGCTCCATCGATGATCTTCTTTCCAGCACCACTCATTTTCTTTCTCTCTCTCTCTTCAACAGAAATGGAGTTATTTCTTTAGATTGCGGAGGCAGGCAACTGTGATGCAAAAATGCGATGCCTTTGTCTCGGTAACAAAAACCCTTCCCGGAAATTGCTTTCCTTCTATTTTAATTTTGAAAAATTATTTTTTTTGCTAATTATTGTCAACTTGTCACCATTACTTTTAATTTTTTAACTCAAATTCTTGTAAGAGATCGTCTCTAATTAGGTCGGCTTATTATATGGTTTTAAAATTTTGTAAAGTAGACATTAAGGATGATGTAAGGAGATATTTAAGATATTGAAATATAAGCATTGAGGTTATGGTAAGTAGATATTAATAATAATGTAAGTAGACATTAAGAATACGGTAAGTAGACATTAATTTTTAATGGGTTGAGACTTGAGATACGTCTCTCAAAAAGACGGTCTCTCAAGAGACTAGCTGATTTTTTAAATAGATAATTAATTTGTTTCATACGAGGGTGTTTGATGGTGACCAAATATTTTGGATCTAGGGGAGAGATATAATTAAAAAATACATAAAAATATAAAAGAGTGAGTATTTGGTTTTTGTTAAAAGGTAGGGAGAATATAAGGAGAAAAGTAATATAAAGGATTGATATATGGTTCGTATACATTCCAACACTATTCATGAAGACAGGACTCTTCATCTCAATGCATTCATGAATTGTCATATCATTTGTAATACTCCCCTTAAATGCATTACATATATGTGGAAATTTTATTATGACATTCATAGCCCTAAACTGCCTCATTAAAAACCTTTATTAGGAAAAACCCAGTGGTCTAGGAATATAGAAGATTCAGTAACAATCTTATTTGCTGATGGTCTAGTAATAAATTTTCCAAGAGAACAAGAGGTGCATAAGAGCTCATTTGATTGTGGAATCTTAATACTTCTTAGTGGATGCATTCACAGATACTATGAAAGTTACAAAATCACATATACCAGCAACAAATACTCCTGCTCGAATAGAAATTCCTAATGAAAAGAAAAAGGGTGATGAAATTGTTATGCAAAGAAAGCGTGGAAGGCCACTTAGTTCAAAAGATTTAAAACCAAGAAAATTGAGAAAACAAGGAGGTGCACCAAATGATACTCAAAAAGGAAAATGAGAATAAAGGAGAAAATCAAGATATCTCCGATAATGAAAAAAATGAAAATTATGAAACCTCAATAAATTATGTTTTCTCCAATAAAAAATGGAATCGAAAAAGGATCATTCCAAATGAATCCTTTGCTTATTCCATAGCTATAATGATCTTGAACCAATGTCGATAAATGAATGCAAAAAAAGACCTGATTGGCCCAAATGGAAAGAAGCAATTGAGGCAGAGTTAAAATCATTAGAAAAAAGAGAAGTTTTTGGGGCAAATTTTACAAACTCCAAAAGGCGTAAAACCTGTAGGCTTCAAATGGGTATTTGTAAGAAAAAGAAATGAGAAAAATGAAATTGTCAGATACAAGGCAAAACTTGTAGCCCAAGGTTTTTCTCAAATGTCAGGAATTGATTATGAAGAAACATATTCCCCACTAGTTGATGCAACCACACTCAGATTTTTGGTAAGTTTAACAGTTTTTCAATGCCTACACATGAGATTAACGGATGTCGTAACTGTATATTATATGGGTCACTCGACACAGACATCTATATGAAGGTCCCTGAAGGACTAAACTTACCAATAAAGAATGTACCTAGAGAAATGTTTTCTATAAAATTAAAGAGATCATTGTATGGATTAAAGCAATCTGGGCGAATGTGGTATAATCATTTGAGTGAATACCTTATGAAAGCAAGATTCAAAAATAACCAAATTAGTCCATGTGTATTCATCAAACGATCTCAATCAGATTTCGTAATAATTGTTGTGTATGTAGATGACTTAAATCTGATTGGAACTCCAAGAGAAATTGAAATAACAGCTAAATATTTGATGAGGGAATTTGAGATGAAGGATTTAGGAAAAACTAAATTTTGTCTTGGACTACAAATTGAACATTTGAAAAGTAGAATATTTGTCCATCAGAGCAATTATACTGAGAAAGTTTTAAAACGATTTTACATGGACAAGGCTCATCCACTAAGTTCCCCAATGGTGAAACGATCACTAAACATAAAGGATGACCCATTCCGTCCACAGGAAGAGAACGATGAAATTTTAGGCCCTGAAGTGCCATACTTGAATGCCATTGGTGCTTTAATGTACTTAACAAATAATACAATACCTGATATAACATTTTCTGTAAATTTGTTAGCTAGGTACAGTAATGCACCAACAATAAGACATTGGGATGGGATAAAACATCTATTTCGATATCTAAAGGGAATTATAGACCTTGGATTATTTTTCCAGTTAGGAAATGATGCTATACTTACTGGATATGCTGATGCAAGATATCTATTTGATCCACATATGGCCAAGTCACAAACTGGATATGTATTTACATATGCAGGAACCGCAATATCTTGAAAATCAACAAAACAAATTCTAACGGCTACATCCTCAAATCATGCAGAACTTATAGCTTTATATGAAGCCAGTCGAGAGTGTGTATGGTTAAGATCCATGATCGGCTAACTCCAAAAAGATTGTGGTAAACGATACAGCTAGGGAACCAACTACAAATTATGAAGATAATGATGCATGTATCAACCAAGTTAGAGAAGGATACATCAGGGGAGACAGAACAAAACACTTGTCACCAAAATTATTCTTCGCACATGATCTGAAGAAAGATAAAAAGATAAAAGTCCAAGAAATTCAATCCTGTGAAAACCCCGCTGATTTATTCACAAAGTCACTCCCGTCAAAACAATTCGAGTATTTCGTACGCAAGATTGGGATGTGCCGATTTCGAGACATATGTTAACTTCAGGTGGAGAAATATGCTCATTGTACTCTTTTCTCCTTTGATTAGGTTTTTATCCCACATGGTTTTTCTTAATAAAGGTTTTTAATGAGGCAGTTTAGGGCTATGAATGTCATAATAAAATTTCCACATATATGTAATGCATTCAAGGGGGAGTATTACAAATGATATAACAATTCATGTATGTATTGGGATGAAGAATCATATCTTCATGAATAGTGTTGTAATGTTTAGTATAAAAGCATCACTCTTGTATTGTAAATGAATGCAATATACTGATATATGAACCATATATCAATCCCTTGTATTACTTTTCTCCTTTTATTCTCTCTACCTTTTAACACGTTAACAACACCATTTTTTCGCTCTAAAAAATCCAAGAAGGTAATATCTTTTTTTTCAAAACATTATAACACATTTTTTTTAGCCACAATATGGACTAACAATCAAACGGTATCAATATTATTACTCAAGGAGTTACTAACATTGTTCTATACTTTATCTTTGAAGAAAATTGTATATCTGTTACCACCAACCCAGCTAGTAGTGGTTCAAACCAATTGCGAATACATACCTACGTAAATGAAAACCCAATGCCAAGTACCAATAACGCAATTAATCCACCAGCACAACCACCTACTAATCAGCCATCACAACCTACTGATAACTCATCAGTCCAACCTACTAATGATCTTACGTTCCAACAAGAAAGTAATAAAAGAAAAAATGACGAAGGCGAAGAAACTAGTAGTAAACATTTTCAGACAATTAACCCATAAAACAATTTATTTTAATAATGTCGTTTAATCTTTATGTTTGTTTTTACTTTTTCAGCCGCCTATATGGACTGGCTAGTATTATTTTGTGATGACCGCCTTTATGCACTGGCTAATATAGCATTATCATCGCCTTTATGGACGGTTTTATTTCTATTTACCTGATCATGTCATCATATTATGTGCATATGAATTTGGTTACTTTAGTCTATAAAATTATATACATCAAACTTTTAAATATTTATAAGTATATAATCGCTTAATAAACTCATAAAATTTAATTTCACCTTAAAAAAAATACTTAAAAGAAAAATAAATATTATATATATATATATATATACACACACACACACACACACACCATTAATAAACAAATTTCAAAAAAAAAATTAAGTTATTTGATTCTATTTTGTTTAACATTGTAAACTCAATAATAATAAGTTGTCTTAATTTACCAATAACACAAATTATTAGCACACATGATTACATTAGTTCTACATAACATAAAATCCTTTTTAATTGTAAAAGTATCACCCAAGGATGAATGCCAGAGTGGTCCGAAAGTATAATTTAAGTAAAACGTTAAGGGATCGATTCTGAACCAAAATAATCATTAACAAAAAAAAATAATAAATAAATAAATAATTTTTTTTTCATAATCCCTATTTATTTACCACATTTTTATTAAACTTGAAGATAAAATATGAAAATGGAATTTTTACCCCTATAAATAAGGTCTTTTACCCGTCACAAACACACACACACCACTCACACCTTATCCCAAACACAATAAACAATTTTTTTTAACCCATTAAATTCTTTCTTCCTCTTCTTCTTCCTTCAACCATCCATGGCAAACAATACATCTTCAAACTCCCACCTTAATCCAATTGCCGACAATATAAGTAAAATACTAGAAGCATTCATTATCATTATGGGCTTAATTATATTACTCGTAGCGCTAATGCTCTACCTGATTATCCAAAAATAAATTATAAATCTTGTACTGTTTTTTTAGCAATTTGTATTTTGTTTTATCATCTATTTTTACTATCTACTTTATTTTTATTTATGATTATATTGTGCTTGTTATATCTGAGATATTAAATCAGGGGGAGATAATACTAATATGCTTTAATATCTCTAATGATACACAAAATCATTAAATAACCTTGTCATTTTCTCAATTGTAGAAAATAATGACTGATCTCAAAAAGAGAGAATTCAATGCCTTGGAATTAATAGGAAAAAATTTTATATAATGGGCTTCAGATGTCAAATTATATCTAAAAGGAAAAAGTTTATAATACACAATAATTGAACTTAATCCTGCTGACAAAGGAAAGGGTATTGAAAGAGACCCCATAAAAAATTAAGGAAGATAAGGCAAAAGCTGCATCAATTTTGAGACATCATTTAATCGACAGTCTCAAACACGAATACACTAATTATGAGGACACAAAATTACTTTGGGAAGAGCTAAATGAAAGATTTGGCCATAATAAAAGTGTACTTCTCCCAAAGGCCATCGATGAATGGCGAGAGTTAAGATTTCAAGATTTCAAATCAATTAGTGATTATAATTCAGCCCTTCATCTGATAAAATCAAAATTAGTCTATTGTGGACAACTAATAACAGAGGAAGAAATGATAGAAAAAACATTATCAACCTTTCACGTAAATAGCATTTTGTTACAACAACAATATCGTGAAAGGCATTTCAAGAAATATCATGAATTACTGAAAACACTTCTTGTTGCAGAACAAAATAATGAATTATTATAAAAATCACAACAGGAGACCTGTAGGGTCTATGCCCTTTAATGAGATAAATATGATTGAGAGAAATATGCACCATCGACGTCGTGGGAACTATTTCATAAGAGGCAGAGTTCGTGGAAAATATCACGAAAAGAGCGGCATGAATACTTTTGAACAAGAAAATTTTTGTGGCCGTGGTCGTGGTCGTGGTCATGGACTTGGTTGCGGCCGCGGACGTAGCCATATTTATGAAAGAAATAAATGATAATTTTAAACAAGTCCAGAAACACAAAAGCACATGTAATAGATGTGGCATGATTGGACATTGGGGGCGAACTTGTCGTACCGCCAAACATTTAGTGGATTTATATCAAGCTTTTTAGAAAAACAAAGGAAAAGGGGCAGAAACAAATTTTGTAAATGAAGCAAGTACATCTGAGCCCACCTTAAATGTCTCCGATTTCTTTAATGAGGATGTGAACTTCCACAAACTTGATCCCTAAGAAGAAGATAATTACAATCTTTTGAGATGACTAGATGCATTTTATGTTTCTCTAACTTGTTTTCCTTTTTTTTTAATTTGATAAGTTGTAATTCTCTACTTATGTTTTTGTATTGAGTATTCTGGCTTTATATTAATAATATAATTTTTTTTCTTCTCTTGTCTTAGAAAAGGAAATGTTAGTAAATGGATCAACTTTTCATTGCCTCCTAGACAGTGGAGCAATACATACGATATTGAAAAATCGAGAATATTTTTCAAACTTAAAATTGTTTTAGGAAAATGTCAATACCATATCAGGAACAACAAAATTAATTGAAGGCACTGGAAAAGCATGCATCATACTCCTTATGGGGACAAAATTAGTAATAAACAAGATAGATTCCCGTGCCAAACACGATTAATGAATTTTTTGAATATAAAATTAGTAATCTTATATGTGTAATTAAGTTATTATATGACTCTTAATTTCTTAAATATATTGAAACTACAAATTGATTGTTTTATAAACTGTAAAAGTATTACTATTAAATTGAGATTCATATTATTAATATATTATTATATAAAACATAACCATAAAATTATGCACTAAATAATAATATAGTTTATAAGTAATTACATAAAATAATAGAAAATTTCTACACATAAAAAATAATATAAAAATAATTTAAATCTTCAATGTCTTTGTAAAACCTTAAAATATATTTTAAGCCTAAAGAACATATTTTTTACTATAATAATTAACATATAACTTAATTTAAGTATTTATGTATTATAAACTTGTCAAACATAGGCGATAAAATTATCATTTGAAATTTATTTCACCGATATCTTATCCTAATTATTAATTATTATTTACTTAAATAATTAATGTGTAATCTATTTAATTTGTGCAGTTTTTTAATATAGCCATGTGCGTAATATATAGGATTATTTATGAAAAAATTTAAAAGTTATTTTCTTTTCTTAATTTATTTCAAATTAATTTTAATGAAAATTATTAATTTACATAAATAATTAATATGTTATTCTATAATTATCCATTGTAATTAAAAGATATTTCATATTTTAGATGATTGTATATGCAAAAAAGTTAGTAGTAAATAAGGTAAAGTTTTAAAATCTTTTGTAATTAATCAATTAAATAAATCTAATCAGAAAGATATTACATGATATGCCAAAAAATATTTTCCTGATAAGAAAATGAAAAGAGCGAGAAAATTTTTATTATAAAGTCGACATGTGTCCTAATCGTCTCTTCATTAGTATATTGTGTCATTTTTAACATACTTACCAAATTAATGATATTGATTAACATTTTAGTCACATTATTCTACAGATTTCACAATATTTTCAAAAATTTACACTGGTCTATAAATTTAGGAACAATATTATTCTACAGCTATTAAACAAATTTGGAAAATAATTTTTTTATATTAAAATATTATTTTCTTTTATTTGGAAATAATATTGGAAATCATATTGAAAATGATACTGATTAACATTTTAGTCACATTTCAGTTTGGAAATAATATAGGAATTATATTGGAAAAAAATAAAGTTGTCTAAATCTTATTCTGCACCTTAAATAAATTCTAATATTTTAGGAAATGATTTTCAATAAATAATAAGCTGCCACGTCAACATAATTGAGCGAGAAAATATTGAATGAGAGTCTGACATGTGTCAGACTCGTTTCTTCATTAGTAGTCTTTATAGATGATGCACTATACTCGAGTAAATCTCGAAGAAATCTTATCAGTTTCAAGGCAATACGCCAAAATGGTTACCATATGGAAACTAAAACCATAAATGAGAAATAATTCTTATGCCTTACAACAGAAAGTAATGGCACAAAAATTATCCTTGAAAGGATGCCAGCATATACATCGGGTTGTATCTCACTCATATACGCCCGATTGAAATAAATGTGATAAGACTAGACAATAAAGAGCTATTCACTCTATGGCATGACCGCTTAGGTCATCTTGACACTTGGATGATGCATAAAATAATAGAAAATTCAGTCGGGCATCCACTAAGAAATATTAAGATTCCCCAGTCAAATGAGCTCTTATGCACCTCTTGTTCTCTTGGAAAATTTATTACTAGACTATCAATAAATAAGATTGTTACTGAATCTTCTATATTTCTTGAAAGAATTCAATTAATATGTGGACCAATTAATGCACCATGTGGACCTTTTAGGTACTTCATGGTCTTAATAGACGCTTCTACAAGATGATCACATGTAAGCCTTCTATCAAGTAGAATTAATGCCTTTGCAAAACTACTTGCACAAATCATCCAATTGAAAATCATTTTCTTGATTATACACTAAAAAGTATTAGATTGGACAATGCTGGCGAATTCACATCTCAAACTTTTAATGATTATTGCATGTCAATTGGAATTAAAGTGGAACACCCTGTGCCACATGTTCACACACAAAATGGACTTGCTGAATCCTTAATTAAGAGATTGCAATTAATTGCAAGACCACTTCTAATGAAATCAAAATTACCATCATCGGCCTGGGGTTATGCAATATTACATGCAGCATCATTGATTAGGCTAAGACCTACAGCTTATCATAAATATTCGCCAATGCAATTAGTAGCGGGTCATGAACCTAATATTTCACATTTGAAAATCTTTGGATGCGCTGTATATGTGCCCATTGCTCCACCTCAACGTAAAAAATGGGTTCACAACGAAGAATAGGAATATATGTTGGTTTTGAATCTCTATCAATCATTCAATATCTTGAACCATTAACTGGTGATCAATTTCAAGCTAAATTTGTTTATTGCCACTTTAATGAGACAATATACTCATCCTTAGGGGGAGAGAATGTGAACTTACAAAAAAGAAATATGGAACTTATTTGGAAAGCAACGCATTTAGAATATTTAGACCCCAAAACAAAATCATGTGAACAAGACGTACAACGAATTGTTCATCTACAAAATGTTGCTAACCAATTACCTGATGCATTCACAGATACTAAGAAAGTTACAAAATTACATATAACAGGAGTATTATTCCATTTTCATATTTTATCTTCAAGTTTAATAAAAATGTGGTAAATAAATAGGGATTATGAAAAAAAAATTTATTTATTTATTTTTATTTTTTATTTTTTTTAATTTTTTTTTTGTTAATGATTATTTTGGTTCAGAATCGAACCCTTATCGTTTTACTTAAATTATAATTTTCGGACCACTCTAGCATTCATCCCAGGGTGATACTTTTACAATTAAAAAGGATTTTATGTTATGTAGAACTAATGTAATCATGTGTGCTAATAATCTGTGTTATTAGTAAATTAAGACAACTTATTATTATTGAGTTTACAATGTTAAACAAAATAGAATCAAATAACTTCATTTTTTTTTTTTGAAATTTGTTTAATAATGATATGTGTGTGTGTGTCTATATATATATATATATATATATATATATATATATATATATATATATATATATATATATATATATATATATATATATATATATATATATATATATATATATATATATATATATATATATATATATATATATATATATATATATATATATATATATATATAATGTTTATTTTTCTTTTAAATATTTTTTTTAAGGTGAAATTAAATTTTATGAGTTTAATAAACGATTATATACGTATAAATATTTAAAAGTTTGATGTATATAATTTTATAGACTAAGGTAACCAAATGCATATGCATATAATATGATGACATGATCAGACAAATAGAAATAAAACCGTCCATAAAGGCGATGACAATGCTATATTAGCCAGTCCATAAAGGCGGTCATTACAAAATAATACTAGCCAGTCCATACAGGCGGCTGAAAAAGTAAAAAAAAAACATAAAGATTAAACGACATTATTAAAATAAATTATTTTATGGGTTAATAGTCTGAAAACATTTACTACTAGTTCCTTCACCTTCGTCATTTTTTTTTATTACTTTCTTGTGGGAACGTAGGATCATTAGTAGATTGGATTGGTGGGTTATCAGTAGGTTGTGATGCCTGATTAGTAGGTGATTGTGCTGGTGGATTAGTTGCATTATTGGGACTTGGCCTTGGGTTTTCATTTACGTGGGTATTATTTGGATTATGTCTTCGCCATTGGTTTGAACCACTACTAGCTGGGTTGGTAGTGACAGATATATAATTTTCTTCAAGGAAACGTATAGAACAGTGTTAGTACTTCTTGAATAATAATATTGATACCGTTTGGCAAAAAAATAGTGTTGATAACGTGTTAAAAAGTAGGGAGAATATAAGGAGAAAAGTAATATAAAGGATTGATATATGGTTCATATATCTGTATATTGCATCCATTTACAATACAAGAGTGATGCTTTTATACTCAACATTACAACACTATTCATGAAGATAGGATTCTTCATCCCAATGTATTCATGAATTGTCATATCATTTGTAATAGTTTTATCTAAACTTTACTTCAAATAAAAGATTTAAGAAAGAGAAATATTAAATTTTATATAGGCTGACGAATTACGACCTTAAAGTTGATAATTTTTGCAAATTATAGCATTAATGTTTATTTTCTGCGAATTACAACCACCGAAGTATCAAAGTTTATAGGTTCAAGCTAAAAACACGGAACTCTAACCACTTAACCTAAATTCTATTCTATGTTTTGGCTTGTACACGTAAGCTTTGTTACTTTGGTAGCTGTAATTCGCTAAAAATAAATATTGAAGTTATAATTCGCAAAGGTGTTAAAATTTAAGGTTGTAATTCGCAAATTATTCTAAAAATTATGTTAGTTTAAAAGCTTAACAATCTTTGTTGACCAAACTTAATCTATGAATTGAAACGTATTATAGGGAATGGAAATGTTTAAGGGATTGCAAGTTAAGAGAGAAATTGAATTTTTTCCATTTAATTTAGTTTTTATTATAAAGGTTTTTAAAAATGATCAAATGTGACATGTTGATCAAATTCAGTGTCATTTTTCTTTTTACAAGAGAAAAAAATGATAAAAAGGTCAAATTCTTGTTGAATGAATAAAAGATAAAATATTAAAAGCTAACTAATTAAAAATGAAATTTTCAGAAATAAATTTTCCTATGATCGACTGATATGCTTTTACATCATTTACAACTTCAAATTTAGTGTTCACTCATTGATGGAGCATTTAGACCTAGCCTAAATGATCATCAATATCCCTAAATAACTGCCATTTATTGATGGAGCATTTACAACATTTATTAATTATTGTAAAAAATTATTTTTATATCCTGTTGATTTTTAATTTTGTTGACGACTTTTTGATGACCTTTACATACAGTCAAAGGTCTTTTATGACTTTTCATTCACCTTGGCCATCAAGAAAGTAACCTCCTGAAACCCTAAAATAACCATCTACTACACATCATTTTCCTCCATTATACTCCATGTCACTTATGATCTCCCTAAATAACTGTCCCATGATCCCTTCATCAGCTACTATAAATACCTCGTACAAAATTCATTGAAGGGCCAAGCTTTTTCATTCATATACCAATTCTCTGCAATTATTCACATTTAACTCACCCATTTACATATTCATACCATCTCCAAACCTCTAATAATCATTCATATTGCATTCATCATATTATCATTCTTTGATTTCTGTCTCTGCAACTGACTTGAGCGTCGAAGGGGCTTTCCGGGACGTCGTCCTCCGAACAAGGCTAACGTGTTGTGGTGCAGGAATTTTGCAATTACAGCTACGGAAGGATTACATTAAACTTCAAGATTGTTGACTACTGACTTCCGTAATGCTTCATCTTTGGGTACTCTAAATGTCTCTTACACTTTCTCATTTCATTATCGAAACAAATTAGATTTGAGAATTTAAGTCTCTTCATATAGCCAAAAGTAATGAATCTAACCTTTGATGCCAAACATCCATTAATTCAACAATATAAACAAAAGAAGCGCTACTCATATCATTAAATTCATTAACATTGATTACAAAGATTCCATTAGCTTGGTAACCTTTCCCAACAACGTCACCATTTTTCTTTTGTCAAAAGAAGCATTACTGATATTGTTATATATTATTATTAACAGCTCGTTTGGTATGTGGTAATAAATAATGGTATTTAGAATGAAAAATTAGTGTAATGTTAGTTGAAAAATCTCTTGGCTACCTTGATGGACATGCTTGTCCAACTTTAATTATCTCATTTTCTTCATGAAATTCATTTAAATGCAATACTATTGGAAAGGTTGTAGTACCCCAGATTTAGCTTGAAAAGGGATTGATAGACTACTCATATCAACAAGGTCCATCTTTTTTTTATGGGAACCCATTTGCTAAAAACTCCACAATTAAGTGTGCTTAGTGGGGAGCAATCTTAGAGCATGAGTAATGGTGATCTAATTTTAGATCACATGACCAAACTAGAGTAAATTTACTCTTATTGGTAATCTTAATTGAGGTGCGTTGGCAAAAGGTTGGAAAAAAGAGTCATCGTGTGACCCGTGAAATAGAACGGTCACCAATTTTTTTTTCAACATTTCTGCCACGTGTCACGCATCTATTGGCCAAAAAAATCAGAAAAAACAAGAAACTGACAGCCCCTGCATCCCTTTCCACGTGTCGCTTGGTCATTGGGCAGCGAAAAAATACCCGTTTTTTGCCTTTAACGGCTATTTTCGTATTTAAATAATTTTTTTTTTAAAAAAAATTGTACCAACGGTCATATTTTTTCGAGATCTATAAAATAAGACCCATATTGATATTTTTTGACATAATTTTATTTTTACATATTTTGTTCTTATTTTCCTACTTTTTTTGGTTAAAAAAATACCAAATTAATCATTTCAAAAATCCCAAAAAAAATATGGATTCAAATAACCCAAATTAGGGAAGAAATCCATGTAAAAGAAAAACCAAGAAAAAATCTTCTAACAATCAAAGTGCTCAAATTCAGTATCAAAATCCTCCGTTCAATCCTCCATTTTCTCAAAATACTCCAAATTCTTCTTACTATATTCCTCAAAATATCCCAAATTCATCTTATTTTGTTCCTCAAAATACCCAAAATTCTCAAACTATGTTTCACCACCATCATCAATCTCACAATGTAACTCTAATATTGATATCTATTCAACTCCAATAAGGGGTGAAAGTTTAGACGAAAATGAGATGGAGTATGATGATGATGATGATGATGATGATGAAAATGAAGGAAATGATCAAGATGATCAATATGATGAAGATGGAGAAAACTCTGTTCATCATGTTGATGCTAGTCTTTACACCCAACCATCATTTCAAGATCTAGTTTCGCAATTTGGTTCACCATCGAGCTTCACTCAATTGGTTCAACCATCTCAACAGCTACCTAATAATAATGATGAAGCCCCTATACCTTCAAAGAAAAGTTGGCTCTCATATGTTCAGTCATGAACACAAGTACAGATCCAATTGTGAGCACCAACCAAAAGATAAGAGTGAGGTGGCAGAAAGTTAAGGAAGCTTATGAAGCAGCGAGGATGGAACGACCCCATCTGATCCCACGAAGAACCGCCGACATGCTTAAATGTCGTTGGGATAGAGTTGCTCTAGCATGTTTGAAGTGGTCTGGAAGTTATGATGAGGCTCTTAGGAGGAAGAAGAGTGGCACGACAGACAAAGATGTGCTTAAAGAAGCCCATTTAATCCATCAAAGAAAACACAGTAACTTTAACTTGATTGAGCAATGAAAAATTTTAAGAAAGTATAACAAGTGGAAGCAAGTGGTAAAAACTAATCAAAAAAAACAATTGGATCAACAACCAACTGGTGATGTTAGTAGTAAAAGTAGTGGGAAAAGATCAAGGACGGAAGAAGATTCTGAAACACCAACAAGTGAAGCTCAAGGAGGATCATCCACTCGCCCCGAGGGTGTGAAGAAGGCTAAGGCTCGCATGACTGGGAAAATGGTTGCAGATCAATCAATTCAAGCTTTGAGTGCATTTGGAGAGAGTCTTCGACTTAATTCAGAAATAATGAAAGAGGAGACAAAAACAAAAAGAAGCCCGAAAACAAAAACAACTTCAACTGGAAGAATATCAAATGAATTGGGAGATCTATAAATCATTAAGAAAAAAGGAAACTCTTCAGTCATGGGAAGCTGATATGATGGTTCAACTTGGACAATACCTTCAGAATTACAATCGTCAGTAGATATTTTAATTATGTAATGTCTTAATTATGTTTTAATTATGTATTGTTTTTAATGATGGTTTAATTATGTAATGTTTAAAAATGATGTTTTAATTATGTAATGTCTTAAAAAGATGTTTTAATTATGTAAGGTTTTCATGCATTAGTCTTCTCATTTCTATCACCTTTTAGCATGCATTAGTCTTTTCCTTTCCATCACTTTTTGGCATGCATTAGTCTTCTCATTTCCATCACCTTTTTGGCATGCATTAGTCTTTTCCTTTCCATCACCTTTTGGCATGCATTATATTATATATGTGCACATCCAAATTCAATTGGATGTATAACTTCAAAATAAGCTTTTCTAAGTTCAATTTTGCCTCATCCACTTCAAGTTCTTCATCTTCTGACGAAGAGAATGAACTAATACATAATATGGTTGATTATGCCTTTTAATACGCAATTCCTCCTATTGTTTCAACACTACAACCAAGGGTGAGAACAAAAAAAAAATGTCGAATTCAAAGAGACCATTCAAAAGGTCATTCCCAACTATTTAATGATTATTTTGTTGAAAATCCTACATATTCTTCTCGATTGTTTCGACGTAGGTTTAGGATGAGGAAACATGTATTTTTACGGATAATGGAAGCTGTCTCCAACAACGATCCATGGTTCACTACCAACATTGATGCAACTGGTAGAAAAGGTCTAAGTGCTTTACAAAAGTGTACTGCAGCTCTTCGTATGCTAGCATACGGGGTGGCTGCTGATCAAGTTGATGAGCACCTCCGAATTAGCGAAAGCACAGCACGAAAAGCACTCACTCATATCACAAAGGGAATAATCAACCAATTTGGGCAACATTATTTGAGAAAACCAACAACACAAGATTTGACGAGATTATTAGCCTTTAGTGAAGAACGAGGATTCCCTAGCATGATTGGTAGTGTTGATTGCATGCATTGGGAGTGGAAGAATTGCCCAGCAGCACGGAAAGGGCAATATCAAGGCCGAGCTGGTGTTGCAACATTAATTCTTGAAGCTGTCGCCGATCATGACCTATGGATATGGCATGCCTTTTTTGGGATGCCAGGTTCATATAATGATCTCAACGTGTTATATCGATCACCTCTTTTAGTTGATTTGTTTGAAGGAAGGGCACCACCTGTCAATTTCACGGTGAATGGAAATCAATACGGCATGGCTTACTATCTCACTGATGGCATTTATCCTAAATGGGCTACTTTTATTCAGTCTATTACTGAACCGCAAACAGCAAAAGCAAGGTTATTTGCCCAACATCAAGAAGCAGCAAGAAAGGATGTGGAGCGAGCATTTGGAGTGTTGCAAGCTCGATTTGCAATAATTAGAAAGCCCTCACTTGCTTGGGATGAAGAACGACTCTCTGATATAATTACGTCTTGTATAATTATGCATAATATGATAGTGGAAGATGAAAGAGATACATATACACACTATGCTGATGGTAGAGAGTTCATGGGAGATCGCCCAAAAGGTCAATCAGAAGGTACAAGTGGATTAAATGATGACTTTGAGTATTACACAGATAGAATTGTTGATATCAATCGATACTTGGCAAATAAGGATGATGTTGAAGATCGACAAACACATTTATCCTTAAAAGATGACTTGGTTGAAAATATCTGGCAAAAGTTTGGAGAGAACCGCAATTAATGTATCATTTAAAATTTTAGTTTTTTAATTTGTGTATTTATTTTATGTATGTGCATTGTAATATTTATTTGAAGTTAACGAATTTTTCTTAAATATTAAAAAATATTTATTAAAAATTATATTTATATTTATATTTATTAAAAAATATTATTTTTATTAAAAGAATAATTTTTTTAGTTATAAAATAGTAGATCTATTTTAATCAAATAAAAAATTATATTAACTTGGTACATGAAAATATTATTATAAAAAAATAAAGATAAATATTAGATAAATTAAGGGAGAGAAATTATGGTGGGATAGAAAAAAAGTAAGAAAGAGAGGATGATGACCTTTTAAAAGAGGTCATTGTTAATAAAATTAGGTTGAAAGATGAAATTTTAGGAGAGAGAAAAATTGTGAAATAGTAAGATGACCTTTTTTGGGTCATGAGTAAGGATGCTCTTAGGATGGGTGACCTCCTGGGATGTTTTTCCGGGCGCGCACGAGTGAGACCAAAGTGTGCTGGGAAGACTTGTGTTGATCTGTGAGGCCAGTCTACAGTCTCCATGAATAGTCATCAGCGGTCCGAGGGGCTGGGGTGTTATAGAGGTAGTATTAGGTGGTAATGAAATTTTGATCACACAAAAGTATTTTTGTTTATAAATTTTTATTATCATGGAAATAATGTAGAACTTTTGATGAAATTTTTCACTATAAATTATTTTCATTATCACAATTTAATACCATTAATACCACTAACCAAACATGCCGTAAATTCATTAATAAGATTACCACTGCCTACTGAGCCTTACCGTTGTTCTTATTTTTAGCTTCATAACCAAAATTGTTGTAGCATTGTGAGAATTGATGACCCATTTATACACAAATAAAACAACAATTGTTGGTTTTACCAACCTTATCTTTCTTTTATTGGCCTGTTGCGCAAGATAGATTGCGGGTAGCTATTAGTTTACTAAGTTATTGTGCATGAGTTAGTTGTATAAGTAACTCATAATATATTCGAAATGTTATTTAACTCACGTATGAGTCGCGTCTCTTAGTGAAACCATCTCGTACAAGAATTATGTTAAAAAATAAAAAGGCTTCAAATGAAATGTTGTATAAGTCTAGAAATTGCTTTTTATAAACAAATAAAAAGGCATCAAATAAATTGTTAATAAGTCTTGAAATTGCTTTCTAACATCTAATGAATATTATTAGCTAAGAAATGTGAACAAGTAATGGTCAACAAGTAATTGGATGAAGAAAGTCATGGATCGCGACTTAGATTAGCCTATCACCATTACATAGTGATATTAGGTTACCAAAAAGTAGTTTTATATTTGAATTATGAAGAACATGATAAGAAAAAAACTTACAAAGTTGACAAATCTCATGTCTCATGGAGTTGAAGATTACATGAGTGGATAGACTTCTAATCTACTTTAGCATTACACCACTACATTATATTTTTTAAAATTATAACCTAACCTTTTCATACAACTATGACCCCAAGCTACTTTGCTTCATTACTTTAATAATAATATTATACATATATAGTAAATCTCCTGTGCTCATTATAGCTAAATTTAGCTGGGAGTTGAGTAGAGATGTCAATGGATCATGTTTGGATTGATTGGAGCATTGATTTTTCTAAATCTATTTGCGAAAATTTGAAAAAAAAAACAACTTTTTTTTGAAAAAAATTTCAAAATAAGCTTCGAAAAACTTTAATTTCCAAAGTAAGCGTCTCCATATTAAAACTGAGATCATCTATTTGTCCGATGCTTTTAATAGCGAACAAAAAACTGGTCAAAAAAAGTCAAAACCTTTGTCTTTTTTTTATTCGCTGTTAATAATAACGGATAAAGTCATGGTAATTTTTTTTTCTCTTGACCTTAAGCTCAGACACGGAGACACTTATTTTGAGAATTAAAATTTTCTGAAAGTTATTTCGAAATTTTCTTAAAAAAAACTCATTTTTATCCAATTTTTCTCCATTCGCTCCACTCGATCCACCATGGAGGGTCCATGTGGGACTACACTCATGTCCAAAGAGGCTCCCAAAGCGACCCTTCTAAATTGTTGTCATCAATGAAGCAATCATAATTACTCAAGCTGTTAGGATGTTCAGGCGACTGTGACTTAGATGAGGTGTTGGACGGAGGAGAATGATCCATTTCCATGCGAATTAACGCCCAAAGACTGGTTTGTTGACATTTCATATTCACAAGTTCGGCTTGAGCCTTGGCTAACTGTGCTTGTAGCTCGTTCACTTGTTTCTGAAGCTGACATATTGCGCCAGCACACCCGTAAACTGGATCTCTTAGTCTTGCATTTGCTTCGTAAACCATGCTGCTCACTGCATCTGTCCTTTGTGATTCTGGCAGTTCCTGATCATTTTCAATCCATTCATATCAAAAAGTTGATTAGTTATGGATCAATTTGAGATTGTTGTGAATTTATTTCAGTTCCTACTTCTGCTTGCACAACTAATGCATTCATATATGGTCAAACTAGATTCCCTAGTAAACAGGTTGCTTTTTTATGTAATCACTGAAATATTTGACTTGGAAATATAGGTTATGTCTCATTTTCGGACATTAATACATAAAACACATTTATCAACCGGTACCAAGTAAGCAAGAGACAATGCTAATGGGCATCATCTTTTTCGATAACTAATACATGTTCGTCCGAGTAATACATGATGTAATAGTCTATAAAATTTAATATTTTGAAGCTATGTGTAGCGTGTAACATAATTTGCCGGGTAATTTGCTTTTTAAAATGACGATTTGCTCAAAATTCTCCAAAAAAAGCTTTAAAACCAACTAAAATTTGTTTTTTTTCGATTCGCGATTCATAAGGACATTAACCACACAATTTTTACTCGATACATCAGGTCAATATAGGTCAAAAGATTGAAGAGAAGGAAAATAAATGTATGGAACAAACAAGTTTCATGAGAAGAATTAAAACTAATTTTTTAGGGCTTTGGATACTCTAGCTAAGAGTTTGTAAGGCTAGTATAGTCATTCAAGAAAAGTGAAGGAGGAAATCAAGCTAAGTGGTTGATAAGGGAAAGCAAAATGATGCAGTCAACAGACAAGGTATCATTGAGATGTTCGTTTGGTAACTAACTACTAAAAGAGAAGAAAAGAATTTTGGTAGGTAGTTTGTCATTTTAACCATCCAAGTGTATTATGATACCCACTAGATAGCATTATTTCTTCATGGGTATTTTGGTAATTCTAAAAACAGCTTTATCTAGATTAGAGAATACCCGCCCTTTAGCTTTATTCTTTGGGAACATTACCCCAGACATAAAACAACACAATACATGCTTTGCTAGTTTTTGCATTTCCTGCATTCACACAACTCTCTTTTTTTACTAAGTTATACACTTCTTCTATTTCAATTTGTCACCCAGAAACAGGGAAAAATAATACAGAAAATGTGATAATTCCAAGTTGTTAAAATTTCAAATAATAGTCAAACTTTTATTCAATTAATTGTAAAAGAATGGAAATTTAACTTAGGATCCGTATATCATATAGTAAGTACTCCTGTGTTGTTAGGAACTATTGTTGAATTAATTTATCGTCAATCATCATATCAACTACCACAAAATATAGTAAATATAAGCTCTTAATTATTGAACTAGTATGCTCATATGAAACTATCTCAATGCAATTAATTTACTGATTGAAAGTTGAAAATCAGCATGATTTCCCATTTTCCTCATAAAAAGGAAGATTATTTTTGTTTTTTCAAAAAATGTTGATTTTTATCTAACTATTCACCTTGTCGCAAATTTAACAAAAGAGGCAAATATTACTTGTCTCATTCAGAAAATCAACTACAAGCCTTTTGACTAGAGATTTACATGATTGCACATCTTCAATTTCAAAATTCAGGCGTTGTTAAGCATATTTTGATTTCCTAACAAAGCGCACTATTATCACATACTACAATTCAATGTATTTAAAAAAAAATAATGAATATAAACAAGCAAATTAGTCTTTTCGTGATGATCGGGCGGGAATGATTGGGATGAAAATGATAATGAATCAAATTAGCAAACTAGACCACTCAAAAGTTTTCAAAAGAAGAATGCATTTAACTTATTAGCTAACTACAATAATACCAGGAACATTGCAGAAATTAACATAAAGATGTAGAAAAAGAGCAATACCTGGAGGAACTTGATAATATTGCTCGCCCCAAAAACACGATGAGCAATGGTGAACTTGAGAGGCTCAGAGGGAGGAAAGTAAGGGGCCAAAACACATTTGTCAACACATCTCCGGCGAAGGATCTTACAGGCAGCACAAGGGCTGACAATCACAGTCGCAGTTTGGGAATTCGGCGTAGGAGTGATTTGAGAAGAAGGGGATGAAGGAGAAACAGAGTCACTGCAAACCATGGTCAAAACAAAATCAGAGAACAAACTTGAAAAAGGTTGAATATGGAGGGAAATAAACAGCTTTTCTTTTTTGATAGAGAAGATCAAGGAAAGTAGGGGAATGTAGTTTTCCTAGCAAAGTAAAGTACATACTTCTATTTATATATGTAAAGAATTAGAACTGTACAAGTCTTGGGGGGTTGGAAGTTGGGACTTAGAAGTAGTAGGACTTTCATGGGGTTGGACATCAACATTTTAAAATTTTTATCTTATTAGTAAGACGTGGCTGCTATCAATATACCATTACCATTTGAACGAATGGGTAGTAATTGGGCTTTCTTATTGGACTTGTCTTGCTTGTGAATGGTCAACCTCATATACAGATAAGTGAGCTAACATTAGGACTGATAGATCAATTCAAGAATTAGAGAAGTAAGAATTTCCAAGGATCAACAGAAAGATAAACTCCCATCATCATCATAAGAAACAGCTGGTCTCCTGAGATACTATCACTCTAAGAGACGTCTCTCAGGCTCAGTCCATTTAAAGTTTGATGCCTACTCTTACTATATATTTTCCTTTATGGGCTGGCCTAATTAGAGACTCTTACAAGAATTTGTGAATAAGAAATAAAAACACATCACTTCTTATTTTAAGATAGTTGGCCTAATATTAGTACAATTTGTCAAAGATAAGTGAAAATAACTAAGAACTTATTTGTTTTAGTATTCACTGTACTGTTTATTGTACCAAATATGAAAAGAATTTTGATTTACAAGCAAATTTTTGTAGAATTTTCAGGCTTTGGATTCCTTAAAAAAACATTACCATAAAGTCCATTTCAGTCCATCTGATTTCAAGGTGAGAAAGAGAGAAGAGGGAGGAATGGGGGTGCACACTGTACAGAAGGATATCATCAGCACCAATCATGACAGGCTCAATCAATGTTTTAAACTCAACTACGAATAGCAACTTTTCCTAAAGAGAAATGGAACCACAGATGAAAAAGATCAACTAAAACTTGGGAAGGATTCTATGATAGAATAATACCATGAATGAACACAAACTGTTGTTTCAAGAATCATCACTATGCTTAGCGGGATAGTGTTGTACAGAACGACTAAGTGAATATAGGATTATAAGTTCTTTGTTAAGAATACAATACATAGTTGATGGCAGAACTAGCACCAAAATTATAAGATGTTAGTTCAAGTGTCTCATGACTTTGAATATATAATCGAACATGCCTTATCATGTACTTTAAAGGACTTTGAGGATGTGTTGAGATGGAATGATCAATAAAATGATCGATGTGGAGCGTTTGAGGCTTCATTAAGGAGTGGAACATGCCTTGAACGAGGCAAGGCATGAGAAAGTAGTTGCTCGAACAAGAAAACACGAAAATACAAGACAAAAGGTTCTGAACCCAGTGCTCGTTCGAGCAGAGCTTGGCTCGTTCTACTCGAACGAGCAAGTGCAGCAGGTGCAGTCAGAAGGCTTCTGGAGAGGGTGCTCATTCGAGCACTCTGCCTTGGATTCTCTTCTAGACTTTTGAGCTGCATCTATGCATTGATGGCACATTATATTCATTGTTTAATGTAATGTTTAATTGTGAATGTTAATTGCGTGTTAATGGTGAGTTATGATGGAGTTCTAGAATAATGTATTCCTTCCCTATAAAAGGATACATCATTCATAAAATCAAACCACCACAAACAACACAAATTGAGATAGGGCTAGTTCATTTGTAAGAAACTTGGAGTGTTTTTTCATTGAATTAGTGTTTGTGATCTTAAAGTTTGTTCTCAAGATAGAGAGGGTTATTTATAGATTGTATTGTTGAATCTAATTATAAATAAATCTTTGTTGAGGGGGAGGTATCCAAGATACCTCATAAATCGTTGTGTTCATTCTTCTATTGTTTTTTCTTTGAGTTTTTCACCTTGTTCATTGATATAACCTCATATAGCTTTCATTTCATAAGAGATAGGGAGTGATTGAATTCTTTATTATAAGTCTATTTAGCTTTTGGTTTATGATATATACATATTTTGTAACAGGTTGGGATCATTTTGGTATGGAGGACCGAAAGAAGTGTGACTTGAGTCTTGCATTAATTAGTCATATGTTAGATGACAATTAAAGTGTAGAAGAATTTGATCTTAAAGGTTAAAGTAACAAACTATGATTACTAGACCTTAAGCACACATTATTATGAGTAGTAATAAACACTCCAATTCATGAAGTAGTACACACAATCATTGTGTGCATAAAACAAAGCAATGGAGTATCTCACATGGGTTTGCCATTGATAAATAAGACAATGTACTACACACTAGCTATGGGTGCATAAGGGGAGACCATAAGGGACTTTGAAGACCGTGCAACAAAGCTGAAAAAAGCAACAGAAGGCAGCTAGCAGCCGCTCGATTGAGCTCAGGTCGAGCAAGGTGCAGGCCCCCCTTTCGAGCATGCTGCTTGTTTGTTTCTGTTTTGGTCCATTACTTCCTAAGTCCTCCTTTGCCTATATATGTGTATATGTTGTATGTATTGAAGTAGAGCCAAGCTAAAAACTTGAGCCTCCCATCTATTCTTACCACCCTCTCTAATTCTCCACTCAATGTATAGCTCACATATACAAACTCCATTGATGTAATTCCTTCAACATTATAATGAGCCTTCAAACTCCTCTAACCTTTAAACATATAATGATACACTAGTCTAGGATGGTGGATGTAGCCTGGTGAACCACCTTAAATCTTGGTGTTAATGTTTGCTTTACTTTTATTGCTTAAATCACCTTAATACTTGCATATAACCATGGTTCATTAGTGCACCACCATGGTCATTAACATTTTGTGCCACCTTTAGGCCCACGCTTCCGCATTAGTTAGCCTACTCTAACAAGGACAATAGAAAACATGGGATGGAGCTAGTGCATGCTGCCTCAGCGTGCTTTATGAATTATGAGCTCCCTAATTACATGAGTTGACATACAGATCTCATCAGCTCAGTTTTGGTCTCCCATTCCTTGATTTATTCTGCAAGTTATAATTAGAATTTTAACTGATTGAGCATTATCATGATGTGTGGTGAAAAATGGTAGTAGTCCAATAGGGAAGCTTTTACAATTGTCAAGCACACAACAGCGTTGCAAACTAACTAATATTAGTAACAAAAAACACGGAAGTCTTGCATGTTTAGGTATGCATCAGTTAGTTCATGAAATCAAAACCAAGTCAATTGAAATACATTTAGGTGATGTTCTTATTAGTCCCGTCCAGTATTCGAGTTAGACATAGAATGAGCATGAACCTCCAACTGGGCGACTAATTTCATCTTCAATATGCACAATACACATTTATTCACCACCATGCTCGTTACCTAACCATTTATTCGGCGCCTAGTGGGTAACCCCTCTTATCAGTGGATAAAATTTCTGGCCTAGTTACTCACCACTAAAAGAAAGAGTTTGAGATGCTTCTTGTTGAAATTTAATGGTGGACTCATGGGTTGGTATCCTATGCGAGTATGGTTATTTTGAGAATTAAGTTGGTTACTTATTGATGATGATGTTTAAGTGTGATTCAATGTATGAACTAATGGTGTATTGATAGAGTCATTAAACATATGGAGTTA
The DNA here is from genome assembly GCF_026212465.1 of Amaranthus tricolor. Lineage (NCBI taxonomy): Eukaryota > Viridiplantae > Streptophyta > Magnoliopsida > Caryophyllales > Amaranthaceae > Amaranthus > Amaranthus tricolor. The sequence continues at coordinate 14,781,188 of NC_080047.1, forward strand.
TGGAGTTGTTAAATGAGTTTAAATGAGGAGTTGAAGGGGCCAAATACTTGGTTCTGTGCCAAGTGCTCGGACGAGGCAACACATGGATAAAGCTTGACTTGAACGAGCCATTGAAACAGTAGCATCCAGTAGCTCTGGAAGACAGGCGCTCGAACTAGCACCCATCAGCTGCCAGATCCGAAGCTGCCTTTGGAAACTGCTCGAACGAGCGTGGGAGAGCTCGAACGAGCAAGTGCAGCTGCAGGTCTCTTGGATTCTGATTTGGTCGATTCCTCTTCCTAGGAGCTGTTACATGGTGTTAATTCTTTGCATTAACTTTGTAAACTCATTAAGTGTAATTTAGCTCTATAAATAGTGAGCTCATTAGCAAACCAAAACACATCAAACACCAAAACCCCAAGCCTAAACACATACCTTTATTTTATCTCTTACTCAATTGTAATACTTCATTTGTAAGAGTGTTTTACTCCATTGAAATAGTATAAACAAGCAACTACACACCACGGAGGACGTAGCCATTATTGGGTGAACCTTCTTAAATCACTGTGTCATTTTTGCAATTTATTTTCTGTCAAACGTTTGTTAATTCATTGAAATCGTTATCGTTCATCAAAGTACTTCAAATCATATCGATCCTAGCTCACATTTCACTTCTACTTATATCCTTACAATTTGTTGATATATAGGAATCTTACAAGACCTTACTGCCCTTATTACATGGATTTAATCTTAGTAAAGGATCCTGCAGGATATATACTATATACTATTGTATATAGTATATAGAAGAGTTGTTGAAGGACCCGAGCCCTCATTACTATCAGTGAGTGAAAGATCCTATTACTGGTGAACATCTTATCTAAAACAAGGAAAGTTGGATTGGGTCGAGGACAGATTCTCTTTGACCGTAAAAGTGCGCTTCCTATCTCCACCCTTGAACTGAGCCATGAGAAGGAAGCCTTTCAGCAGCCCTTGTTCTTCTTTCTTTTTACTTAATTATTGATGGCCGTAAACTCTTGTTTCAAGTTTTGACCGCACATCAGGGAAGTCCCAGTAAACTCTTGTTTCAAGTTTAGACTGCACATCAGGGAAGTCCAACTCTTACTTGTTTAGCCCTCTGACGTCCTACTTTAATACCATTGAAGAAGAGAAACAGATTCTATCCAAATTGCTCAACTTTGAACTCAAATTCAACACTCTTTACTCTTTACTGCTTTCCCAAGCCTACAGGGAGCATTGACACCAATAGGGAAGCTTGACAGGAATTGTGGGCAAGGAGGGGGCACAACATAGATCAATGTTTCAAAATCATAGGGTACTCCGAAGAAGTTGGAGGGAACAAGACAGTAACAATTGTTCAAGGTGAGGAAAGTGAGACTAATTGTCACGAATCATCACATAAATATCCCAGGAACAACACATAATTAAAGCTCACAATAAATATTCACCGAAAATGAAAAATCAAATGATTTATCTACTCTCATTTTAATTTAATTAGATAGCCACTATTGTAATTCAAAAGGGTCAAAAGTTACCATTTTCTATTAACTTAGTATTGCAATGCATTATCATCTTGCTTCCTTAAATCTTATATTAAGCAGTTTCTAATAATGTAGTATTGCAATGGAGCATACAACTAATTTTCTTTTTTTGTTGAATCAATGCAACTTTAACTTACAGGAAACTAATTTCTCTCATTTTCACATTTAAGACAACACTAGCATGGATTGATTTACTAGTATTTTTAAGCGTGTAAGTAATTTACATTTAAGCAAAATTGCGGTCCAAGGTTTGTATTTTACAAAGCGGAACCAAACGGGGAACCTCATTTTGTTTTAAAAAAAAAAAATAGTGCAAGGGTGGTTATGATTTGGCTCTAAGGTTCCAGAGCCGCTTTATGTCCCCAAATTTGAGATAACTTAATGTCCCTTGGTACTAGTATGTTTATGTGGATTTGATGATACATTGGTGAAGGTGGAGTTATGATGATGATGACCGGTTCATTATAGACATTGATGGAACCAATTGTTGTGAAAACACTTTGTTTGGCACCATGCTCATAGTTGTTGGCATTCATGTTTCCACAAACTTAATCCAAGTATCTTGTTTTGTTAAAGAACCACAATTTAAGACAAATTTGTTGTTTAAGCAAAAGGTGTTTTCTTTTTAATACAACTTCCTATCAGCAAGTTCATGGTGTTCTTGGTTGATTTTGCAAGACTTTGTAAGTCTTTCGGTGTGTACTCCATTTGTGTCTTTCTAAAACATTTGCATATGGTCATCTTGATGCATATGTGTTTGGCGAGTATGCTTTAGTGCCTTTGGTTAAGTGTTCTTTCGGAGTGTTATTGGGTTTGTGTTTGTTGAAGGTGATCTATATTTGGTTGACTCAAGTCAAGGCGGAGATTGAAAGAAGTGTGCCTTGAGTCTTGCACCAATTAGTCATATGTTAGATGACAATTAAAGAGTAGAAGAATTTGGTCTTAAAGGTTAGGTAACAAACCAAGATTACTAGACCTTAAGCATGTATTATTGAGTGGTAAAGGGCACTCC